>NW_028318576.1:0-355000 GCF_062004578.1 Staurois parvus | reverse complement strand
TGACATAAAAAAAACAAGTTTCATATACTGTATCTTCATACTATAACCCTTTATTAGAAATATTCAGTATCATTTTGTGAATGTGCAAAAAGAAATACATACTGTATATAGCTTTTGAAGCATAAAAAGCAAAAAAACATGTTCAATGTAAGAGTCCCATTTGTAGAATCCTCAATCAATATATCAATTCTTGTCAGAACAGCAATAAGACTTCCTTTAGCGAGAATAAACACCACTGTGCCCTTCACCACACCTCATGGGTATCTGCTCACCTTATATCTTGGCCCCCACTGCAAAAGGAGGGTTACTTGCGCTTTTTTTTTATACTTGAGACCAGGGGCGGACTGACAACTCATGGGGCCCCTGGGCAATAAGGGATCATGGGGCCCCTGTGTCCTTGCCCAAACTCAAAAAAAACTATGAAAAAGGTACCAGGGGCATCTCATGGGGCCCCCTACTGACCCCGGGCCCTCAGGCAGTGCCCGAGTTTCCAAATGGTCAGTCCGCCCCTGCTTGAGACCACGATCTTCTTCAGCATTCACCTGATCATTACCGATCTCCCAGGAATAGATATATTAAAAGGAACATTTAATAGTGCAGACCACTAGTTTATTTCCATAAGAAAGTTAAAATTCTACTCACATGTTAAAAAGTTCATAGAGACGTATAACAGGCTATAAGCATACTCGACTTTACAAAATGCAAAATGGGCTCCAAGCTTCGCCCAGCGTAATGAGGTCATTACCCACTGACATGTTGCACCCCCAGAGCCTTTGAGAAAGTCAAGTATGCTAAAAGCCTGTTATATGTCTCTATGAACTTTTCAACATGTGAGTGGAATTTTAACTTTCTTATGGAAATAAACTAGCAGTCTGCACTATTGGATGCACTATTGGATGTTCCTTTGCTTCCTTTTAATATATCTATTCCTGGGAGCTCGATAATGAACAGGTGAATGCTGAAGGGGATCGTGGTCTTGAAAGAGAATTGAAAGAAAAGCGCAAATGACCCTCCTTTTGCAGTGGGGCCCATAAAATAAGGTGAGGAGATACCCATGAGGGGTGGTGAAGGGCACACTGAAGGAAGTCTTAATGCTGTTCTGACAAGAATTGGTATATCGGTTGAGGATTTCATGAAGATTGGTTAGTGTATGGGGCTCTTACATTGGACTACATACTTTTTGTTTTTATACTTTAAAAGCTATATATGTATTTTTTGCACATTCACAAAATGATGCTGCATACTGGGGGGATCTGTTTATGATAAAGGGTTATGGTATGAGGATATATGATATTTGATTTGTTATGTCATATTGGAAGCGCTTCATATTTGATATAGATTTACTACTTTTATTAACTCGGTCTTCTTTAGTTTAGCAATGAAAGTATCTAAACCCAAGAGCAAAGATGTAATATATTGCAGCATACCAGTCCTTAGGTGTGTTGGCTACATATAGTGTTCTTTTTTCCATTATATTCACCTAATGATCCTGCCAGTAACACACACTTACATTCCTAGAATGACAAATATCATTCACCCTACTGTATCAGGTCAAGGGAAACAAGATAAGACTGCAGAACATCACTCATGCCATTCTTTAGTACTCAGAGATAGCTCTGAACAATGTAATTGATAACAGTCAGCCAGGCAGAAAGCGGGGGTCGGGGGGTTCACAAGATCAGCTCACAAGATTTCTGGGAAGATTACCATGTCAACAGAACAAAAGGAACTAAATAAGAGAAGTACATTGTTAAGCAGTCCATAGATCTGGCAGGGCCATTGTACAGAAGTCGATCAATAGATCGACTTCTGCACAACCACCCTGCCCATACATGGGTCAAAATTCATCTGGTCCCTGATGAGCTGTCCAAATTTCATCCATGTATGGCTGACTTTAGAGTTTACATACCCCTTAAAGTGTTACTAAACCACAACAGTAAAGTCAGTCTGTATATGCAGTAAGGCATGCTGGTTATACTCACTGTGGAACCTAAGGGGTTAATACTCTGCATTGTGTAAAAAAGGCCATTTAATCCTGCTTTCTTTGCTCCTCCTCTTGTTCAAATGTCCATGTCTTATCTCCTGATAGGACAGACTGAACCCGTAGCCACATGCACATGCTCAATTTAGTGTGTATTGCTAGAGAAGGTTTTTTTTCTTGGGGGGGAGTGAGGTGCATGTGATCAGCACAGGGTCAATCAGCACTGTCCAGACTTAGGTCAGGGGTTTTGCATCGTCCTAGAGCAGAAAGAAAACTCCTCCTACAAGCTTTAACCAGTGCTCAGCAGGACACTGATATAAGTCACAAGACTGCTCTAATTGCTGATGAGAAAAGTTATTTAGCAGTTTATATTTACGAAAATAATTGCACTTCCATGTTATGTGTACTGTGGGAGACCAGATATAGTGAATGCAGGGTCCTGGGTTTAGTAACACTTTAAAACTGCACTAGTTTAACTTCAGCCTCTCTGCTTAGGCATGAGGACCAGCAATGAGTGCAAGAGTGTTAGATAAATATGGATAAATAGACAGACAGACAGACAGACACACAGACAGACAGACAGACAGACAGACAGATAGATAGATAGATAGATAGATAGATAGATAGATAGATAGATGCATAAATAGACTAAACTTTAATCTTCTTACCTAGAACCTATACTTTTGTGCCCTAAACTTTACTCCTATTTTATCCCAAATAGCCATTTGTCTGATATCTTCTTGGTTTGCATGTACCTGAATATTAAGTATGCCCACAACATTTCCTAAGAGCTATTTCACTGACTAGACTTTAGATTAAAGCCATTTGGAGAAATTAATGGCCATTTGCAGTAATACCTCAAAGGACTTTCAAGTTTGAAGTTAAAAAGAAGAAAAACACATGAATGGAATTTCTCCTGGCGTTAGTGCCAACTATGGCCATTTTCTTTATATAACTAGGCCTCATGCAGCCATTAAAGTGTCATGTGTCAGTAATTTTAGGAGACAAATACATTCACAAATATCAAAGCAATAACCAGCAAGTATAAAGTGAAGGATATAGAGAGTTTCCCAGTGCTTTCGCAACTTCAAAGGAGCTGCAGATTTCTGATTTATTCTTGGCCCAGCATTTTACACTGAGAAACTCTCTACCTTTCACTCTTAGAATTAAAAAAAATAAGTATTTTGATATTTGTTTTACATGATAAAATTGCTAGCAACTTGGGGATATTATTCATTATAACAGATTCAATGTGTTGGCGTATGTGACAAATCTTTATATAGAAAACTACATCGTTATGGTTCACTATGAACTCTGGGATTGGCATCACATGAAGATTTCAAAAATAAGTCCTCATATAGAATAAAATATAGCATTTTTCTGCAGAAATAAGACAGTCTCATGCATCCACCTGCCAGATAGTTCTTTTATATGTCATAACCTTTTTGTCAGCAGTCTTCTTCAGCACATCATAACTGAGGAGATCTGAGCCTGGAAATAGCCTAGCTACTAGGATGAGTTGGAAAGTTTCCATGAGTGGTGCTGTCAGCGTGGTGCTGATTTACTAAAGTAGCAATGCACCTAGCCTACTTTTGTTTACTTTGGGTCCCATTTTTATTTTCAAATTTCACCACACAATATCTCCTTTTCAAAGTGGACACAGCTTTACAGGGCTAAGTGAGCATTAGAATCCTTTGTAAATCTAGTAGTAAATCTACCCCTAAGTTAATTGGAGTTTGTGATTGTGGATTAATTGGTTATCCTATAGTTCCTGTAAAAGTGTTACAGGAAGTTAAATGGAGTTTTACTTTCCTTTCTTAAAGCAGAGTTCCACCCAAAAGGAGAAGTTCCGCTTTAATGCTTTGTCCCCCGCTCCTCATTAAGGATTGGCACCTTTGGGGAGCGGGTACCCGAATTTGAGAGATACCCGTTCCCACTTCCGCTGTGATCGCCTAGGTGATCGGAAGCGGAAGTTGTCCTCCCCCCTCCCTCCCCGTAGTCTTCTGGGACATGTGACAGACTGCGGGGCCATTCACAAAGCGCAGCACTTCTCTCACATGCACAGTGGGCACCCAGATGTGAAGCCACAAGCTGTCACAGCCGCGTGCCCACACTAAAGATGTCGTCGCCAGGGAGAGAAGACAACTGGTGAAACCAGCGGTGGTGAGGACACCGCTGGACTGAGGGACAGGTAAGACAGTATTTTAAAAGTCAGCTGCTACAGTATTTGTAGCTGCTGACCTTTTTTCATTTAGCTGGAACTCCGCTTTAAGCTGGTCATAAACTGAGCTAATGTTATCCAGTTTTCTTCATTAGAGTGTAAGGTGAAGAGCCAACAACTCATTCTCATAAAAGTACTTTATTTATAAAGGGTACAGTGTCAAGTTACAGCAGCTTACACGTTTCTGTAAAAAACCTTCAACCCATCAAGATTTTTAACAAAATGTTTAAGCTGCTGTAACTTCTACACTGTACCCTTTTTTAATTAAAGTACATTTACCGGGAGAACAAGTTGCCAGCCTTCACCTTATACTCAAGTTCTTGCTGTGAGGATGTGTTGGGAGCAGAGTAGAAAGAAATGCTGTCTAGAGTTTAGGAGTGCTCTCTGTCAGCAGCCTCTCACTGGCCTCACCACTTTGGCAGCTTTCCTTAAAGTGGTTCTAAAGGCTAGAAAGATGCAAAAAGTAGCGCAAAAAGTAAGAAATAAAATTAAATGTAGAAATTGCTGCTTGCAAAACAAAAAATCAGTTACCGCACTACACCATCATTGCTGTCAATTAAATACATAAATAATGAAAATTATATGAAAGAAAATATCAACATATAATCAAGTCCCAAGTGAAAAATCGTAACTGTAGACCCAATATTCTGTTATTGTGTAATCAAAAACCACGTGTCTTAAAAGAAAACAAAGTACACCGCCACCAAGTAATGGTAGGAGTCTTACCGGAACATGTGGACCCTTAAACTAATAAGAGTCATAAACGCATGAATGTAATGGCCAGAAGATGCATATCCACCATAGCTCTCAAGCAGAGGAAAGATGATGGACAATCATATTGAGTGGAAAGGATCCCTTCAGACTATCCCCATCTTATAGTTTAAGGGTCCACATGTTCCGGTAAGAGTCCCACCATTAGTTGGTGGCGGTGCACTTCGTTTTTTTGAAGACATGTGGTGTTTGATTACACAATAACAGAATATTGGGATTTTTTTATGGTTCTAAAGGCTGAAGGTTTTTTACCTTCAAGTATTCTATGCATGACACAAATAAATCTTTTGTGTGCTGCTCCCCCCACAGCCCCTTTCTTATACTCATCTGAGCCCAATCTCGATCCAGCGATGTGCATGGAAGCCTCAACTATCCGGGACTGTCTCTCCACATTGGCTTCACTGCTATCAATCACAACCAATGAGCCAATGAGGAGAGAGCAAGGTTCAGGGCTGAGCCAGAACTCTTTATGTGTCTTATAAACTCATAGAGCGGGGCTCAGGATGGAGCACACACCCGTGCCCCCTTAGTGCTTTTGGGGGCACTGGTCAAGGGGGAGGAGCCAAGAAGAAGAGGATTGGGATGGCTCTGTGCAAAAGAGCAGGTAAGTATAACATGTTTGTTATTTATTTTAGATTCACTTTAACCCACTTCACAGTACCCCCGCTGCTCTTGACACTGTGCAAACACACTCCCTTTTAGTGCCCTCACCACTGTGTCAGCATTTTCTCATCTTGCCATCACTTTGACACCACTACACATCTGCACACTCTGTTTACACTACTGCACCTGCACACCCTTCCCATGCTCTTACCAGCAAGCCTTCAGCCTCAACCTTCTTCTCCATGGTACCTGATCCCATCTTCCCCTTTTACTATCACCACATCTTCTGCACCACTGTGACTGCATACCACCCTTCCACTGCTCCCTCCAGCGAGCATGCACCACCACTCACCCTCACCATTCAGCCCGACCCTATTCTCCCTGTTGCCCCAAGCCTCAACTCCTCCATTCATGCAGTTGTCCCCCATGCTCTCACCTTTATCCTAACCCTACTTCCTTCCACCTTCACCAGTTAGCTTGCACAATTTGTCCCGCTTTCATCGCTGCCCTAGACCAACCTTCCCTCTTCCGCTTTCACCACCCCACCTTAAAGTTGACCTCCTCTCTCACAATTGTACCTGCATGCCACCCCACTTTCACCAATCTGCCTGACCCACTTTCCACTCACTGTCACCAATACACCTACCAACACCCCAACTCCTGCTTTGGCCATTGCACCTGTCACCCCTACCTCCCCCATCCTCAACATTACTGGTTCTAGAGTGGTCATACTTTAGAATTAATTGATTTTAAAGGCACATTTTAAAAAACACATGTTGCTTTTTAATAGCAGATAATTGCACATATAAAATGCATATACTATTTTACCTGTCAGAAGATACTGTATGTAGGTAACACCCATACTTCATAATCCACCCACCCCTGCTGGGACATATGGTTGCATAGTATTTGGAGGGTTACAAAACCATTCTGAGCCTACGTTCTGCAACTTAGGTGGCACTACCCTACCTCCTTTGTACTCTGTGGACTATTAGAACATACCAATACTCTGTTACACTCATACTGAACTTCCTCCCATGTGCAGGCTTACCAATGCACCACCCCTTGCACTATTCAACTTATACATTAGGCACTTATGCTGCAAGCCTGATTTTAACTTTTATCTTACATGTATCAACTTATACTGGCTGACCTGAAAAATAACGGCTTGACTTTTGAAGCTATAAATAACGTAATTAAAGTAATGAGTGCTTTTATATATCTGCCTAAAGTTCTTCCTTAATTAGATAGGAGATTTCTCTGAAAATTAATTTTAATATATAACAGGCTAAACTATGTATACATTTTTGGTTTTACATATTAACTGCAAGAATGAAATTAGCATTGCTGTGTAGCTTTATTTGTAAAATATGTTTGAATTTTTGGGGATATTAAGGTGTGTAGCTTGTAATGTTCAAAGGAGAGCATATGGCTTGCCGCTCTCAATGCCTTCCAGGCAGTTAGAGAATGATGGCAAGAGGGGAAAACAGAATGATAATGAGAGGTAGAAAAAGATTAGACCATTGCTTAAAGCACGGAAGGAAGTCATTACATTGGCAGGAGAACAAATTGGTGAAGAGACAGAAAAGGATATATACTGGCTTAACAAGAGGGAAATACAAGGCAGTGTGAACAGGGGAAAAGATGTTTGTAACCCAGCCTACTGAGATCTACTCACTCCTGCCATGGTGTGTCCATGAAACTGTAAATGGCATCAAGTAGCCGAGCTTTCACAGAAAATCTGAAATGTGTATAACAGATAGGAAATGCTGTTTGCCTTTAACTGTGCTTTTTGAGGAAATGGCCATCATGTAGTATATTAATAGCAAATTAGATTGGAAGAGACACAAATGTATCTTCACACAGGCAGGTGTTTAATAATTTATTAGCAGTGGATCAGACACGGATGTAATTAATTAATGTCAACATCGTTTTTCTTTCATTATCTGTTGCAAAATTGATTTTTACTGTAAGAATTTCTTTCTTTGAAAAGCTAGTTATTTTTTTTAACTAGTTATGACTTATGTATTAAGTTGGTAATAATTTCTGTCAAAAGTTGAAAAAGTATTGTATGAAAGGTGTGGAAAAAAAGTATAGCCTTGCCCCTAGTAAACAGGTGAATTCTTGTTCGGTTTGCATTGGAACATTGTAAGCCAGAATCCGACTAGTTATTATGGTAAATACATAGGTGTTGTTTTAGTAAAGAATTCGGGAATGTTCAATCAGCTTTGTAAAATAAATTCAAGCTATTTTCACTTTGAATAATCAATCGTGCATAGGAAAAAAAATTGCTTGTACATCGTATAATTGATGTGAACCCAGCCTCATCTCATTCAATAAGCTCATCGAACAGTCACTCTGCAAAGTAACAGAAACACCAGTTGAGGCCAACTAGGGATGTCCTATATGACATAATCCTCCCCTGATCACTGCAGGTGATGCTGGAAAGGGACTGTGTAGATCACCTTAAGGCTCGTTTACACTTGCATAGACTTCAATACACATTAAATTGCCTACCTCTTCAACGTGTTTTTTTAATGTGCTTTTGATGCTTCTGAGATGCTTTGATGGTGCTTTGGTGGTGCTTTTTTGAAGCTTTAATGAATCTTTGTCAGAGTCCTTTGTGGAGGCTTTGAAGACGGTTTGAAGCACCACTAAAGTGACATTGGGTGTACTTTTTGAAACAAAGCAAAGCAAACACAACATGTAAACAGGACTGTAAGCTAGCCATTTTATTTATTGACAGGTGTTCAGAGTGCTTTAAAAAAGTGTGTCCAACGCCATGTTTTGATGCTAGTGTAAAGGAGCCCTCACACTGTACCATAGCCGCTCTTTACAGCATTCTAATAGAGGTGCAAAGTGCATGAGCAAGTGTTCATTGTATTTGAAAGTATTTGCAAAATAAGATCATAGCTTGCAAAACTCATTACACAGTCAAATATGTCCAGTTCTGCTCTGCTGCTGGGATCTACAGCACTTGTTACACCATTAGATAACTCATTTAGGACATGTGTGCATGGGCTCATATTGAGGACAGAACAACTTCTCCCCTATTACATGTAAGTGACAACGCAAAAACAGCAGAAATACCTCTTTTGTATGGGCATTCTGATCAGGTCCACCTGTTAGTTTTTCAGTGGATCTGTTTAGTAGTTCTATACAACCGCATGGACAGTTGGATGTAAACTGACTTGTGTCTGTTCACATCTGACTACCTTTGAGTTTGTCCAGGTCTAGGAAAAAAAAGGACAAGGATTGCATCTTTTTGCATTTTTGCAGACCTAATATGGCAGATCAGAGGTAGCCTTTTGTAAATGGACAACAGCATCATGGATCCACACGTTTCCGCCAGGCACAAAAACAACATCCATCCTGTTCTTGCAGCAGGGGATCTGTTCACAGATCCCCTGCTGATTAGAGTGCACTCCACTCTATGTTAAAGGAGCTGTAGGGTCCATGCACACACACATTTGTAGACATTTCATGCACCTAGCATGCATTTTCCAATGCTTTTCTGAATCTGGGGAACTGCAGGTGCCATGCACGGACTGCCATACAAGTAAATGGCTCTAAACACCTTGTAAACCCGATGTATCGGGATTTACCCATGCATGTGCATCAGATGTATTATTATTATACAGGATTTATATAGCACCAACAGTTTACTCAGTGCTTTACAATATAACGGGAGACAATACAGCAACAATGCAGTTCAATACAAGAGGGTTAGGAGGGCCCTGCTCCTTGGAGCTTACAATCTAAGTATTTTGTGAACCACAAATATCTGCTTTCTGAAAATACATTGGACCCACCTGCATGAGTAAACGGTGATACAAGAAAGCACCTGCGTTTACAAGAGTGCAGCTCATAAAGCCATTCACCATTATGACAGGCTGTAAGTAGCTTCTGCGTATTCCCAGGCAGGCAGAAAAGTACCAGGAAATTTACACAAGGCATATAAAATGCCTACAAAAGTCCTTGTGCATGAACCCTAAAGCAGGTTGATGCAGCTTGGAAGGAGGTCTACACCTGTCACTCTATTCTGAGTGATCTTTGACACAAGCCCTGTTAGTTGCTTGCATATAAAACGTTCATTATTTTACAAATACAACTTTTCATGTGTCATGTATCACATTGATAGTACACATAACACAAAAAAAATCTTTTTATCTATACATACAGTAATTTAAAAACATATAAAAAGAGATACATAGAAAAAAGGCAAGGGAAATGCCTACAATAGCTTCAAGTTAATAGTGAACATTCAATTATGACATCAACTTCCACATACAGTAGCCTCAACAACATTATTGACTCTTTTGCTCTATACTGAACAATCTGGGTCTACTTTTATAATCTTCATATCCTCTCAAGCTATTCCATGATTGGACACATGGCTACATGATTGGAGTAGTAAGTGCCAAGATGGGTAGATTCTTCCAAATTGTGCTGGCCAGCATTGATGTTCTTAGAGGGTATATGTGATTGCAGTTTAATTCATAAAAACTGCTCTGATATAAACAGATCCCTTTGCATGCTTTAGTCATTGTTGATGGTCCTGGACTATGTCCCTCTGATTGGAAGTTGAGCTTGGAGGTCTGAGCTGTCTGGCACTTGCTTCAGCACATGCATATGCTACTATATTTTATTCCCTTTTTATATATCTTCATAATTTAAACATTTTTTTTAACCTTGTGTTATGTGTAATATTGTATAACACCTGAAGTCTCAGAAGTTGTGTTTTATTGTGTGCATACTACAATAGGGATGCAGAGACCTGATTGGCTGTTTTTTTGTGCATAAAATGCTACATTATTTTACAGATTCAAAAATAACTTCATATATATCTATATAATGCAGCGGGCATTATAAATGCAAGCATAACTTTAACAATTTTTGCTTTATTTGCAGTCATCAAACTCAAACTACATGCTGGGATCACCCCAAAATGACTGAGCTTTTCCAATCTCTTGGTAAGTAAATCTCTCTGCATGTGGGCAATTCATTTTTAAAAATGGAATTAAAGTTACAACATGTCTGGTTCTATTCAGCCAGTCTTGTGAACCACACACTACTGTATTGAAAGGCTTTAGCTTTGCAGCTTTCTGTATTCCATGCTTCTAGCCTCATGGTTAGATTTTGAATGACCATGAGCCCACATGCGAGTGACCACATCAGTTTTACCAGGTTCTTGCCAGAAAGCCCATGATCTCACCCTCATGTAGGGGCCACTGCCAGAAGTGGGAGTGTAAGGTAGGTATATTTTAAAGTGTCAGTGAATACAGTGCAACAAGTCTGTATATATTACTCAGAAATGTAACACTTTAAACAACAGTTGCTTCATCTCATAATAAATCTAAATCCAAATACCATATTTAATAATCTCAATACCACAGTCACGGGACATTTAGTAACCTGCCCCACACCCAGGGCTGCTGTTAGAAACCATGGGGCCCCATACAGCTAACTTGACCTCCCTCCCCTCCCCCCACAGAACAAAAAAAAAAACAGCTTACTATGCTTCAGTTATTACGAGAAAGCTGAGTGGGGATAGCAGGAAAGCTGTTATTCAGCCTGCAGACATCACTGTAGGAAACTGTTTGTCTTCCCATGGCTGAGTAGTTACATGTAAGGGGGTGGCTAGCAAGGAGAAGATTCTGGCAATCATCCCTGCTTGAGCGACCTGAGACCCTTGCACAGAGACAGGCAACTGAGGAAACTAGGATTGACTGCTATTTTGTTGCCACTCTGAATAGTGAAGTCCACTGACATGGCAGATGGCAGGAACACCTAGTTATTGTAAAGGCTCAAGGTTTTTTACCTTCATACATTCTATGCATGAAGGTAACAAACCTTCTGTCTCCAGCAGCCCCTCCAGTCCTCATTAAAACTTACCTGAGCCCCATCTCAATCCAGCCTCGGCTCACCTGGGTCTCTTCCTCCTCATTGGCTGATACAGCAGCTAATGGCTACCACTACCATCAATCACAGCCAATGAGCCAATGAGAATAGAGCAGATGCGGGGTTGAGCCATGTGCCATGTGTGAAAGGACACATAGAGCAGCAGCTCCGGAGCGGGCCTGCTCCAATGCCCCCATAGCAAGCTGCTTGCTGTGGGGACACTAGGCAGGAGGGAGGGGCTAGGAGCACCAGCAGAAGACCCAGAAAGAGAAGGATCGGGGCTGCTCTGTGCACAACCACTGCACAGAGCAGGTAAGTATGCCATGTTTGTTATTTTTAAAAAAAAAAAACTTCCTTTATTATCATATTAACTAAAGCCAGCCATCGATCGATCAACTTGGGTACATTATGCCTGCTCATACAAGGTTTGAATCTTGGCTGGTCCCTGCTGAACGGGCCGAAATTCGAACCATCTATGGCCAGCTTAACAATCAGCATACATGATGGAAATATTTTGTTGATAGAGACAATACTTTTACTTGTAATGACAAAAAGAAAATCTTTGGGTTAATTGACACTTTGACTTTTCTCCTGATCTGTTTTTTTTCAAGGCGGTCCTTTACTTGGGGGTGGTAGTCTAACTACTAAGTGAACCTTGCATGGTTCACATTACTATATACATAGATCGCAGATAGTTGTGCAAGCAGTTTTTTAAATAAATGATCATATCTTCGTGAATACAGAAGGTGTAGTTTTCTTTGTTCATTGCGGGATGCAGGAAATCGGAATCAGTCAGGGTATACTGCCAAATAAATAAAATTTAGACATTAGCAAACAGAAACATTGTGGGCCCGCTCAGTATAACCTCTCCTACTCCCAGCAGGCCACATTCTTGCTGTTGTCCTGGAGGATGGATATCTTTTCTCTGCTCTGCTGAGAAAAGTCCTGTTTGCTAGTTAGTATTAATTAATTTAATTATGTTGCCTGCAACATCACTG
Organism: Staurois parvus; assembly: GCF_062004578.1. Taxonomy (NCBI): domain Eukaryota; kingdom Metazoa; phylum Chordata; class Amphibia; order Anura; family Ranidae; genus Staurois; species Staurois parvus. The sequence continues at coordinate 342,525 of NW_028318576.1, read as the reverse complement.
CTGCGCTGGTCTCTGTATGCGGCTGTCCAGATCAGCCTTTCTTCAGCTTCACTCTGGAGTGCAATACCTGAATTCTACAGGACTGGATATTGCGGGGCTAGGCTGGAATATGACCTTTGAGGGCAAGGTTTTGCATTTTGGTGCCTTCTAGACCACAGTGTACCTGCTACATTTAAGATAGAGAGCTGTGGCATAGCCCCAGATGTGACCGTGTAAGTAGACCTGTGTGGGCTGGCCACAAAGAGTTACACTATTACTAGTATTGCTGGGCATCATTAAAAATTCCCGCTTTCTGTCAGTTTTACCATGGAAGAAGTTAATGCTGAAGGCTTGCACCCTGATATCATCCACTGGGTGGAGTGTTACACGCATACATTCCTCACTCCCCTTCTTTCCATTCAGTATTTAGAAAGCACCTTCCTGATGCTGCTTCTGATTGCAAGTGCTTTGTTCAACTTTGACTCCGGGACCCAATTCCTGCCTACCCAGCAGACAGGTTCAGGAGTATATGCGGCTCATATACTCATACCCTTTGCTAAATTACATTCTACTTTGCAGTGCACCATTCCTGGTTCTAAATGTAAAAGGGATAGTCCTGCTCTGCCAACAAACACTCGATGAACTGTTTTGTGGCTGCCTGTGGTGTACCCCCTGAAGTGCCTGACACTGACATTCTGAAAGTTTGCCCTCTGCTAGAGTTTGTCATCTTCAGAGTCCTCCCTAGCTCTTTCAGATGTGACTGCCTCCTTGGTTCTATATGTAACTGCAGTCATGCAAGACTTCATGAGCAAACTAGCCTCCATGCTCTCAGCCCGAGACCCTGTTGGATGCAGAGTCTCTTAAATCCTTATCAGACAAGCCTACACAGGACATGTTATGCATTACTTTAAAACTTTGGGATCAGCCTATGGCTTCTATCAGCACTGTCCCCAGTATAGGCTCTTTTAGGGCTCCAAGACTACCTAGACCTTTTTGGTGCACCCACTATTTTCAGTCCTCTTTTATGGAGAGTGGAAAAACCCTAGAAATTGTTGTCCTTTCTAAGTGTTTATCAGCCTTATACCCACTGAGGAGGACTTTGTTTAAAAAAAAAAAGGACTGCCCCATCTTTGGATCCAGCAGCATCCCATCATAACAAAGCGTTGACCATCCCAGCGGAGAATGCACCTATCCTTGAAGAACCCATCAATAAATGGTTGGTGTCACCTTTTCATGAACTAACCTGAGTTTCTGTGTCCCTCAATGAACTACAAGAAATGTATTTTACAGTGCAAAAAAAATCATTTTTTTAGTATTTGTCTAGAGTCCCAAGTTGCATGTAAATATATGCAAGTTTAAATTTAATTTGATTACAGTTCCTGCTTAGAAAGCATGTGTTTGCTGATACATTATCACTGCCAGAAATGTATATACAGTATGTGATTGTCATGCACAGATTTTCATGTTTGATGATTTCTTGCTGGTGCAAATTATAATGGCATATTAGAAGATTGCATACCAATCGTTTCGAGCTACGTTTGACATTACTTAATTGATTTCTTGTTCCACAATGTTTTTTTTTTTCAATAACATTACTTTATTTGCTGTCAAAACAAATGTATCCTTTATTACAGACAATATTTATGAAGCTGTGCTCTCTGTCTAATTTTAACAAATAAACGTAAATGTCTTGCAATTTATTGCCAGTAACACATACAGGTATAATACTTACAGTTCTGTTTACTCTTTTGTAAATGAAATAAAAAATAAATAAGAATACTTGGAGTTGGTACTTCTCATTAACCCTTTTGCTGCCAGAGCTGTTCTCGTATTTTTTGCACACGCTTACAAATCCATTTAGGCCTCAAGATTGCATGAAACCTCCAAAGGATTACATGTTTTTTGAAAGCAAACATCATAGAGAATACAATCGTGGCAGTTCCAATTTTTTTTATGTTACACAATATTAGCAGAAAGGTCTGGGCAACTCAAATATTCAGTAATGATACTCTATTTTAAGGCACACAAATTCAATATATTACCCACTTTTTGGGTAAAATATTAAAGATGAGATTCTGCCGAGATATCCAATAGATACCCAAGATGTCAAGCGCTCTGCTCCCTCCCCTCTACCTAGCAGCACCCACCATGTCAGTCCCAGGCGTGCAAAAACTGGGTTACATGGCAGAGGCACGCAGCCTTTACTGGGGGTGTTTGGAAGCAATCTGGTAGCTGTACAGCCGCTGGATTGCTTCCATTTGGCACTTGGCAGTTGTCTGGTCAGAAATACACACTTTCCCGCTGTGTGTGTGTAAACTGGGATGCCAGTTAGACCATGGCTCTTTTTTGACAGTTTTTAAGAAAGTTAATTTTACATAGGTATTTTAAGTTGCTAATTTGAGTGCCAGTCTGTATAATGGGAGGTATGTTCTAGCTTCTTATGGTGCCTGCTGCATTAAAAGACAATGAGGTTGATTTACTAAAGGCAAATAGACTGTGCGTTTTGCAAGTGTGCTTACACTAATTTTCCCTAGAGCTTAGTGAATGTGATGAAGCTTCACTTCGAATACCCAATCAGGTGCAAGGAAAATAAAAAAGCAGCATTTTTGCTTGCAGATGATTGTATGATGGTATAAGGCTGAGCTTTACTACATTCAATAAGCTCTGTGGAAAATAAGAGCAACTGCACTTGCAAAGTGCACAGTCTGTTTGCCATTAGTAAATACACCCCAAAGTATTTTTTGCAAACATGGATTGCCTTTAAGGTATATTTTGATTTTTCTCTACCAAGTAAAAGTACTTCCAAACATGTGAAATGTACTGAAAGACTTAAATATACTACTGCCTGGGAAACTCAGATATGCACAGTAAGTGCCTAATGGTAGAGTTTCAGCTATGATTTTAACATAAAATAATGATTTTTATATAAAAAATAAATACGAGTTATGCCACTGTCATGACCAATTTTTCTTTTCTTCCACACATAATTTTCTTTTTTTACAGGAGATTTAAACAATGTGAGGTTTTCTGCCTATCGCACTGCTATGAAGATAAGGAGACTTCAGAAAACTTTGTGTTGTAAGTTGGGGATTCCTTAAAACGTATCTCACAAACATTATGTTCTAGTATTGGAAATATTACCTTACTGGAAATGTCTAATTTATTATGTGCCAGCATCTTTCACACTCTTGTACAAGGCAAGTAGTACATACTATATCTATAGTATGCACTCTAGGTATAGAACTTAAACAATTCAGCAGCGTTGTGTCGACTTACCATTTAAAAAAAGTTCAGGATTTACATTTGCCAATGTAGTTTCACTGGCACCAGAATCTTGGTGTTTAATGATTCTGGCACATGAACTGCATGATTCCGCTGCATGAAGAAATGGGTATTGTAATAGGGCTAGTGTTTGGCTATAGTTTAGGATTTAAGTTTGGTTAATATAAGCCTTAGTGGCTCAGTGTTCTAGGGTTAAGTACCATGGGGATGAATAAGTGGTAAGGACTCACATTATCGATTATTATTGTTATGAGATAAGGGCTTACTCAACAGGTTAGTTAAGGTTTAGGAGCTTGTCATACTGTGATTGAATTTCCTGTGAACCAGCCAAAACTGAAACAGTGGGTGTCCTTGCTTGCAACACCCGGCTCATCAAACTTTCATTTGAAGATACAGGAACCAGGCAGAAAATTGTCCTCTGGACAGTGACTGCAGCCAGTCAGATGCAGTCACTATTCAGGTATTGTGACAACTGCAGGCACCAGCTATCAGAATATAATAGCTAGCAGGGAGACTACTCCATCTGTTTTGTTTAGATGGGAGTTAATATAAATTTCCTTCATTCAGCCTGTAAGCTGAACATGTGTAGGGCTAGCTTTAAGCACTAGAACAGGTTGTGTGTAGTGTTGGGGAAGGGGCTTAAGAAATGAGGGGGGTTTCTTTTAAGGATTAGGTTGTAAGAGTTAGGAAATGGAGGTTTAGGTGTTATAATTGGATAAATGTGCTTAGACCAAAAAGATATTATAACCCCTCCCTATAGCAATTCAACCAATAATGTGAAGTGAATAATAAATACCATTAATAAATAAATTTGTCCCGTCTGCGAAACGGAAAGCAACATGTCATGTCTATGTTTTGACTGTGATCTATAGCGGTACATGCTCTAAATGCTTTTGTCTTCTCTTAAAACAATAAAGTATTTTTGGCAAAAATAAATAACCATGAATAGAATGACAACTCTTGTAACTGTCCCAAAATAGAGTAAGAGAAAATTCCAGAGAGGGTCAAAAAAATGTGGGAACCACCCTTTCGTGTTGGATTCTCCATTTTTCTCCCTCTAAATGTCCATGGATTATAGCCAGATATAAGGGATTCCAATAGGTTTCCCAGTAATATACTTTAACCGGTTCCCGCCTGGCCAATAGCACAAAGGCGACCCGGCAAAACACCTCGTCCCTCCGGGTGGTCTGCGGCACGATCTGTCACCGGACTTGTACCTCGGACACGGCCGATGACAGATCTGTGTACCGGTCCAGTTTCCAGTACCATGTGACCTGCTGTTACCAATCACAGCAGGTCACCTGACAGTTGTATACAATGGATGGCTTCCTTTCATGCCATCCATTGTATACAAGTGTGTCTAGCTGTGACAGCGATCACATGCACAAGCTGGGCCAATCACAGCCCAGCTTTGTCAAGTGATTAGCTGTGGCCAAATCACAGCTAAGCACAACAAAAAACCCTGAATGAATTGGTCATTCAGGTAAATGCTTGCTTATAGTAAAGTAATTCTTTGCTAAGCAGATTGTGTAAAAAAAAAAAAAAACACTGATCACTTCCCCAAAGTAGTACAATGTTACTATTGTAACATTATACTACTTTGTTCATAGTGAAGTATGGAAATAAAATCTTAAAAAAAGAGAAACAAATGTAATAAAAAATTAAAAATAATCAATAAATTAATTAATTAAAAAAAATTATCAATTTTTTTTTTCGTACTGTCACCAGTCAGTGTCCCTGATCACCGCCATGCCAGTTATATGATGACGCTGTACTGCACTGGTGACAGTATGTAAAAAAAAATAGTGAAAATAATTCTTTTAATTTTTTAATTTTCCAAAAAATTATGACAAAAAATTACAACTTCAAAAAACTCACCATGCCTCTTATGAAATACGTTGGACTGTCTACTTTGCAAAAAGTGGTCATTTGGGGGATATCTGTACTGTTCTGACATTCTTGGACCTCAAGAAATTAGATTGGCCGTCAGTACTTCAGGATTGATCAATTTTCAGATATAAACCATAGTTTGTGAACTCTATAACTTTCCTACAAACTAAATAATACATCCTAATTTGGGTTATTTTCACCAAAGACATGTAGCAGAATACATCTTAAATTTATGAAGAACAATTATTTATTTGCAAACTTTTATAACAGAAACAAAGAAAAACGTGTTTTTTTTTCAAAATGTTTGATCTTTTTTTGTTAATTTAGCAAATAATAAAAACCCCAGTGGTGATTAAATACCACCAAAAGAAAGCTCTAGTTGTGTGAAGAAAGTGATAAAATTTTAGTTTGGGTACAATGTTGTATGACCGCGCAATTGTCATTCAAAATGTCAGAGTTCTGAAACCTGAAAAATGGCCTGGGCAGGAAGGGGGTAAAAGTGCCTGGTATGGAAGCGGTTAAGTTGGTTTTAGATGTTCCTCCCACGGGAATGCATCCGGCCAATGAACGAATCAGACAATTGAATAGCTTGTCTAAGTGTAGTACTTTAATAGGAATCAAAATCATATAGACAAAAATATTCAACTCACTTGTACAGGTGATTGTAAACCAGCACCAGTGTTTCAGTCATATATGTTTTTAAAGATGGCCACTTTGCACTTCAAGCCTCGCTTTCACTTAGCTATTCCCGGACCTGGAAGTGACGCTCCGACGTACGTTTTGCCCAAACTATTTCACTATTGGTTGATTTGCTATATGGAGGGGTTACAATATCTTTTTGGTCTAAGCACATTTAGCCACTCATGGCCACATCACCCTGAATGCACCCGATCTTGTCTGATCGCAGAAGCTAAGCAGGGTCGGACCTGGTCAGTACCTGGATCGGAGACTGCCTGGGAATACCAGGTGCTGTAAGTGAAGAATTTTTTGCATGGACCAAAATTGAATTAACCCTCAGGTGGTACTAATTTTGTACTTATTGCACTTTATGAAGTTTATTGTTTGGGCAAATGTAGGAATTATCTATTTATATTTTATTTGCATGTTGTAAGTGTCAGTCACACTTAATTAGGGGCAGCTTCACTTAGAATAGAATAACACTGAGACAAGATTTGTCTAGGGTCACTACTGTTGGCCCACGTTTTGGGGGCCTTACACTATATAGAGTGATTAGTTATAGGGATTATTTGTATATACACAACCCTTCTACTGTATATTGTATTTTGATTTTGGTATGTGTGTGTATATATATATATATATATATATATATTTATATATACATAGAGAGAGAGAGCCTACTTATTCTATCTTTTATTTCTATGTAGCAGTTATAATTGGATCTGTTAGTACAGGAGATGCTGTGTTTTTATTTTATTTGTTTTATTTTATTTTGTTTTTGTTCATTATTGTAATTTTTTTCAATTTATAGTTGATATAACATATGGCATAGAATGCAGTACACCACCTGCAATAATTTCTTAACTGAAGGGTTTGCTACTTTGTTATTATTGTGACCCGTTTTAGCAATTCAGTATCATCTCTTGGAGATAGTTCACCGATATGAATAGAAGGGCCAGTTTTATTGTTTTATCTGATGAAAGCAGTCATTTGAAAACAGAACTGGCTATTCTGTAAATATAATTTGCTAAAAACAATAAACAAGGCAATAGGGAAACCCCATGGGTTAAGGTGGATATAGAACCATTCAAAACTCTGTTCACATTAAGAAAGACCATTTTAACATGTTATATATTCATCATCTTCCTGTCTGCAGGAGGAATCCATGAGTGCTGCAGACTTCATAGGCTGTCAACTCTCTGGAGGTGATCATTTCAAAAGAAACTTCACTTAGCCATTTCTCTTCAGTGATATGGTGCTCAGTGGCAGGGGTGGCATGTATGTAAATCTCCTTTATGAGGACATTTAGTTTGCTGAAAAGATCACATTAAAGTGTTTCTAAGTTAAATTTTTTTTTTACCTTAATGCATTCTCTGTGTTCAGGTAAAAAAATGCCCCAATATGTGTCCTAAACCCCCTCCATGCACCATCCCTAACACTTATCTAGCTCCGTGTCACTGCTTCAGTTCTGTCTCTGGCTCCAGCATCACTCCTCTTACTTCCTGCCTTCACGGGAGAAACTGAGGACAGTGGAGCCATAGGCTCCTGCTGCTGGCAGTTAAACTCCATTGATGAGGGAGCTGGGGCTTGGCTTACCAGTGCTGTGTGTGTTTAGGAACGCTCACATCCCTGCTCGAGAATGTGCATGAACAGGTGCCTCCTTAGCACCTGGCTTGCTACAGGAGGCACCTGGAGGAGGGAAAAGTTGGTAGCACGAGTGGGGGACTGCTAGATGAGGAAGTAAGCAACCTTTTTGTGCAATATTGTTGCAAAGAGCAGGTAAGTATTATCTATTTGTTGTTTTAAAAAAACTAAGCATTTAGTTCTGATTTAGGGTGTGAGGGACCTCCTGGATCAGAGCTGAAGGTTGCTTTAAAAGGCATGTAAACCCTAGCAATAAGCTTCTCTTATTTGCTCCATTTTGGTCTTTTAAGTATACCATTGAAAGCATTTTGTTTCTTCTATAAGTGCAAAAACTATCTGTTGATCCTACTAGAAATGTGAATGAGACTAGGCATTTTTTTCATGCGGTCACACATGTTTTACATGTGTTTTGCTGTATTTGGAGCGTCCAAGCAGATCCTGGACACACAGAGGGGACTTTGCTAAGACTGGAGCAGCTTTGCACAGCAAAAAATCAGCTTCCAACTTTCATCTTCAAAGCTTATCTGAACAAACTGAAGATAGAAACTAATTGGTTGTCATGCACAGTCGCCCCAGATTCGGTTTGTTCCAATTTTGGTAAATTCCTCCCACTAAATTCTATTTTTTTAAAGCATGGCTAAACACAGGTAAATGCACAGGATGAATGGAAAAATTAAAAAATCATTACTTGCATTCATTTGCGTTTATAAATATCCTATACTATAAATGCACATAAATGCAGATTTGACAGTGCTAGTTTGAATGGGGTCTTAGTGTTTCAAGCAAAGATTGATTGGTTGAAACATTTTTGCTAATTTTTCATTTGATTTTAGCAAAGGTTTTTTTTTGTTTGTTGAGATTTTAGCTGGATCTTTTAAAGCATGCAAATTAGTTGAGTTATTAGTTTTTAATAGAAAAAAATAAATTACATTTTAATTCCATAAAAGTTGTAATTAGACTCAAGTTAAACAGTACAGCAAATACGTGTTAGGCAGCAATGAAAAAAAGGGTTTATTTAGATTGTTTCACATGAAAGTAACACAATTTTCACTCAAGATTCAAGTAGTTTCCAGCTGAATCAAGTTAGAAAAATCTTGGGTGAAACATTTATAAATAGACCCCATATTTATCAAACATTCTATCAGATATAAAAATACGCTTCAAAATGTATGCGTGTAATTAATATAACACTAGTTTCCTGACCACCACTTTGCTAGTGTTTTTAAAATCAACCTCTTGATATTTCTAATGGCTTAGCTTTTTTATTGGTCAAATCACTGATGGGTAAATTTAAATGTCAGATAAATGTTGGACATCTGTACAGACAATCAAAACATTTCTTTAAAATAATGTAGGTTTGTTAAATTATAGCTAAAGCCAAAACTATACCCCATTAGGTTTTATTTTGTCGCCTGTGTTCTATTAGAAACTGTCCATTCACTTCCTGTCCTATAGACACAAAAGGAGGTGAGCGGAAACTTTCCAAAGTGAAAGCCAATTCTCTCTTAAGCTGGCCATAAATAAATCAACTCTCGGCAGGGACCAGCCAAAATTCGATCCAATTAATGACTTCAGTTCAACCAACCTGTTGGATTTTTTTTTCTTGGGATCACTGCCAGCTGCTATATCCACCAGCATTGATTATTGTGTTCAGCCTCTCCTGCTGGCAGAACACAGTAGCACAGGGGGAGCACAAAAACTCTTTTCATGGTGGAAGGAAATAAAATTGCATAATCTATTAGCTGCCCATTAGAACACTTTCCTCTATTAGGGTACATGCACACTGGGGCTCTTGCAAACACTTTTCTCCAGGCAAGTGCTTCGGTGTTTATTCATTTAATTGGCCAGAATATTATTTTCTTGTGGCCATTGAAATTAAAAGAACGCTCAAGTGCTAAACAAGCCTAGTGCTTAGGCGCGTTTAGGCGCATGTTGGCTTTTTTTTTTTGCCAAAATGCTCCTCTTTTGAATGTACAAGTGAAGTTTTTTTTCTGCCCCTAAACTCCTGTAAATGACAATGTGTGCATGGACATATAGGCTAATGTGGAGACAAAAAAAAATGCCAAACGCCAGTAAAACAAGTGTTTTTAAACTGCAGTGTACATGAAGCCTTTCAGTTCTGGTGACAGCTCAAAAGTTGGGATTTTCCCTCACTTTTAGTCGTGGCAACAGTGGTTACTGTCTAATCTCCCCAGCAGGAACCAGTAACAGCGGTTACTGGTTAATCTCCACAACAGGAACAGAGACAGTAATACAAATACTGAACAATTTGCTAAAACTTCTTCATTCCATCCAAAATCATATAATTTGCCTGTATGTTGTAATTACTGCACATTCACTTATGCAGTGATGTGGAGTATATTGGCGCTTTATCAATGAAAGTTCACATTTAGACTTTTGAAAAAATATTTTAATTCCACTTTAGGCTTTCAGACATTGCAATCTCTACAAATTCTGACTTTAGTTTTGTCATGTTGGCAGTTTAAAAAAAATCAAATCTCAAATGCCATGTCTTTGCCCTGGATGACACGTTGTTGGCTAGTAATTTTACTTAAGTCACCAAGAGAACTATTAAGTGTTTTTTTATTTTTGAGGTAAGCGAATGAATGGCTATTGAGCGCTGCCAAAACCTTTTTAAAAGCTCGTGCCCTCCTCAGCCATTTGCTTTTCATTGTCGAGGTGTTGTGATTTATGGCTTTCCCCAGACCTGTCATATTCTGTTACCATAATAGAGTGACATTTGTAATTTTAATTCTGTGCTGATATTACGCCAAGTCTTCCTGCTTGCCAGATGAAGTTTCAAACACATACACATACTGCTACAAAGACAGCCAGCCAGCCAGAAAAGTGGCTTTATTTCCCCCTTTGAGATCTCTATAGCCTTAAAGAATTGTACCATTAAAAATTACACTGCTGTAAAAAAAATCCTTTTCTAGTACCCCCAGTTTTGTCCTGTCTAATTGTCATCAAGAAAATAATATAAATTGGTTATGTGTTTGAATACATTATTCTGTGACTGTAACTTTATAACCTGAACCTGGGTTTTCTGACATGACCATAACAACACTGCAGAGGTCTCCCCAATACTTTTTCTTCGAAGCTGTCCAGATGGCTTCCCCACTGGTTCCAGTTTCTAAAAACCTATGAGAATGAAAACATTGTGCATTGCAATAAGTCCCTTTTAAAGTCATTATCAGGATCTTTTTTTTCAAAAATAACAAACATGTTATACTTACCTGCTCTGTGCAATGGTTTTGCACAGAACAGCCTGATCCTCCTCTTCTGGGGTCCCCTGCTGGCTCTCCTAGCACCTTCTCCCTTTTGAGTACCCCCCCAACCGCTTACTGTGGGATACTTCTCGCTGAGTCCAGTGAGGAGGGAGAGAGAGAACAGCGCCACTGCTCTTAGGCACAGTGCTAAATTGAGATTGGGGTCAAGTAAGTATTTGGGGGGTGTGGGAAGGGAGTTGACAATAGAAGGTTTTTTTACGTTAATGCAGAGAAATAAGGCAATTAAAAAAAAATGTTATACTTACCTGAGCCACTGCTCTGTGCGGCTATGCCACCTCTCTCTCCTCATTGGCTTACTGGCTGTGATTGACAGTAGTGTGAGCCAATGGATGCCGCTGATGTCTCAGCCAAAGAGGAAGTAGAGTCCCGAGAGAGCTTAGGCTCTTGTGCACATGACTGGATTGCGATAGGACTCAGGTAAGTATTGGGGGTGCTGCTGCACAAAGAAGGGTTTTTACCTTCATGCATAAAATGCATAAAGGTAAAAATCCTTGAGCCTTCATAACCACTTCAAGGTAAAAAATCTTCAGCCTCTACAATGCCTTTAATAGCTTGAGCCTGGTGTTCCCTAACATGACCATAACAACACTGCGAGGTCAGCTTTTTTCAGTGTATAGCGGCATTTTGCTGCATTTAGCGGCATTTTTCCACATTTGTGGTTTTTAGCGTTTTTTTTTTCTGAAAGACAAAAAGGTCAAAAATGTCTAAAAACGCCCGTTTGTGGCATTTTGCCACGTTTTTCAGCGTTAGAGCGTTTTTACAGCTAAAAAACTGCTGTAAAAACACACTAGTCCTGTTTTTTTTTTCCAGCCAGAAAACGTCCCTGACAAAAAACATTGATTACAGTCTATGTGTGCATAGACACATAGGATAACATGCTGGGGAGTTTACTGGCTGTAGAAAAAAATGTTAAAAGCCAAAAACAGCAGCTGTAAAAATGTCCAGTGTGCATGAGGAGCAGGGGCGGACTGACCATTTAGAAACTCGGGCACTGCCCGAGGGCCCGGGGTCAGTAGGGGGCCCCATAAGATGCTCCTGGTACCTTTTTCATAGGCTTTTTTGAGTTTTGGCAAGGACACAGGGGCCCCATGATCCCCTATTGCCCGGGGGCCCCATGACTTATCAGTCCGCCCCTGATGAGGACTAAATAGGAAGCTACTGAAGAAATGTTAAAAAAAAGTTTGAAACAATTAAATATAATATACTGTACTTTCCTATCTATTTACTAAAGCTAGTAGAATACAGATTAAAAATAGTCAATGTTGACTGAGGCAGTTTAGTTCCTCTGCATTGTTCTGTTTAGTAAGTTAGTTGACCCCATTAGATTTGCCGCATTTTAAAGCAGTGATAACAGCAGACCAAGAAAAGATAGTTTTGGCTGATTCATCATAGAACAATAAGATTTATATGTACAAAAATAAGAAGATAGTCAAGGCTGGTTGCGTATATATAAAGTGAATGTTAAATTTCTTCATTCATAATCCTTGTTTCCTAATTTACTAAGTATATTATAGAGTTTTAGAATTTGTCTATATAGCATATGTTTTCTGACCAATTTATAACTGCTGCATTTTTACAAGTTCATATTCAAAAGCTTACAATTACTGTTTTGTCTCTTTTTCTTTAGTGGATCTACTGGAACTGAGCACCACGCACAACATTTTCAAACAACATGAACTCAATCAAAACCAACAGCTACTATCTGTCCCAGAAATCATCAGTATCCTCACTTCCATCTATGACAGCCTGGAAGAAAAACACAAAGATCTGGTTAACGTGCCTCTCTGTGTAGACATGTGTCTGAACTGGCTGCTTAACGTCTATGACACGTAAGTTAGTTCTCCATTGATTTCTCTACATTAGTGCTGTCTGCTGGGAACAAATTGAAGTATGCACAATAATTCCTCTAACATCAGGAGTGACAGTAGATAATGAAAAATATACTTGTGGAGCATCTGTTTTTGTCTCCTAGGCCTAAAACATGACAGAATATTCTATAGGATCACTATAGGCCTTATTTTGTTAATGGCGTATGAAACCTACTGTGTCTATATTTGAAAATCTGCCTCATTTTTGTGTTTTGGTCTGCATATTTTAGGCAAGTGTTTTTTATTTATTTTATTTACTAACTTATAACACATCTGGGGTGAATGAAAGGCTGCTCAGTTAGGCCCCTTTATACAGGCAGTATGAAGATGTACACCTGTTAGTTTTTTGGGCGAACCTTAACCCCTTCATTACTTAGGGTAAAACATGTTAATGTCTGAACAGAGTTTTTCAACATTGACATATGTTAGTAAAACTGTACATATCATTGATACTACTAGTGTATCCAGGTGAATTATTATAATTTTTCAGGACAAAGTGGGCTCTATTTGGTAATAAATAGTAATGAATATTTCCAAATTAGTTTTTTTTTTATTATCAAAGGAAAAATGGCATAAAATAGTAAAAAAAATATATAATTTAAAAAAAGATTTAGCTGTATATTTCTTGCTGTTACTATAACCTGCCACCACAGAGCAACCCAAAATACATTATCCTGTTCCTATCTCAGTGATACCACATACACTTTATTGCCAAAGTATTGGGGCGCATGCCTTTACACGCACATGAACTTTAATGGCATCCCAGTCTTAGTCCGTAGGGTTCAATATTGAGTTGGCCCACCCTTTGCACCTATAACAGCTTCAACTCTTTGAGAAGGCTGTCCACAAGGTTTAGAAGTGTGTCTATGGGAATGTTTGATCATTCTTCCAGAAGCGCATTTGTGAGGTCAGGCACTGATGTTGGACAAGAAGGCCTGGCTCGCAGTTTCCACTCTAATTCATCCAAAAGGTGTTATATCAGGTTGAGGTCAAGACTGTGTACAAGCCAGTCAAGTTCCTTCATCCCAAATTCGCTCATCCATGTCTTAATGGACCTTGCTTTGTGCACTGGTGTGCAGTCATGTTGGAACAGTAAGGGGCCATCCACAAACTGCTCCCAAATAGTTGGGAGCATGAAATCGTCCAAAATGTCTTGGTATGCCGATGCCTTCACTGGAACTAAGGGGCCAAGCTCAACTCCTGAAAAGCAACCCCACACCATAATCCCCCCTCCACCAAATTTTACACTTGGCACAATTCAGTCAGGCAAGTACCGTTCTCCTGGCAACCACCAAACCCAGACACATCCATCAGATTGCCAGATAGAGAAGCATGATTAATCACTCCAGAGAACACGTCTCTACTGCTTTAGAGTCCGGTGGCGGTCTGCTTTACACCACTGCATCTGACGCTTTGCATTGCACTTGGTGATGTAAGGCTTGGATCAGGAGAGGACTGACCATTCGAGCACTCAGACACTGCCCGGGGTCAGTAGGGGGCCCCATGAAATGCCCCTGGTACCTTTTTTATAGGCTTTTTTGAGTGTGGGCAAGGACACAGGGGCCCCATGATCCCCTATTGCCCGGGGGCCCCATGAGTTGTCAGTCCACCCCTGGCTTGGATGCTGTTGCTCAGCCATGGAAACCTGTTCCATGAAGATCTTTATGCACTGTTGTGCTAATCTGAAGGCCACACAAAGTCTGGAGGTCTTTAGCTATTGACTCTGCAGACATTTGGGGACTTCTACGCACTGTGCACTTCAGCATGTACTGACCCCACTCTGTCACCTTTATCTCGCTCAGCCTATATATAGTCTTTTCTGCTTGTAACGTTCCCTCATTACCAGATTGTGGCTGGAATCCTTACATTCTTTACCACATGCAGTGGTTTCTCCTGCTGGCCAGTGCATCAATATTATGGATGAGCTCAGCTTAGGCATGTTTGGATGCTAGTCCAAACCTGTTTGGGCTTTCCTACCAGGAAGCTGTCACTGCAGACCGCCAATCATGAACAGCTGAGAAATTCCCGGCTTCGCAGCTGCACACATACAAGGGGTGTGTATACGTGCAGCTGTGGGGCAAGGAATGCCTCAGCCACTTATGACCGGCCATCCAAAGTTACAGATTCCTGATAGAATAGCTCAGGCAGGTGAGGACTAGTATTTTAACACATCTAAATTAATCCCTGGTCATGGAAGGCTGTACAGTTCCGTGGCAAAAACAAACTTCATATTGTTTTTCCCTATGCAACTGGTGCCCTTTTCGCTTTCTACAATCTACTACAACGTGGATATATTTAAAGGCATTATGTTGCCTCTTAGATATTTGTTTACCAAAATGTGCATAGCAAGTTTTGGTTTCCCACCTTTGGACACACTCTAAAACCACAGTTCTTTTTACAGTAATTACAGAGGTAATACCAGCAGCGTGTTTACCATGAGGAAAACAAGGTGTTTTTCTAAGCCAGCACTTTTTTTGGGGTGGAGGGGAGAGCTGCCTGAGGACCTGGGGGCCTAGTGAGGCTACACCAATGGAGGGTATTGCTGTTGGAGGGTATAAGCTTCCTGTTAAAGGAAGGAAGACAATGGCCTTGACTCCGGAGATGTTAAGGTTAGTGCTTGACTAACTCTGTCTCTCTCTCTCCGCAGATGGTGACTGGGAAAGGGGGGGGCTATTGGCAGAGAGTTGCAGGGGAAAGGTTGGTGGGAGGCACCCAATTTTAGTGGCCCGAGGGATAGGGGGGTGTGCTGGTGGTGGTGGGGGGCTCCTACTTTTAGTGGCATGGGGGTGGGGGGTGCCCAATTTTAGTGTTGTTTAGGGCAGCACAAGAGCTAAATACACCATTGGGTAATACCATAATTACCAGATAAACATTTATGATTAAATTCGGCCATTGCTCCATAAGGTGGGGGTAGCACTGGTTGAAAAATTACAGAAGGCTCAGTTCATTAAATCCTATTTATTTTCTCTTATTTGTTGGTCAATACAGTGAAAAAATTAGCTGTAAAGTTGCTGTTTTTTTTTTCTCTCAAATAATTGCATGTTAAGAGCTGCTATTAATGGATGCCATCATTAACAGATTCCCAGGGCACTGCAATGTCTAAATACAGCCCTGGTAATATTATACTAATATTCTTTTATCCTCTATGCCAAAAGTTTGTTTATTTTTGCAGCCTGGCATTGAGTGCTGCTGCTGTTGCCAACATTACTGTTAATCAGTACCACAGTCCTTCTACAGCTTTAGTTGCCAACTGTATTCCATTTTATGTATAGGAGGCAGTGCTGTCATTTCACCTGCTGCATACCTTTACATTTTTCAATATTACATTTCATTTACTTTAACTAACCTTGCTGTCATTTTATCAAGATCACTCTGTAGTACTCTGTAGTATGTCTGTATCCTGTGAGTTTTAATTTCTATTTTAACTAACTTATTATTAATAGATATGGTAGAACTTGGCCCAGTACTGCTCCTTGTGGGTGTCTGCTGCTAATGTTAGTCCATTGTGTTTGCGTTCATTTTCCCTTGTCCTATCCCTTGTCTTTTTAACAGTCCTTTACTGATGTGCAAGCATTCTAACGTAGCATTCTTGCATCCTTAAGGCCCCTAGCAGCTAAAAAAACCTAGATTTTATTGCTGCAATACTCTTTGCAGCTGTCCCCTGCAGAGTCACTGCTCCTGCTCCCAGCCACCAGTTCTTTTCCGGGCTGAATGATGGCTAACATCAGTGTAATTCTGGCATTCATGATGCCAACTTGGGCTCACAGTACCCCTAGACAGTGTGACTCACATCGTTTGAGCATTGTCCTCTTCAGTAGGAAAATCTGCCCATCTTCACTAAAGAAGAGGACCTATAACTGCAGGAAGAAAGATAACTAAAAAGTGGAGGGGGGAGAGCAACTTCAGGGATGGAGGGGCAAAATGGTGGTGGGTTTGAGGTGGTGTTCAAAGAGATTTCAGCTTGTATAAGACCATTGTGTAGAGAAAGCAATATCAGGTTAGTGCTGAAGCTTACAAAATCTGCTAACTGCTTGTTTAAAGTGACAGCCGGCAACCCCATTTAGACTGGATTCCCAACAGGTGTGTTGTGTTAAGTGTGCATTAGTTAAGTTTAGTTGAGTTTACATTCGTTGACATTTTGCTTAACACATTGTGTTGCGTTGATGTTCACAGCAGAAGTCACATTATTCTATTTTTTTTCTCTTAAAGTGTTACTAAACCCAGAACCCTGCATTCACTCTATCTGGTCTCCCACTGTACACAAAACATAGAAATGCAATTATTTTAGTAAATATAAATTGCTAAATACCTTTTCTCATCAGCAGTATATAGCAGTCTTTTGACTTCTATCAGTGTCCAGCAGAGCACTGGTTAAAGCTGGTAGGAGGAGGTTTCATTCTTAGGAAGATGCGGAACCCCTGACTTCTGTCTGGACAGTGCTGATTGGCCCTGTACTGATCACATGCACTCTCCCAAGAAAAAAAAACCTCTCTAGCAATGCACATCAAACTGAGCATGTGCAGAGTGTCTCCACACCAATGTTCTATCAGGAGATATTTAGGAGATACTGGAAGAAGAGGAGGATCAGAGAAGACAGGATCAAAAATCCTTTTTACACAATGTGGAGAGTTAATCCCTTAGGTTCCGCAGTGAGTATAACAAACATGATTTACAGACTGATTTTACTGTTGTGGGTTTAGTAACACTTTAAAGCCTAAGTGCAGCCAAAATAAAAAAATAAAAATCAGCACAAAGGATATAATTTACAGTTATTAGGATGTGTCCATTGTCCTAATCCCTCTTCTGTTAGTTTAAATCCTCCTCCGTTCATTCTGGATCCCTCCAGAGCCTGGAGTGGCTCTGCCATGTCTGATGACAGCAATTTTAGCCCACTATTAGCTGGCTCTGGGTCACAGGAGAGCAAATGTAATTGTAGTCCTATGACCCACAAGAGAAATATGGCCATACTTCTCTTTTAAACAAAGTTGTCTGAAGCTTGCTGAAATCTTTGCAAATGCTTTGTAAAAGGCTGCTTTACAGTGTTCTTTTACACCATAAGATAAAAACTGCACAAACAAGGCCTAACTTCTAAGGCCCCTTTCTTTCGCATGGGGCTGACTCCGTCAAGTGGATCCGCCTGCTCAGCAGGGAATATGTCCACTGATACCCGCTTGTGTAGAGTGTACATGGACTCTAGAGTGTTCTCTATGGGACGGTCGGATGTAGACGGACCACCTGTCAGGTTGCATCTGACTGTCGTCTGATCCACTAGATCAGGCATCACTAAATGGTGGGTCTGGATGCATACTGAGTCACTGTCCCATCCGGACCCATGCAGTCCTGCCATTTAAGAGCCTTTTCTTCTCCCAGCTGTCTTGCGGTCATCCTCACAGAGATGACAGCAAGAGGCAGGACAGTTCTGGATAGAGGGTGAGAGCTGCCCGAGGTTAACAAGCAGGTGGTTGGTTGCTAGGATGAAGGGCAGTCCTAGCAATCAGTCACTGTCTGTCAATCACTGTCTGTGTAAGGTAGTACAGTGGGGGGGGTGAAGTTAAAAGGGCTAAGGACATTAGTTTGAAGGGGGGCAAAGAACTGAATGTGGGGGGACTGAGGACAGTAATGTGGGGGGCTAAGGACTGTGATGTGTGGGGGCTGAGGACATTAAAGTGGGAGGGGCTGATGACAGTAATATTGGGGCTGAGGACAGTAACATGGAGGGGGCTGAGGACAGTAACCTGGGGGGAGCTGAGGACAGTAATGTGGGGGTGAAGACAGTAACATGGGGGGGGGGGTCTGGGAACAGTAATGTTTGGGGATGATTTAAAAAGTTGCAGAGTACTCTTCAGTAAATGTGGCAGAGGACAGTACTGTTGGGGGGAGGGGGGGCTTGATGTCAAGGGGAGCTGAGGACACTTATCAAGAGGGATCTTGCTGTGAATGAGGAGGGGACTGTGATGTGTAGTGGGGATTGAGGACACTGATGTTAGAACAGGTTCAGATCTGTACAGATAGGTCAGCACTACCTGCTATAAACCTGAAGAAGTCCCCGACCCTTTTTTTCAAAGTTTCAAGGTTTGGCACACACTAAAATGCACCACAGGGGCCTAATGAGATTCGGACCTCTAGTACATGCAAATTTTTTACTGCCCAGACCTTGGGGAATTTTAATTCAATACCCCTGCACTAGATGGATAGTGAATGTATCTCCACCTGTCTGTTTTTGGTGGATCGGATCAGATTGGATGCATGCAGGTGTAAATGGACGTTTACATCCACCTCCCCATAGAGAACAATGGGTGGTCTGATCAGGTCCACCTTACAAACAAACAGGCAGATCCAATCGTTCATCTAAAAAGGGCCTCAGTCAGGCCATTCATGTTTCATTTTCTTTCATTCAGCCAGTAATTTGAATGAAAAAAAATTAATCGATTCCTCCATCCATACATTCGATGTGGATGGGGGAATGCCTACTGCTGAGCTATTGTATTCATCAGAATACACTCATCAGTACCTCTGGCTATAGACCGGGCAAAAATTTTCCAACAGGCTGGCTGTACAGATGTCATACAATAGATCGACTTCTGTACAACCAGCCCTGCCCATAGATAGATCGAAATTTGTCTGGTCACTGCTGAACTTCGATCCATTTTTGGCCAGCTTAAGCCATGGTATTATGGGGAATTAAACCTACACTCAGGTATCACATCAATTTATTTCCACTTGTTGCCTGTTATTGCTCTTTAAAGTATTAATATACAGTATGTGTTAAATACTAAACTTTAAGAGTTGCTATTGTACATCAGTGGCATACTTTGTATTGAAATATACCTGGCAATCTGACATTAGGTGTGTTTATTGCTTAAGTGCAGTCCATCTCAACAATTTCAGATAATTAAACAGGCTTTACGAAGCATCTGCTCGTTTCATGCTGTTAGCTTAGACTGCAATTAGCTACTCCTCATACTGAACATGTTGACAGGCCGCAGCACAGCCCACTTGCACAGAAGATGTTCAGGAAAGACAGTTGTTAAAATCCTGACAGGAACATTTGTGTGTCTGTCAATAATGAGGCTACACTCTGCTGCAAAATTTCAAAATGAACTAAAGCAGAGCGCATAGCTTTTGACTGGTGTTTAGAATGTCCTTGAGAAATCAACTTTTTTTGGTCAGAAGATAGTCATTCCTTGTCAGCTTAGTGTAAAAAAGCCATTACAAAATGTCTCTGTTGTGATAAATTAATCCTGAATTGATTTTTACTCTCTCTCCGGAAATAGGAAGTACAAGATAACAGTATATGATTTGAATAAGACTAAGCCCTGGTTCACACCGGTGCGACTTGTAATGCGACTTGAGAGTCAAAAGTCGCATGACAAATCACACCCCATTCGCGGCAATGGAACTGTTCAAATCAGTGAGACTCAAGTGTCAGCGACTTTGAAAAAGGCACAATTTCAAAGCCACATTGGTGTGGACCAGAGCTAAATCTGGGCATACACCAGTAGAGATTCAAATCAGTGAGACTCAAGTTTCAGCGACTTTGAAAAAGTCACAATTTCAAAGCCACATTGGTGTGGACCAGCGCTAAATCTGGCCATACACCAGTAGAGATTTTCGATTGTATCTTCCTATGAAAATTCTTATCCGTATATTTGGTGACTTCACAAATATTATTCGATAAAACTTCAAAGTTTTGTTTACTTTTAACATCCAACTTTGGAATGAATGCCATTTCCCAAACAAAAACCACAATCACTGTAAAAAATGTATTTAAGAAAAAATTAGCATGTTGCTCTTTTGAGTTTTCTTATTACTGCCATCAAAAATGAACCTTGATTTGACCCCACTAATGATTAGCAAATTGAACAAATGCTTCTGTAACTTAAAGCGGAGTTCCACTTGGCAAAAACAAATAAAAGTCAGCAACTACAAAAACTGTAGCTGCTGACTCTTAAGCCGGGTTTACACTTGTGCGGTGCAGCATAGCGCATGTGATTCACACAGGAACCACACCGCATTCCTGTGCAAATAACATGCAAATTCTCTGCTGTGAGATTTGAGCCATACATTTTGTATGGCTCAAATCGCACCACATTCGCGCCAAAAAGGTGCAGGACCCTTTTTTTGGTCTGCACTAGTATCGGATCGCATGGGTGTTCACGCCAATGCGATCCAATTCTGCACATCGCACCACGTTTTGCGAACTGATTTATGGGTGTTGTTAACATAAAAAACACACCCGCAATAGTTTGTGTGATCGGGGTGAGATTATGATGCGGTGCGGAAATCGCACAGAAACCGGTGCAAATATCGCACCGTAGCAGTGTGAACCCAGGCTGAAATACAGACACTTACCTGTCCTTCCGTCCAACGGTGTCCTCACCACTGCTGGGTTCACCGGCCATCTTCTCTCCCTGGCGCCGGTTTCTTCAGTGTGGGCACCTGGCTATTACAGCTTGCGGCTTCACAGTCAGGCGCCCACTGTGCAAGTGTGAGAAGCGCTTTGCTTTGTAAATGGCCACCTGTAGTCTTCTGGGACCTGTCATGTGTCCCAGAAGACTACGGGGAGGGAGGAGGGGAGGACATCTTCCACTTCTAATCGCCTAGGTGATCACAGCAGAAGTGGGAGCCTGTCAAATTCTTGCACCGCTCCCCAAAGGTGCCAATCCTTAATGGGGAGCGGGGGACAAAGGCTTAAAGTGGAACTTCTCCTTTTTGGTGGAGCTTTGCTTTAACTTTCCAACTAAATTCTTTTAATGAAATGCCATCTTTATTATGGCAGAACATTTTAGCTTTACAGGCATGATAATGAAATGATGCGTCTTCAGACACAGGCCAGCCACTCCAGCAAATGCAAAAATAGCTGAAACTTCTTTTAGATTTTGATAGAATATAGTATGGTTAGAACCTTTGTCTGCTTTTTTCAATGTGTCCCTGCGGGGGGATAATGTTTTCATAAACTTTTAGTGGTTCCAGTATTTACACCAGCCTCTCTCAACCTTTTTAATGTGGAGGAAAAGCTTGAATAACTTTCTGGTCTCAGGGAACCCCTGCTAATAATTGCTATATTTGACATTCCCATGATAAAGGGAAGAATGCTCCTTAAATTTGTAGTCAATGGGAAATACCCCTTACAGATAGCTAAAATGATCATTGTTAGTGACAACTTATCTGAGAGGCAGAAGCAGCTCATTGCTCAGGGAAGCCCTAGCAACCTCTTGTGAAACCCTAAGATTCTAGAGAACCCTGGTTGAGAAAGGCTGATCTGCACCATAATGTAATAGAGTGCAGTAAAGAAAGAGATCCAGGGTTTATATAGTAAAAAAATACCTTTAAAAGCAACAGTAAACATACTTTTTTTATTACATAACTCATTCTAAAATATCTCGTATATCACTGCTCCACTTGTTAACGAGCCATTACTGTTGCTTTCAGACTTCTTTTTTATTCTGCTCCCTCTTATTGCATGCTTCCTATCCTTCACTGATGCACCTCACCGTTACGAGTGTAGATCCAGTAGTGCTGTTATTTCTGGTCACATGTTCTGCTTTATGCATACTACAATTTCTATAGAGCTGAATGTGTCTGCACGTAGACGTTCAGTCCAGCTCAGGGAAGGTCTGGTATGGATTTTGAGCACCTTGACCCCATGTTGATGGGGACAAGGGCCTCTTCCCCACAACCTTGGGTGGTGATTGTGGAGTCTGTGGGTGGGGGGCTTATTGGAATCTGGAAGCCCCTTTTAGCAAGGGGGAACCCAGGTCCCAGTCACCTTCCCATATATTGTACCCCTACTCATTCACCCAAAAAATATCAAAAATAAATAAAAACATAGATATAGTTGAAAAATCCTTTATTAAAAAAAAACAACATGTCCCCCCAAAGTAAATCCAGCATCAGTCACGATGAATGCCGCCATCAACCCGAAAAAAAAAGAGGTCTGACCCCTTGTGACATCATTGGGCATGCTGGGTCGATGATGTAATAAGGGGGCAGGGTCACACGGTGATGTCACTGGGTGAACCCTGCCCTTTAGTTTATTTAGCATCATGAGGCAACATCAAGTAATTGGCGCCGATGTTTTAATTTACACTCAGATGTCAGCGGAAAATCCAGCTGACGAGCCATCCGACACTGTGGCCAGCTTGCAACAAAACAAAACGCTGGAAACCAGCTCTTAGCAGTGGTTAGCAGCGTTTAGGAGCATTCCAAATTTTTTTCTGCCAGTAAATTGCTCCCAAAAATGCAAAAAAAAAGCATTTTTTTCTGCTCCTAGAAGCAGAAGCTTCAAAAATGCTTCTAGACTACAATAGTGTGCATGGACAAATAGGATTACACTATTTGCTTCTAGGGACAGAAAAAAAACACTCAGAAGTAGCTGCTATGAGCTTATTTTTAAGCTAATGTGCATGGAGCCTCACAATACTTATAGATACAGAGATTAATAAGGGCTTGTTTTAAAGTGATGTTACTGCTTGTTCAGAATATGTAAATATTTTAGTGTGCAAGATCTTGGTACAGGCTATTTTCAAACCAAATGAGTGTCTCCCTTTTCTAAACTTACCAATGCTGTCATATGTTGAATTTTAGAAATGGTATGCTACACAGATAAAAAATTGAAACAAAAGCTGTCCTGAGTCCCTGGGTTTGGGAATAACGCTAAAATTATCTGTATAAGCATTGACATTTTCAGTACATCTACTGCGCTCACAGTAAGCAACCGCCGCAATCCTATCACATTAACTTAACCGCTTCCCGCCCTATAGCAGAACTACTGTTACAGAGTGGCAGGGCTGCGCAAAATCACGTAGATATACATGATTTTGTATTTTCGGGTAGGGGGCGTGCGCACGCCCTACCCACACCGCCATTCTCGGCTACAGCTTTTGATCACCGGGTCCCAGCCAAAGATTCCCGCTGGCACCGGGCGATTGCAGAGCAACACTGACGGGGGAGAAGTCTGTATGTAAACAATACAGATCTCTCCCCTGTCAGCACCAGCATGCTGTTTAGTATTGCTCTGCATAGCAGAGCAATACAAAACAGCATGCCTTCCTAGTAAAACACAGCACACAGTAAAACACACACAGCACACAGTTAACACTTTGATCACCCCAGATGTTAACCCCTTCCTACCCAGTATCATTGGTACAGTCAGTACTTTTCAGTGTCAGTACTTTTTATTAGCGCTGATCACTGTATTAGTGTCACTGGGGATGTCAGTGACAGTTAGTCAGTCCTCCCCTCCCCCCCAGTGTCAGAATGCCCGCCACAGTTGCTGATTGCAGCCATTACTAGTATTTAAAAAATAAATCCAATATATATACCATCATTTGTAGATGCTATAACGTTCACATAAACCAATTAATTTACATGTATTGGGATTTTTTTCAGCAAAGACGTGTAGCAGAATAGATCTTGGCCTAAATTTATGATGAAATTTGCTTTTTTACTTTTTTTTTACTGGATATATTTTATAGCAGAAAGTCAAAAGTACAGTTTTTTTTTTTAAATTGTCAGTCTCTTTTTGTTAGCGCAAATAAAACAAAACACAGAGGCAGTCAAATACCACCGAAAGAAACCTCCATTTGTGGGGAAAAAAAGACAAATTTAATTTGGGTGCAGCGTTGCATGACCACGCAATTGTCATTTAAAGTAACGCAGCGCCGTATTGCAAAAAATGGCCTGGTCAGGAAGGGAGGTAAATCCTCTGGAGGGCAAGTGGTTAAATACTCTACTTTGAACAGTACAGCTACACATTAAATATATATGTAAACTGCATTACCCTGTTGTGACAAAAAAAAACATTTTGAGTAGATGGTGGTGTATGCATTTCCAATGAAAACAATACATCTACTAAATGTATATATTGCTTTGGTTGCTAAGCATTGAAGTGGTTAATTGATGTTATATCCCAGTGTTAATGTACCAGGTTGTAAATTATTGAGCCAGCTAGACAGTCCAGCTCTGTTGCTTGGCAAGATAAAGGAAAGACAGGATTCTGATTTAATTAAGTCACTTGGGTGCTTGGCTAAAATGGCTGAGAGGGGCTGAGATATCGAGGATTGTGTGAGAGGCCAGTGGGAAAGGACCTCTGCCGGTTTGGATGTTCTCTGTCTAAATTGAGGTCTGCTAATGCAGTCAGAAGATAAATGAGTCCCAAACAGCAACACATCAGTTCCAGATGAATTTCGCATGCCGTAGGTGATTGCAAACACTTGGATGAAATCCTCTTTAAAAGCAATAGGATGCAGTCTGTGAATTAAATATCAGTAGCTAAAGTCCATGACTGTGCTGTGGACATGCCATGCAAGACTGGTTCTGGACATATTAAGACTCTGGATAATAGTGGTTAACAATGCCTTTTACACAGTCAGCAAAGAGAGTTCTTCTTTCCTGGAGATACAGCTTATTATAAAGTCCTTTTACAAGCCGCAATACAGATTTTACTTACCAGCTACAATGTATTTTACAGACCACACAAAATAGTCACTGCACAAATGATTCTCCATGCCACTTTTCTTCTGTCAGTTTCCAAATGTGTAATCTGTTTTCCTGGTATGCATATGTTTTATACTTTAACCCTTGCCACCAGGGCTACAATGGTGCACAACTGCTTGCAGAGGTCGGCTCAGTAACCCTTAGGCCTCATGCGCATTGGGCATTTTTACAGCTGCTGTTTTGGGCGTCAAGCATTTTTTTCTACAGCCAGTACACTCCCCAGCATGTTATCCTATGTGTCCATGCACACATAGGCTTTTATCATCATTTTTTGGCAGGGGCGTTTTCAGGGAATAAAAAACCCCAGAACTCCTACAATTGAGTTTTTCAGCTGTAAAAATGTTCTAACACTGCAAAATGTGGCTTTTATGAGCATTTTTGAGCTGCAAGCTTTTGTGGGAGTATAGATTTGCTAAAAACAGTAAAAAATGCAAATGCTGAAAAATACTAAAAAGTGCAGCAAAATGTTGCATTCTACAGCTATCCCTGCTGCCGTGTTTATAACGTCCATTGTGCATGAGGCCTTATGTTGGCTGCATTTTCAAAGCTTCAAGTTTATAGTTGCTTCAGTAACCAAAAACATATATCGCTCTGGTGCCTCTACATTCCCAGCCTCTGCTGGTTTGTTTACATTCCGAGCAATGAGATCTGTGTGACAACGGCAAAATAATTATTGTAATGTACAGCGCTGAGCGAACTGTTGGCACTTTATAAATACTGTATAATAATAATATTAATAATAGCTGTTCCTCCATCCAGAAATCTTACGCAACTACAACACACCTCCCCCTTTTATGGAGAAGAGAGGTGTTATGTAGTCCTAACAAACTCTCTTTCCTAGGGTGACAACCCTGCTCAGTATGCTTGTCACTTTATGACAGGAAGTGTGTTAATGGCAGGATTACCAGGCTACAATAAAAGAAAAAAGTGTGAAAAAGCAAAACTAATGTAGCCATCACATCTAAGGAACAGTAAGATATAAATTTTTGTTCTTGGGTTTAGATATACTTTAAGGTAAACATGAGTAAACTGAGAACAAAGCTTAGTTAAAGGTGCAATTCACACTTGCAAATGTACCCACACTGTGATTAGATGCAAGAACCCCAATAGGAGCCCACAGTTAACTGTGAGAGGCATCCCCATTGAAAGCAATGGAAGGCTGCCTGCTCTCACAGCTAATTGTGGCAGCTCACATGTAATCTCCCATGCAGCAGTCACATGTGAGTGATTGGCCCTGGATGCAGACTGCCTACATAATCGCTGCATGAGAGATTACATATGAGCAGGTCTGCTGTTAGAAACCATGGGACCCCATACAGCCAATTTGACAGCCCCCCCCAAAAAAAAAATCAGTTTAATATGTTTCATGAATGAACACAGTGAGTGATTTGTACTGATCAGTCATTGTGTTCATTTTGGAAAGGAAGGGGCTGGTAAATGTGACACCAGACCCTTCCACTTTTTCCATCCTGAAGGATCCTATTGTGACGATGGGAAAGAGAGAAGGGAAGTTTGCAGCACTGCGGAGGTGCAGGCAAACAGGGGGGGCCTGGGCAGCATGTAGAAATGTATGGTGCACATGGAAGGTTATAGGTGCAGTGGGGGGGGGGTGCAATTACTGGAACCGATCCCCTGTATGGCTCTCTCAGCAGCAGCTGAAAGCCAGTTGCAGGGAGAGGAGAAGCAAAACCCAGCTTTCAGCTACTGAAGAGAGAACCATTCAGGGGATCGGATCCAGTAATTGCACCCCCGCCGTGCCGATCACCCTCCCTCCTGTACATGTACCAAACACTTCAGTGGCAAGCAGCTTTTCAGTTTTTAACAAGCCAGGGAGGTGCATGTTTTTTTCATTGGCCATTTGTGCTGCTTAGACAAAAGCCTTTCTACTAAAATATTAGATTATCTCTTATATGCCCCAAAAACTAGTGTTTTATCTAGCATCCTGTAATTTCCTTAAAAGATGTCCTTTGTTATGAATGTAAACTTCAGCTGAATCGGAAACTAAAAAAATGGAAGTCAGGGTTGTCTCGTTTAATCTTAGAAAAGCCATCCAGATGTTACTCCAGCAATTGTATTCCCTGCTGATAGTCAGGGAAGTAAAAGGAGAGGCGGCTGCTGTGAGTAGAGCGGCTCTTGCATAATCCGTTCTTCAATGGCTGCCCTGTGCAATGGTTCACAGCAGGAGTCTGGTTAAATCAGAAGCAAAGGGCACATATACTTTGTAAGTGAGAAATAAAGCTTTGTTTAAAAAGCTGGTCAATGTTTCCCAAGCATAGTGAGCATGAAGTGGATACCTGAAGGGTAGGATTAGTTTACATTGTTTGTCTGTAAATGTGTTTCTTTTGCCTGTTTCATGTTAGAAATAATGTGAATACAATGTATGGAATATTTAACAAGGGAAAACATACTGTTGGGAAAAGAGACTGTAATTTGAATATATTAATAATATCATTATTATTATTTTATAATAATATATCTGTCCATTGAAAGAGCACACTGTTCTTTGTAAAATATATTTTATTATGCTGTCTCCAAGTAGGTTTAGTGAATAGCCATGTTGTTAAATACACATTGATGTAAAACAAAAAATTATAGCCAAACCGTTCAAATAATTTTGGGAACTGTATAAAGTAATATGAGACCCTTCTAGTATTGTTATTTATTTGTGGGTTTCATTAATATATTACATTCAGTTTGGTGTCATTATGTCTTAAAGATGGATTAAAAGGTGACAGTTTGATAAAAGTGGATGATACAAATTTGTGCCCTGGAGAGGATAGTTGTTGAATCTGCCTTTAGCGAGCTGCTGGCCTTGAGGGCTTAACCAGGCCCTGTTATGAGGGAGGGTCTGCATTTGATTAATCTGGAGAGAATCCCTTTAACATTTTGGGATTTGTCCTGGCTCTCATTCCATGGCAGACTCTATGTGAAGGGCAACTTGAAGCATCACTCGGCAGAGAACCATGGCTGTCCTAGAGTGGAGTGTGGTGGGGTGGAGGAGACGATGGACCATTTCTTGCTTCAGTGCCCCTTCAATATAGAAGTCTATAAGCGGGTGGGTGGGGCTCTGGTTTCCTTTTCCTTTCCCGCTTAAGTTACACAGAGTGGTTTTACGGAGCGTTTCAAACTTACTTGGATTTTGATTTTGAGACAGTTAGCTTAGTAGTTTGTTACTTCACATGAATTGCACGGTGTCAAGTTTCCATTCACAAATAAGTCCTTCTTGTCAAAATTGTGGTGCACAACATTCTGGGTGAGGTTGTGAAGATTCGGGGTATTGAGAAGGTGCCCAGGGTGTGGATGAATATCTGGTCCCTGTAGCTGCTGTTTGTCAGTCACTGAGTGTGCGACTTTCCTTTCTGTCCATTCATGCCCCCTAGTTTTTTTATAAGATCATATTTTTAAAAAAAAGACTGCATACATGGGATAAATGTCTAATTGTTTCTTAGCCTGAGGGTGTGTTTAGGTGGAGTTAGCGTTTGAGGTGCATTATAATGATAATAATAATAAAATGTTTTATGGTTTGTATATTTAGTTTAGTTTTTTTTCCTGGCAAAAACAAAAAACTGTTTCCTGTTTTTTTGCTGAAGTAAGCTATTTTTGTTTAATCAAACACTGCTCAAAAAAATTAAAGGAACCTGTAGAGGACTGAATTCATTTCCATTTTGCTGAAATTTCATTGCAGCAACTCAAAATGGTACTCAGTAGTTTATATGGCCCCCTCATGCTTGTATACATGCCTGAAAACATCGGGTCATGCTCCTAATGAGATGACTGATGGTGTTCTGGGGTATTTCCTCCCAGATCTGGACCAGGGCATCACTGAGCTCTTGGAGAGTCTGAGGTGCAACCTGGCGGCATCAGATGGACTGAAACATGATATTTCAGAGGTGTTCTATTGGATTTAGGTCAGGCGAGCATGGGGGCCATTCAATGGTATCAATTCCTTCATCCTCCAGAAACTGCCTGCATACTCTCGCCACATGAGGCCGAGCATTGTCGTGCACCAGGAGGAACCCTGGACCCACTGCACTAGCGTAGGGTCTGACAATGGGTCCAAGGATTAAATCCTGATACCTAATGGCAGTTGGCGTGCCATTGTCTAGCCTGTATAGGTCTGTGCGTCCCTCCATGGATATGCCTCCCCAGACCATTACTGACTCACCACCAAAATGGTCATGCTGAACAACGTTACATACAGCATAACGTTCTTTATGGCTTATTCAGACCCTTTCATGTCTGTCACATGAACACAGGGCCCATTAGAGGACATTGGGCCCTCAGGCCACTCTCATGAAGTCTGTTTCTGATTGTTTGGTCAGAGACATTCACACCTGTGGCCTGCTGGAGGTAATTTTGTAGGGCTCTGGCAGTGCTCATCCTGTTCCTCCTTGCACAAAGGAGCAGATACCGGTCCTGCTGATGGATTAAGGTCCTTCTAAGGCTCTGTCCAGCTCTCCTAGAGTAACTGCCTGTTGTCTGAAATCTCCTCCATGCTCTTGAGACACAGCAAACCTTATGGCAATAGCACATATTGATATGCCATGCTGGAGGAGCTGGACTGCCTGTGCAACCTCTGTAGGGTCAAGATATTGCCTCATGCTACCAGTAGTGACACTGACCCTAGCCAAATGCAAAACTAGTGAAAAACAGTCAGAAAAGATGAGTAGGGAAAAAATGTCAGTGGCCTCTACCTGTAAAACCATTCCTGTTTTGGGGGTTGTCTCATTGTTGCCCATCTAGTGCACCTGTTGTTAATTTCATTACTACCAAAGCAGCTGAAACTGATTAACAACCTCCTCTGCTACTTAACTGACCAGATCAATATCTTGGAAGTTTAATTGACTTGATGCTATACTCTGATTAAAAAGTAGTCCTTTTAATTTTTCTGAGCAGTGTATATATATTTATTTTTATTTATTCTGTATATATGTAAATATATTTTTAGTACGCTGTTTGTAAGATTTTTAATAAACAAAAATGTACAAATTTGTGCCTTTGTCCAGTTAGAATTTAGGTCTTCTTTTTTCTTATTCAATATTTTAATTGAATGTATTAAAAAAACGTACAAATACTACAGGGCGTTTCAGGTAGGAATATTGGAAACATACAGATTTACATCTCTGATCGCTGAAGCGTCCAATAACAGATAATTTAGTGCAAAAGAAAAAGTAAAAAATGTACCAACAGACAAGTAATTTGAAAATTAGTGCAGACAATATTGGTAGTGCTATCACAGGGGTCCTGAGTAGGGACCTGGCCCCAGTATTTATTATGAAAATGAGGGAGCAGAAAAGTAACAAAGCTGGGGAAAAGGGGAGGTATTACCTCTGGGTTACCCCAGCCCAGCCCCGACCAAAGCTGCTTAAAAATTTAGAGTTCAAGAAGGTGACGGTTGACGTCCCTTGGGAGAAAATGAGAGACACAGGGATCCCAAACTCTGTGGAATTTTGCCATGGGTTCTTGCAATTCAACTGTAAGTTGACAGAGTTGCAGTGCAGATTTAACTTCAGATATCAGTAACATATCAAACATCCATTCCTTCGCTATCGTCTGCTTTGTAGTTGTCAGGACATGGGCCATCAAAGGTGTGTTGCCACAGAGTAATCTCTGCCAGACAGAAGGGCTTCTTCCTGAATCATGGAAGAATTTAGATCTATTTTATGTGACCTGTCAGATGCAGCAAAATCCTTCCTTGAAGTCTGCAAAAACCGACCATGACCAGGGCCAGCAGCTGAAGTATTTACTTTCCTCTTTGCAATTATGTGATTGATTTTTGCAACAAATACACTCTAAAGGAAACTTGCAGGAACTAAAGACTAAGTAGGCTGCCACTGCAGACATTTCAGAATACAAATGCTAGTTACTTACCTACCATGCTTATTTGCTTTAGTACTTCCACTGACCTGAAAGAAGTATACATATGAGGTGCATGACCTGCAGTCTGATTTTCTTATCTGAATACTTTCCAGGTAACAACTGGGATATTTGATTCACATCTTTTGCAATACGTTTCTGAGCCGTCCATCTGCAGTAATCTCTTTCTGGCCAGTCCCACACTTCATCGCAAAATGGCAAACACTTACTCACTAATAACCTGTTTTTATGTGGGAATCTGCTAGAAATGTGTGGGGGTGTATAGATTAGCAGTGTGCTGGTGGTTGATTCAAAGTTTCCAGTGTTTCCCTTTAGCACCTGATGTACTGTATTGTATGAATGTAAACTATTTGCATTTGAGCACAGACATATCGTCTCAATTTTTATGTCATAGCTCGGGTAAGTAACCAGACCCGGGTCTGTAGTTCTCCAACTTTGCTTTCTACCCCATATTGGCACTATACTGTATTCCTAATGAGATGTGACATAAGCAAATAACTGTTTGCAATTTTGCAAAGTAGAGTGGGAACTGGCCAGGGATTACTTAGACACAGCTGGAGTTTGCCAGAAATGTGTGAGGTTGTATGGCAGTGTGCAAGGGAGTGAAGAACTATCTCAACTGGTTCCTTAAAATCGATGTAAGACATTACTGGATGACATTTAATTTTTTACAGCTCTGTGTATCATAAAGAATTGTGATGGTTTAAAAAAAATATACATAACACAACATGTTTGTACTCTAGCATTGGCTACACTTCATTTATCTGGACTGGTTTCCTAAAGTGATTATGCAGGATTATGCCTGCACCATGTTCATCGGCCTGGCCACTTGTAGTTTTCTGTAAGCAGTGTATGTAGCAGGGTTGGCCATACAGGAGCACATTTTGTTAGCCCTGTCTGACAAGTGCAAAAAACTCTGTCGATCTTGAAATTTATAGTTGTCCTATGTCCTCTGCACACTTCCTGTGTTATCGCAAGTAGCCCTCAAGTTCTTATCAAGGACTACAGAATGATTAGACTTTAGTAGTTTAGGTAAAGACACTGTGCAGGACTTACAACACCTATTCCTTGGGAAAAAAAACCTGTGTGTTAGCCCATAACAGGGCGTAAAAGCCAACTGAATTTGTAATAGATAAACTGTATTTTTAAAGTGATAAAACACAGGAAGAATTTCACGTATTGCAGAGATGTCCTGCGCATTTTTTTAAAATTTTGTCTTGACATATACACTTTAAAACAATTTTATGAATTTACATTAAAGTGCACCAGCAGAGTGAAAGAAGTAACGCCTGTAAGAAGAGGCAATATACCTACCTTTTCATCAACCTGTGTGTTGCAATGCCATTGTAGGGTATGTTGGATACCTGCTCCCCCACCACACACAGTGGTTCCTCCAGCAAGTAGTGGTAGTGACATATGAGATAGAGGGAGAGACCAGTCCACGTAGCAGGAAAGCAGATATTCAACACACCCGAAAGGTTAAATTCTTGAAGCAGCAATTCAAATGAATTTTAAAGTGAAACTAAACAAAATATTTCATTTTTATCCACCTGGCAATGTCTCTTCTGCCATGAAATAAACTTACCTGTGTGTTCACAGTCCTATGCAGAATGCAAATGGGCTGCGCATGCGCAACTCTCTGTACATTTCTGGCACAGTGATAGTGGGCCAGGATGAGTGACTCTCGAGCTTGCATGGAAGTGATGTCATCCTGCCACAGCTAATCAAGATGGCCTAAGAACATAAAATAGCATACCCCATGTGAAATTTGGTAAATGTGATATTTTAAAGGCGATACTGTCATAACCTTGAGAAACAATAGTAGCTGAAGGGCATGCGCAGAAACAGGTCTTTTACAGATAATAAAACAGGAAGAACCAACCAATTATTCCTGTGTGAGCCTTTTTGTTGTCTATAAATGATCCATTAGCAGTGCCAGATTGACCTCCCCCCCCCATAGTGTCTGCACATATCTGGGGCTGAAATCACTTGGCAGTGCCGGTAGCCTTTTATTTTTTTTTGTAAGTATTTTTATAGTCTTGTATTTATTATCTGAAACTTTGCAAAGAGAATTTTCACCTGCTTAACTAAGACAAGTAAAAATTAACATGCCCCACTCCTCTTTAGTAAATCAATCCTATTGCTCTGTGATCCGATTTGCACAGAGCATCCAGCCTCAGAAACCAAAACGTTGCGTATATATTTAGAGAGCTTAACGGTTTTCCCTTAAAATGTTAGATACATCATTGTTTAAGGCTGGGGTTCTGACCTAAAGTGATGATTATATTCAGTGGTGTAGTTTGCTTGTTTCCCCTTTCTGCAGCAACCTCTCCTTTAGCTCTATATTTCCTTGTTACATATCCTTAAAGTGCCTTTATAGTGTTTAATAAAGATTACTTTTTCCAGCAACTGTGTGTTATCTGATTTCCTGAACATCTCAGAATCTGCTTCCCATAGCCATTTAGAAAATGCTGTAATTTGAGGTATTAACAATGCATATTGTCTGTACTTATCACATTTCCTCAGTGGAAATGTAGCTAGTATTGTCCCATCAGGCTGATGCTGTCATCATTAAGGACATGAGCATAATTCGTCACAGCTTTACTAGGCACCAGTGCCTGATCTCAAATGTTTTGCTTATGTGAATTTAAAAAAATCTTTAAACAGCATGATGCCAACAATGAAAGTGCCCAGCAGTGGTGGAATTAATGAATTGTATTATCCTAAAGATACACTGTGTTAACAACTCCTTGTCTTTTACTGCGTAATACACTGTCATGCTGAGTTTGGCGATGCTGTTTCTTTTACGTAAATCACTGT
This sequence comes from Staurois parvus, assembly GCF_062004578.1. Taxonomy (NCBI): domain Eukaryota; kingdom Metazoa; phylum Chordata; class Amphibia; order Anura; family Ranidae; genus Staurois; species Staurois parvus. The sequence continues at coordinate 308,699 of NW_028318576.1, read as the reverse complement.
AAAAAAGATGAGCTGGGGATAATATATCCCTAATATGTCAATAGAGTAAAAACATGCTGGGATAACCCAGTTCAGACATCCAGGCTCTGCTTTTTTTTTATCAAATCTGACTGAAATTCACGCATTTAAATTTCCTAAATTGATTTTTCTTAAATCCAGTCTGAACAAAAATTCAAGAAGATAAGTGCATTGTATGTAGGGATGCACAACTTGGTGGGAGGAAACATATATGGGGTGTTGGCAGTGGCATAATTTGCTTGCAAAATCAGTATGAACACAGCAGAGCCTTCTGTAACTACATGTCTCATTTCCATCACAAATCCTAAAAATAAGGTGTTTATTCTTCATTTTACTATAATGGATGAAGCCTTACAAATCATTTTTTGTTGCTCAGGGCTAACCGTGTATGCAAAACGGCAGGTTTCAGCACATAACTGTATATTATAGGGCCAATTATGTTGCGTTGTAGAATTAGAAATATATGACAAAAATTGTTGCAAATAACACTAAAGGGTAATTCTGCCTTATGATAGTATAAAGAATTCAGTGACTTCACAACATGAAGACTACAGTACCAAATTGTTTCAAGAGGCTGCAGTCCCACTTCGAAATAATATGAAACAATAAGTTAAACATGAAGAAAGGTTTATTTAAAGCTTAGAGCCTAACTCCGGACAACTAACAAAATTATCCCTTGCAGTGGGGCTGCTCCCACACTGCAATGGTTAATTATTCATTTAGGTCTAGAGGAACAAAAAAAAAGATTTACTTACACGATCCTCCACAACCCCCCCGATGCTAGACTGTTCCCCACAACCTCTTCCCCCCTACACTCTAGTCATCTACGATGCTGACATCATCCAGACCAGAGCAGGGTCCATGCATTGGACGTGTTGGCCCTGAGGGATAGTACACTTCCAAAGCATGGGGGCACACCATCTGCCAAGGGAGCAGAGGTAAGTTGGCGCTATATAAATCCTGTATAATAATAATAATAAGTAAAAGTGTTTCTCCCCTCCTCTAGAAAAATAAGCAATTAACTCTTATAGTGTGTGCGCAGCCCCTCTGCAAGGGATAAATTAATTATTTTCAGAAGTTGGGCTTTAAAATAGAACTCCAGCCACAACCTTTTGTTGTTTTGGATAGCGTTGGGAAGTGTTAGAACAACTGTCATGATTCTATAGCAGTCTGTGTTACTGCTAGGTAGATTTTGAAGCAGACATCAGAGGCATCCGACCAACAGAGTGCAGGAAAGAATATGCTGTGGGGACCAGTCTCAGCAACACCAAAGAGCCTGATGTAAACAAACAGTAAACCCTGAAAGAGAGAACTTTAACTTTTCCCAGTTAAGCTTTAAAGCTCAGCTCTGGGTTCGGGTCCTTTACCCTTTGCTGTCCACCATCCAACATCCTTGGTGCATCCCTCGCTCCTTAGGAAAGAAAAACTATATACTTACCATTTTTTCAGATGTCTTAGGCCAGGTTTGATGATGTCACAGGTCTTCTTCTGGCAATAGGTGGATCCCAAAGGCTGCAGAGAGTGGCACCATTCAGCGTGTATTTAGGACCAGTTTGAGACACTTCTGGGATCATTCAAACTTTATTTATCAGTGCTTCTGACCTGTGGTTGACTCTCATCTGACCTGCATTTTGCCTTCTAAGCTGCATCAACCTGTTTTGAGCTGCGTTTGCCTTGCCTTGTATGGAGAGAAAAATAATTCTGATATAGGCAGTGTACACAGCTCACAATTGTTTGACAATGGCTTTATATGTCGAATTAGTTAAATATATATTGTACTGATTTATGTCATGATGAAAATGACTAATGAGACTGTTGTTCTTGCAGGGGTCGTACAGGGAAGATTCGGGTACAGTCTCTTAAGATTGGACTTATATCTCTGTCCAAGGGACTTCTAGAAGAAAAATACAGATGTAAGTCGACTTTTGATTATTGGAGGATATGCTGTAATAGTCTCTGGTATCTGGTGTTTGGTATGGGTTCCAGTTCATGTTGCCATAAACTAAACATGCAATGCCAATAGAAGATGCCACAAGCATATTTCAGGGGAATTCATGACTTAAGAGTAAAGTAAAAAATCATCATTAAACTTATGTAATATCATATTATGCCCATTTAAAATTCCTGTGTTAGACAAAACTTTCTTTTTAGTGTGTAATATTAGGGAAGGATTAGAACACCTGACAAGTTTTTACTATTGCCTGTGTCCTCATTATCATCAGAACAGAAATTGTTGGGAAATTCAAAGTTTTACAGTTGTCACCGAAGTAAGGGCAAATCTTCCAATGGAGAAACCTGTTTGCTGACAGTTGTCTAAGCAGTGTAGAAGTGCCTTCTCACTTCTTGCTGCATCTTCATGGCAGAAAGTGGAGGGAATACTCCCCATTGGGACACAGACAGCAAAAAGAAAGGTGACAGGTTTTAACCCTTCCATACTCTATCCAAGATGAAAACAGTTTTACCTATACATGCACTTTAAGTAAGTTGCACAAAAACAAAGATCTTGCTGGTGTCATGGTTTGTTAGCTACCATACCACAGAAAATATTTGCCCAAATCAGTTAGGGGGAAAAGTTGCCACCATCCCTGTTATGTATACAAATGCCTTTACTCGCCTTTATTGGGGCTTTAAGGGCTACTCAAAAATGAACAATGCAAAAGATTATATAAAAGAACGTTTACATTTTATTACAAATATTAAAAAACATGACTGCACCAAGAATAATTCAATAGCATTGTGTCTTCACATAAATACACATAGTCACATGATACATTTACAAATGAGAAAATATTCTTTTGCACAGTGTAGTACATCCAGTTAGGTCTCCGCTGTAGTAGATGTATTCCCACGGTCAGTCCTTTCACTGGAAATGTCCTGTGCATTTCAAAATATTATTCCATGAAATTCCTCAGGGAAAGTACCACATGATGATAGAACATAGTAAGCACTTTGAGAGCAACATAAACATCCCAAAAAGAAAACCCAGAAAAGTAAATTATACATCAATCCACCATATATGTGTGAAAATTTAACTTACAAATTATCATTTTATGCTGGAAAGTCACAAAACCCCAATTGGCTTCCAAGTGGGCCTCCAAAGCATCCGGTCAGGTTTTTCATAACACAAAGGTCGACAGAATAGCTTATGTAGAACAACATTCATATTGTTAAAATATCACAGTTAGAGTCTGGACCTCAATTCAACTAATAAATGTATATTATATAGAGCGCACTTGTTGGAGCCCAACCTCTGTAGCTGTAAGATAAAGGTGCCAGATGGATATTTGGGATGGATGGGAGCAATAACACTGAGGCAGCTCTTCTTAGAGTGGAAGCAAGGCTCTAATGCAGTAACAAGAAAAAGAGAGGAAGGCGCCTCTAAGTGCAGTATTGACAATTTACAGTCAGGTCCATAAATATTGGGACATCAACACAATTCTAACATTTTTGGCTCTATACACCACCACAATGGATTTGAAATGAAAAGAACAAGATGTGCTTTAACTGCACGGTGTAGGAATTACAACAGTTTGCATATGTGCCTCCCACTTGTTAAGGGACCAAAAGTAATGGGACAGAATAATAATCATAAATCAAACTTTCACTTTTTAATACTTGCTTTGGGTCATTGTCCATCTGCACTGTGAAGCGGCGTCCAATGAGTTCTGAAGCATTTGGCTGAATATGAGCAGATAATATTGCCCGGAACACTTCAGAATTCATCCTGCTGCTTTTGTCAGCAGTCACATCATCAATAAATACAAGAGAACCAGTTCCATTGGCAGCCATACATGCCCACGCCATGACACTACCACCACCATGCTTCACTGATGAGGTGGTATGCTTAGGATCATGAGCAGTTCCTTTCCTTCTCCATACTCTTTTCTTCCCATCACTCTGGTACAAGTTGATCTTGGTTTCATCTGTCCATAGGATGTTGTTCCAGAACTGTGAAGGCTTTTTTAGATGTCGTTTGACAAACTCTAATCTGGCCTTACTGTTTTTGAGGCTCACCAATGGTTTACGTCTTGTGGTGAACCCTCTGTATTCACTCTGGTGAAGTCTTCTCTTGATTGTTGACTTCGACACACATACACCTACCTCCTGGAGAGTGTTCTTGATCTGGCCCTTTTATCTGCTGATTGTAAGTGGGATAATGAGGGAATAACACACACCTGGCCATGGAACAGCTGAGAATCCAATTGTCCCATTACTTTTGGTCCCTTAACAAGTGGGAGGCACATATGCAAACTGTTGTAATTCCTACACCGTTCACCTGATTTGGATGTAAATACCCTCAAATTAAAGCTGACAGTCTGCAGTTAGAGCACATCTTGTTCTTTTCATTTCAAATCCATTGTGATAGTGTATAGAGCCAAAAATGTTAGAATTGTGTCGATGTCCCAATATTAATGGACCTGACTGTATTTAGTAAACAATGGAAAATTTGCACTTACAAGATAAACGGTTAAAAAGACTCATCGTGTGGTAATTAGATTCCTTCGACCTGAAGAAGGAGCCTATTGAGCATGCTCCAAAATGCATTACCGCCCCCTTCACCTGCTTCATCTGACTGTGCTCTCCAAGCTTCATTTTTGATGCACAGGCACATCCTGGACTCTACCTCCTGATCCTATAAGCATAGTTTGCTGCTGGATGGCTGGATGTCCCACCTGGATCTAATTACCACACGATGAGTCTTTTTAACCGTTTATCTTGTAAGTGCAAATTTTCCATTGTTTACTCAATAAATTGTCAATACTGCACTTAGAGGCGCCTTCCTCTCTTTTTCTCAATTCAGCTAATGATGGCCGTGCACGCTTCAGTAAATTATTTATTTAATTTTCAGTCAACATCTCCGAATAGGAATAATTGATCTATAGTTGACAACCCATTTAGTCGATATGTCATACACTGGGGGAATGGAAGTGGGTTGATAATTGGAAGACACAATTGTACATTATGGATAGCCCAACTGTTTTCACTATGCTATTTCATAATTTGATCAAAATACGATTACATTCATGACGAAAACCGCTTAGCATTGCCGATCAATGCAACTTGATCAATAATTTTCCGCACTGGCTGATCAACTCAGTTTGATTGTAACAGGTCTCAATCGATTGGGAAGGAAGTTTAGTTTTTTTGATCATTTGAAATCCATCAATCAAATAATAAAATCAGAGCATGTATGGCCACAATAAGCATGAACAGGAGAGAATTTGTACTTTCATAGTCTGGTAAGGAGATCTAAAATTACTCCCAAGTATGGGGATCAACCTCTACAGAACACATATACTGAAAGATATTGCTGCTTGAAGAAATTCTGCCAATTACTAAAAACACGGATATGCTTTCTGTCCTTGAGTGTGAATATTTAGATAATGTATTCTGGAAAGTCATGAGAAAATATAATTGCATGTAGTATTATTTAGGCATATTGTGTTTCTCTGTTTTGACTTCACTGACTACCAGACCATTTTTTAGTTGACATAAAAAATAAAAAAAAACTTTAGCAGCAAAAATTTCTCATTTAAAAGTTTCCTCTTCCATCATCGAAGTACCGCCAGCAGAGAAATAAGGTATGTCGCATGGCTTAGTTAGATTGAGTCAGACAGATTTGTAACACTTTCTATACATAGTTTTGTCCTCTCCTTCACAGTTCGAACATTTTAAAATGAGATTTGGCAAGCCACTTCTTGGGCCGTCACTATGTAATCACAGGCAGTTCAACGCTTGCAGACATGATAATGACTATGGGATAAGTCTTCGTAGTGATTACTTTTGCAATATATGTTCTTTACTGTTCTGTATTACTATGATGTAAACCACTTATCTGCCATATACTACTTGGTACGTAAAATCTTTAAAGTAAAATTCTGCAAACAATAATTCTTTCAATGGCCATATTTTTCCAGTACCTCACGGTAAAAGATCACATACGCTTAGAATAGAAATAAAACAGAATATTCTTACATTTATAAGCTGTTATTGAACTTACACTCGTTGTAAAGGTAAACGGTTTTAACCTTAATTCATTCTCTGCATTAAGGTAATAAAACCTTTTAAGAGCAGCTCCCCCCCGGCCCAAATGCTCCCCTGAGCATGATCTCAGTCCAGGGCTGTGCACATCTGCAGGAGCTCCTTCCCCCCCTCCCAGCTCTTACAGGTGCGGCAGAGAGCAGTGGAAGCCATTAACTCCTGCTGCTGTCAGTCCAAACCAGTGAGCAGAGAGTAGGGGGTGGGGCTGGACCAGGCTGTATGTCTGATTATACACAAGCAGCTCGGCTCAGGAGTGAACCTGCATGAGTGATCATCATAAGAAATTGCACAAAGCAGGTAACTATGACATGTTTTTATTTTAATTTAAAAAACCTGAAGCTTTAGTGTCACTTTAAAAGAGTGTTTCCTTTACCTATAAACATTTGTATTCCTCTTTCACCCTTTTGATAGGTAAAGTACAGAAAGCAACCATGTCCTTTACATTTCAGGTTAACATGCTGACATTTATTATACGTAAGTCAATCTAGAGGATTGTTTTCCTTTCCTTTGGACTTGCTTCCAAGAGCTTGGATAGCTGCCAGAGAAGGTAAACAGCACAGTTTTGAAATCATCTCTTACCCACTTATCAATCAATATACTGGTCATGAGCTGTGCAAGTGTTGCATTGCCTGAATGAGACAAGCAAATAGTCTCCGCTGGGTCAGTTCCAAGCATACTATACATGTATAATGCAAAATAGATTCCTGGTGTATTTATAATTCATCCTATATACTCTTACAGCATTATTTATACAAGCATGCAAATATCTCAGCACAGAATTGCTGGTACTTAATACATGAAAGTAACATGGTATGATGAGGAAATGCCCATTACATAGGATAATATTAAGCTCTGTTGCAACAAGAAACATATAATTTCCTGGCACATATATACAGTCAGGTCCATAAATATTGGGACATCGACACAATTCTAACATTTTTGGCTCTATACACCACCACAATGGATTTGAAATGAAACAAACAAGATGTGCTTTAACTGCAGACTGCCAGCTTTAATTTGAGGGTATTTACATCCAAATCAGGTGAACGGTGTAGGAATTACAACAGTTTGCATATGTGCCTCCCACTTGTTAAGGGACCAAAAGTAATGGGACAGAATAATAATCATAAATCAAACTTTCACTTTTTAATACTTGGTTGCAAATCCTTTGCAGTCAATTACAGCCTGAAGTCTGGAACACATAGACATCACCAGACGTTGGGTTTCATTACTGGTGATGCTCTGCCAGGCCTCTACTGCAACTGTCTTCAGTTCCTGCTTGTTCTTGGGGCATTTTCCCTTCAGTTTTGTCTTCAGCAAGTGAAATGCATGCTCAATCGGATTCAGGTCAGGTGATTGACTTGGCCATTGCATAACATTCCACTTCTTTCCCTTAAAAAACTCTTTGGTTGCTTTTGCAGTATGCTTTGGGTCATTGTCCATCTGCACTGTGAAGCGGCGTCCAATGAGTTCTGAAGCATTTGGCTGAATATGAGCAGATAATATTGCCCGAAACACTTCAGAATTCATCCTGCTGCTTTTGTCAGCAGTCACATCATGAATAAATACAAGAGAACCAGTTCCATTGGCAGCCATACATGCCCACGCCATGACACTACCACCACCATGCTTCACTGATGAGGTGGTATGCTTAGGATCATGAATCAGTTCTTTTCCTTCTCCATACTCTTCTCTTCCCATCACTCTGGTACACATTGATCTTGGTCTGATCTGTCCATAGGATGTTGTTCCAGAACTTTGAAGGCTTTTTTAGATGTCGTTTGGCAAACTCTAATCTGGCCTTCCTGTTTTTGAGACTCACCAATGGTTTACGTCTTGTGGTGAACCTTCTGTATTCACTCTGGTGAAGTCTTCTCTTGATTATTGACTTTGACACACATACACCTACCTGCTGGAGAGTGTTCTTGATCTGGCCAACTGTTGTAAAGGGTGTTTTCTTCACCAGGGAAAGAATTCTTCGGTCATCCACCACAGTTGTTTTCCGTGGTCTTCTGGGTCTTTTGGTGTTGCTGAGCTCAGCGGTGCGTTCCTTCTTTTTAAGAATGTTCCAAACAGTTGTTTTGGCCACGCCTAATGTTTTTGCTATCTCTCTGATGGGTTTGTTTTGTTTTTTCAGCCTAATGATGGCTTCCTTCACTGATAGTGACAGCTCTTTGGATCTCATCTTGAGAGTTGACAGCAACAGATTCCAAATGCAAATAGCACACTTGAAATGAACTCTGGACCTTTTATCTGCTCATTGTAATTGGGATAATGAGGGAATAACACACACCTGGCCATGGAACAGCTGAGAAGCCAATTGTCCCATTCTTTTTGGCCCCTTAATAAGTGGGAGGCACATATGCAAACTGTTGTAATTCCTACACCGTTCACCTGATTTGGATGTAAATACCCTCAAATAAAGCTGGCAGTCTGCAGTTAAAGCACATCTTGTTTGTTTCATTTCAAATCCATTGTGGTGGTGTATAGAGCCAAAAATGTTAGAATTGTGTCGATGTCCCAATATTTATGGACCTGACTGTATATGTAACTGTATTTTAAAATAAAATTCTGTAATTGCATGGACCTTTAGAGCATACTTATCACTACTTCTGCTCTTATTTTAGCCAATAATTGATTTCTCTTTCATAGAGAGCCAGGTTTTATTGAAAGATGGGGGCTGCTTGATAATGTGTGTGTGTTCTACTATATGATCGTTTTGCATTAATAGAGACATTGACATGCTGTAGGTACACTTTTTTACCATGCTATATGAGGTTTCTTATGCATTCAGTTTGTAATTTGAGCTATTTTTGGGGATTAAAGAGGTTTTTTGGCACTTCTGTGCTAAATTTATAAATGTGATAAATGTATTTCAAATAGTCTTATCAATGTGTGTCCATTCCGAGATTGACTTAGTCACCAAAAGCACCTTGTATAAGATTAATTTTTGGGCCCATCATTCAGTTTGTGCCTAGACAGAAATATTTGTTTGTAGATAGATAGATCTACACTCTCCTACGACACTCTTAAACTGGCTGTAGATGGATTGTAATTTGTCTGGTTTAGCAGGGATCAGCTGCATATCGATCCATCCATGAGCAGGCTAATTGTTCAGACGTCAAACTCTCCATTGATCTCTGTACAACCAGCCTGCTGGAAAATTGTCACTCGATTAGTGCTGCCGGCTATAGCCGGGGGTGTTGGTGAGTGTATTCCGATGACAGGGAATCTTCCTTTTTCTTCATCCTTTAGTGAATCAAGTGCAATAACTGTACTGTACAGCTGCTCTTAATCAGAGTTTTAGATCTAACTGAAAAACAGACTGTCTATAAGACTGACAGAGATCTCAACAGTTTATGCAAACCTACCAAATATACAAAACTCCCATTGGACTTTTAGATAATGAACATTGGCAGTTATTACATTAATCTCTGTATTGATACATCAGAAAGTATATGAACTTAAAATTACGTCATGGCTAATGAAATGTTACAACCTGGTTATTTACAACCTTACATCACGGCAATACCCAAGAAAACCTCAGTCAGCGACTGAATTACAATAGCTGCATTGATAATCCAATATTTTTCCACACAGACAGGATGACCCATTTCGAATTTTATTTTCCACAGGGATAACTCTACAACAAAGTCTGTAACATTTTATATTTATATTCACAATGTATTATCAAGGTAAATATAGTGGTGATATCCACTTACTTTTTTTTGTAAGGACGCAAAAATATCAAATTAAAAGTCCAGGTGCCTTATTCCCTACCCACTGGGGCAGGAGTGACCACCTGGAGCCACCACATGTGCACCTTGATGAGGCTAAAATAGTGAAGTTTCCGTTATCCTACACGCTGGGTGTATGTTGGGGGAGTCACCCCCCTCCATGTTTCACCTTACATTTCTCACTACCGTTTTCCTTCATCTTTATTTTTGCAAGGTTTCTATACCAGTTGAAAAACTAAAGGCATGAGGCTAATCTAGTTGCAGTTATATACAAAATCTTTGTCGATATGTTTAAAATGTGACATTATTTGGTATTTGTTCTGTTGTGTGGATATAGTACTGTTACATGCCTTATACTTACATGCATTTTGCACAGTGGGCTGCTATGCGTATTTTTTGTTTTTGGAAACTTCCCTTAATTTTTCCTTAGAAAAATAATTTATAAATAAATACAAAATGCAAAAAAAAAAATATCAATAAAATTCTACAATGACTCCAACCAATTATTGATATTTTAGTATAGAGCAAGGGATGAGATTCTAAATGTGATCATACTGCAGGGAACATAATAAGCTGCTATCTAAATAATAAATAGAGCTATTATTAGTATTCCTCAACTGAAATGGAAAATGGAATGGAATGGAAACCAGTATAGAACTAAGGCCAGTAAGGTGTTGGTACTTCCTGGTTTGCCAAATAAACCATTATAAAGCTGATATCACATGATAAGCCTATACATATTTTTTTCAATTTCTCAAGATGGTATACTAAGAGTGCATTTAAACTGTAATCCCCAAAGTATCCCGCTTTATCAGTAAAATATTGAAATGATTCAAGTGTCCCATTTGGTAAATATCCTAAATACAGCAGGGCCATCCCCAACTATCAAAATCACTCCATAAAGCAGCAATGTCCAACTCTTAAATATCTATTACATTCATATAGGCCTCCAAGAGGTCCCACACATATGAGGTTGAGCCATAAAGAAAACCCATTGTTGTCCAAAGAAAACCTTTTATATTTTGTGTATAGTTAGCTGCCTATATCCAATCATAGAGGATAACACGGTGCTGTTTCTGGATCTTCTGGCATCTCCATGTGCAGAACTCTGCCCCGTCACACACATGAATGTAAGATGACATCACCATGCCTATGGGCATCAGGAAGTGCTGCTGGCACATACACTGCCTAGCCACCCATTGGTCCAGCACATCTTATGGAATCAGTTAATGCCTCAGCCCACCAATAGAGGGAACATTGAGGAATCTACTCCCATCACAGGCACAACAGGAGCACACACCAACAGACATATGAAGGAGCCCATAATCCCTCAACAACAGAGACATTGTGGAGGCCGCCAATCCTCCCCCAGGCCACCACCACATCCAGCCAATATGAAACAGGGCACCTTTGTACATAACAATTGCTACAACAATACTTTAATAATAACACATTATATACACATTGTACAACAGTGTTGGTTTTTGAAAATGTTTGCCCACTTGCTAAATTGCAATAGAGCTCCACAAAAAACATCTGTTATCAAAATGTAAGCGAATGAATAGAAATAACAACTACCATCGATGTTCAAGACCCCATAATGGTAAGATAAAAAAAAACATTTACTGAGATCTTAGCAGTCCATATGAAGGGTTTCAATTGGCATTTCTTGATATGCTGATAAAATACAGTGTGTGTGTGTGCAGCAAATGGGATAGCAAGCATGTAAAAAGTAAACTATACATTACTTTTATATAATGCTTCCCAAAATAACAAGAGTGTGTCAAAAATGTCAATGAATGTACTCTGCTTCCTTTATGACTTTCAGTGATCTGAGACCCTGAATGTATGAAACACACTGTATTTCTTCAGAAGAACTATATTAATGCATTTAGATTTCCTTACCAATAAAACAATGCAAGATGTGGATTGCAAATTATAGTATTCCAGTATCCTTAGCAACCACTCTTCTTGTTCTGGCCTAACTTAACGTATGTTGAACCCTGATCTGATATGGATTACTGAGTAATGAGTAAATCTGCATTACTGACTAAGTCAGCGTCTGTTCATTGTTTGCAGAATTTCTGAGTGTTTTGCCTACTTTGTTCACCATTTTGAAAAATGTAACTCTCTGATGACCAAAACTGCTCTGTAATAAACTTCCTTTTTTAAATATTTTTAAGGGTCAGCCTTGACTGTCCTTGTGCTATGGTGTTCTTTTTCTGCTGGCATCTTCTGTTGAGTGCATCTAAGGGTATAAAGAAAATTTCTCTCAGCATCTGTCAGAAATTCTCAGGTTATTTGCTGATAGTTACAGGGGGTTTTACCACAATGTAATAATTGTGTATAAGGCCTAATGCCCCGTACACACGATTAGAAAATCGTCCGAAATATTTTGCGGAACCACTGATCGAACGATTTTCTCTTCGTTGAGGAGCAGGATGATTTAACCGATAAAAATATTGTGCAAAAATCCGGTTGAACAACAGTGAAAAATTTTGTCATTTCGCATACAAACGATTTTCTATGCGGTGGTATGACGGTTGTACAAAAAATATCTATCAAGCACTATCACGCATGAGCGGAAACAGAAGATGACCCAGATGTTTATGTCCAAGGAATCTTTGTAAACACGAATGAAAAATCCAAATGTTAAAAGTAGATTTTACTAATGAGATAATGAAACCAGAATTATACATATTCTATTTTTATGTATCACTATTTATGAATATAGTTAATGTAAAAAACTATATTATACTCATTGCTGTTAATTGTTGTGCACATCTGTGTGAACAGGGAGGTGCAGCGCTGTATAACCAAACAAATAATAATTACACAATAGTGAACAGTGACTGTAAATTAGTAATGCCACTATATGGTGGCTCTAGGTGAAGAGAGTGAAAAACAGTCCAGTGAAGGAGTGCTCTTAAGATCCAGGGTGATCTTCAGACGTCCAATATACAGGACCATCGGGTGATAAAATATAAAGACTGCGCACTCACCAGATACGCAATCTTTATGCGCATTTGTGTAAAATTATCACTAGGCCTCCTGTATCGTCATCCTGGTCTGGTCAGATCTGGTCAGCATATCCCTCATGGCCCGGTAACTGGATGGATGAAGCTGTTCCGTAGACTTGGCCGGTTCTCACCAGAACTTTAATAGCAACACAATGCAGATCAACTGGATGTTTGGGTCCTTGGTATCGTATCTGCAAAACGATACACAGCGGCTCTCCTCCGGCTCTAGCTCCTTCTGAGAAGGAGCTAGAGCCGGAGGAGAGCCGCTGTGTATCGTTTTGCAGATACGATACCAAGGACCCAAACATCCAGTTGATCTGCATTGTGTTGCTATTAAAGTTCTGGTGAGAACCGGCCAAGTCTACGGAACAGCTTCATCCATCCAGTTACCGGGCCATGAGGGATATGCTGACCAGATCTGACCAGACCAGGATGACGATACAGGAGGCCTAGTGATAATTTTACACAAATGCGCATAAAGATTGCGTATCTGGTGAGTGCGCAGTCTTTATATTTTATCACCTGATGGTCCTGTATATTGGACGTCTGAAGATCACCCTGGATCTTAAGAGCACTCCTTCACTGGACTGTTTTTCACTCTCTTCACCTAGAGCCACCATATAGTGGCATTACTAATTTACAGTCACTGTTCACTATTGTGTAATTATTATTTGTTTGGTTATACAGCGCTGCACCTCCCTGTTCACATATATGCTATTGAAGGTTTGATACGGTGCCTTTGGGTGTACAGCTGCTGCTTATTATACATTATATACTATCACATAAGCGCTCACTTATTCTTTGTTTTTCTTAATTGTTGTGCACATCGCTTGTTCTGGCCGGAATGGCGTGGCTACAAGGTCACACGCACACTGCATCACTTCCAATAGTACGGAAGATGTCAACACTAAGTATTGCCCGACGAACATTTTTTTTAGCTTGGTTAATGTGGGCCACGATTTTGACCAACGAACGAAGGCCTCTCGGTCGTCAGATGACCGATCGGTCGATTTTCTAATTGTGTATTCCCACCTTAAGTCAGTTATTTGTCGTTTTTGTCAGACAGTTTTTGCAGATAGACGACTCATAAATATTCACTTTTCTAGATAAATATTGATTTGAGAACTCTTAATGCCTAAAGCAAGACAAGAGAGCTGGAGATTTCACTATTTGGTATATTGGAGGGGCCAGTTCTTAAAGTGAAACTAAACTGTATCTGAGCACCACAAATGAAAATGCTATTTAAAGCAGAGTTTCAGGCTCCCACAAAAATATAAGTCAGCAGCTACAAATACTGTAGCTGCTGACTTGTAATAAAAGGGCACTTGCTTGTTCCTTGGGACCAGTGATGTCCTTACCCCAGCTGATTCTTCAGTCGACTTCGGGTGCTGGCGCGGACATCTTCAGTAAGGAAAACCGGAAGTGAAGCCTTGCAGCTTCACAGCCTGTTCTCCTAATGTGCATGCGTGCAGTGTGCTGCACTTTATGAATGGGCCGCAGTCTGCGGGAGTTAGGAGAGGGGTTTCCGGCTCAGATCACCGCGGCAATCTGACTTGGGAGGGGAAGTGGGTACCTCCCCCCAATAAAGTGCCAGATATGGCAGTGGACAGGGGAGGAGGCAGACAAGTGGAACTTTCTCTTTGGGTGGAGTTCCGCTCTAATTCATTTTAATGTTCAAAGCAAACCTACCCATCCATCTATGTCTCTAACACCCGCCCCCCCCCCCCAACATTTCTAGTTGTGTTATCTGGAGTAAGGGCAAATGAATCATGTAACGTTTACTTCCTTGAATCCATCTGCTCTTAGCTCAGGCATGCAGGCAGGTGAGTGTGCTTAGCTGAGAAAGCCCCTTCCCCCCACCTCAAAATATAAGAAAAAAAAGATACTCACGAAGACACATGGGATGTATGACATCATTATCAAAACCAGGAAGCAACCAAAGAAATAACAAAAAAGTTTAAAACAAGTAAATTTAATATACCTTCCTATCTAGTTACTAATGCTTGCAGCATAATGATTAAAACTAGTTAATGTTGACATACTGCTTTTAGATTGATCTCCTGCATGCACCTATTGAATGATGTGGCTGACTGTTGTTCAGTACTTCTGCTCATCAGACAGTGGTTGTTTAATTCTCACGTGTGCGCCATGTTCAATGCCCATGATGTACATTACTATGGTGTCCAGATGAATTGATTATTCCTGTATGACTTGAGAACTACAAATCAAAAAAATGGTTATTGTTGATTGAGAGAGTTGAGTTTTGCTTTAACTGTTGTTTAAAGTGTTACCAAATCCACAACAGTTAAATCAGTCTGTATATGCAGTAAAGCATGCTTGATATACTCACTGTGGAACCTAAGGGGTTAATCCTCTGCATTGTGTAAAAATGCTGTTTAATCCTGACTTATCTGATCCTCCCCTTGTTTTGCACATGCTTAGTTTGGTGTGTATTGCTAGAGAGGTTTTTTTTTTCTCTTGCGAGAATGCATTTGATCAGCAAAGGGCCAATCAGCACTATTCAGACAGAGGTCAGGGGTCCTGCATCCTCCTAGAACAGAATGAAAACTCCTCCTACAAGCTTTAACCAGTGCTCTGCTTACCACTGATAGAAGTCACAAGACTGTTCTAACTGCTGATGAGAAAAGTTATTTAGCAGTTTATATTTACTAAAATAATTGCATTTCCATGTTGTGTGTACTGTGGGAGAGCAGATATAGTGAATGCAGGGTCCTGGGTTTAGTATCACTTTAACTGTTTCCAGTATTCTCCTTAACATAAATGTCATTAGGCAGCTCCCATTATTTGCAGTTAATTTAAAATAATGGAATTGTAAGTAGCCAGTATATGTGGACAGCAAACAACTAATTCAAACCCTGAAGTTTGTTTGATTTTAAAGATCAAACAGTTTTGCTGCTTGCAATGCTCTTGTCCATATGGGTCCATACAGTTGTAACAATTTATTTTAACATGTCTGAGATAAACATCATTTGTTTAACACATACCAATGGCAGTTTTATAAAAGCATTCTTAGTGAGTTGGATAATTCATTTGGGACACAATATCTTCTTATCCATTAGCACCTGCTGTTTTTACAGATTCCTTTGAGAATTCAGCAATAAAATCTGCCTCTATGTCTACAGCAAGAGCAATGCATTTTGTTTTCTCCTTTTCTATGTCAGATGGACAGTCTTCCATTCCGCTCTCAGCAGTGAAAGTCAGACATCTATTGTCAGCTAAGTGAAAGGTTTGCATTATCATCAGGAAATTAGGCAAAGCCTGAGAGATATGTATAAAACTCCCAATTAAGGACTCCTTATAGGACTAAAAAGGAAATGTAAATTGTCTACTTAATGCTTTTTCCTAGCTTGAACCGCATTGCTTCGTATTAACAGTTTGTAATGTTTTGTAGATTGACTTTCTGGTGGGAATTTGTGACTTAAAGATCACATAGGACTAAAGCTGGCCATACATTACGCAATTTTCTTATTCAATTTCCTTTCGGTTTGCCTTCAACTATGTAGTGCGAGGGCCTGCCTGGTGGCATAAAAATTGAAAGTGCTTAGGTTTGACCTCCTGTTATATGGTTTTGGTGAATCTAAAGGAAAACTGTATAATGTATGGCCAGGGAAACAAAACTTTGCTGGACAACACTAATTACCAGCCTCACAACATTATCTTTAACTGTGAACAGTGGTGGAGGGAGAAAAAGGATTTGGGGCTGCTTTGCTACCTCATGGCCTTGATGTTTTGCAGTCACTTAGGGACCAGAGAACCTAAACCACCTGAGTACCAATCTGTAATATCCCTTGACTGCCAGGCCATTTTTCAGTCTTCAGTGCTATGATAGTTTGACTGAGATTTACTCAGTTATCCAACACTGAACCCAAAGGAGTTTTTTTAGACAGAGATTAGTATTAAATAACTGCTGTTTTTTATTTTTATTTTTTACTAAAAAAGACCAAACAATAAAAACACTTTCCCTTACTTTCTGTTAAAATAAGAAAGCCGTATATGGAAAAAAACCCAGAAATGTCCTTTTTTGGAAAGCAGACACCCCAAGGTGGTATAATTTTTTGCCACAATTTTTTGAAAATGAAAAACATGTCAGTACTAAGAGAGATGAGCAGGAGTTTGAGAATGGTGCATTGGATACAATAATGTACAGGTCATAAACAGAGGAAGGCTGCTGTGAAGGGGTTAATTTTTTTTTTCACACACAGTGGCGGGATGGAGATGAAGGGGTCAATGATCAGATATGCAGGATAAAGGAAGTGAGGGGTTTTTTACATGTTACATGATGACCACATTAGAACTAGTAAATGTAGGATAGGAAGAAGGCCTGAAAAGGAAGAATTAGAAAAAAAAACACCTGTGTCACTGCAAGAGAATTCATTTTCTACCCATTGATAAGTACTATTCTCTCTCCTTTCCTTTCCTTGTCGTAAACAGCACGCAAAATAGTAAATAGCAATGTGATCACTGTGATGGCCAATCACACTGATCACATGATACCCAGCCCTTTGGATCGGCTGGGTACAGTATCTCTGTGTGCTCTGTGATGTGGCCATCAGCCACCCAATGGCTACTTATTCAGTGCTATTCATAAGTGGTACTGAGTAAATAAAGGGCTGCTAATCTGTTGAAAACTGTATATTGGTGTGTAAGTGGTTAAGCTGTATTAATGTAGTTGTAAAACCTTACACTCAGTGAAGAAGCTGGCCTCAAATGATACACAAAGTTGAAACAAATCCTCCTACGTAAGTGGTACGTGTCTGTCTGCAGTCTTCTCTACATCTGTTCCAAGTACAGCTTGTCTGAGAGTTCAGAATAAAGGGGGAGGAGAGCTGAAGTTGCACTCTGCAGAGCTCAGGAAGTAGAGGTGTGAGAGCTGATTGGAGGGAACCCCCCCCATCACATAGCACACAGGAACAGAGCTGAGGCTCTCAATCTGCTGAAGGTCCCTACCATTTTTCTATTGGTGTCAGGAAAACTTACCAGAATTGATTCATGCTGATAGCAGAGCAATAAAGCGACAGACAGAGATGACACTTAGTGCTCTTAATTGAGGCAAGTACACACCATAGAGGGATAAGCGTTGTTCATATTTCATGTCTGAGGTTTACAACCACTTTAACAAATTCTTTAGTACCAATATCTCAGGTACCTCCTTGTGATGCTAAATAGAATTATTAATGTTACATGACTATTTTACAAAATACAGATACAAAGTGATAACAGTGACTCAAGCAAAAGACATTCAGCAATATGAAATTGGCCAAGTCAGAGTCCTGAACTCAGTCATATAGATTTGAACAGATCTGAAGCAGTCCATTCAAGCAAGACTTCCCCAAAATATACTAAAATGGTTCTGTATATAAGAATGGGCCAAAATATTTGTTAGTTGTTTAAAAGCGTTTTCCTAAACATGTAAGCATGTAAGGTTGAAAATATAAAGAAACATATTTCACATTTTACACTTTTTAATTTCTCAAGATGAAGAAATGCGTGGTCACAAACATTTGTGGCCATAAATCAGAGTAAAGGATCTATTGAGGTTAATTTTTGGAATTATTGATGCAGTATATTACAGTAAAATGCATTTTTCATCAGGTAACTACATTAACATTTTGTTTCTTCCTAGATCTCTTCCAGGAAGTTTCTGGGGCAGCAGATACTTGTGACCAGAAGCAGCTGGGCTTACTACTACATGATGCCATTCAAATCCCACGGCAGCTGGGGGAAGTGGCAGCTTTTGGGGGAAGTAATATTGAACCAAGTGTCCGCAGTTGTTTTCAACATGTAAGTAAAGACCATTCATGTGAGTTTTTGCTGATGCTGCGTACAAATAAAACAAACCCACACATATCTGAATGAGCCATAGGTGCTTATATATCTGAAAGAGTATTTCACTTTATGCCCATGCTGGGAACATTTTAGTGATCTCCAGTTCTTGGTTCTTTCATTAAGTCAAATTTAAACATGCAAAGTTGGAAGGAGAAATGTTGAATATTATGGTTTATTATGAGACAGTAGATACAGATTTAGTATGATGTATTTCTTTTTTAAATAGATAGATATTTATTATGATGTATTTTTTTAAAATAATTTTCCAGTGAGTGTTTTTTTACCTGGAGATTGTACCAGCAACAGCACTTACCTGCAGGCTCACAATGCTAAGCCACTGCCTGTATATTAGCGGCAGCATTATCAGTGGGGCATGTGTGCTTCTTTAGTTGGCCTTTGGGCTGACTGTTAGGTCTGTCAGATAGTCAGCAGCTAATTGAACAAGCTAGCATGACAGGTTGACAATGCTGTGCCTAATTAGCCAGTTGCAGACACTGTGCTCGCTACACACACATGCAAAAATATTTTACTGAAAACTATAGGGTGTGTGTAGTAAACCTGCTGTCTTTCCCGCCCTCACATTTGCCAGAAATACCCAGCTGTCAAACTGACAGCTGAGTGGTATGTGTAAATATAGCAGCTATTACATAAGCTATACGGGATATACATGTGTGGTGGTTAGGGAATTGTTGCGAGCCTACAACAGGAAGAACTGTTACTGGCAGCATCTCCATGTAAAAAAATACTTTGCAACAGATTTACTAATAAACAGTTTGCTTAACAAAAAACTGTATACAGTGATGTATTATGCCAGACACACTTTAAAGGCTAGCAAATGTAAGAAAAAATTCAGAAAGATGTATTTAAAAATATTCATATCTGTGAAGAAATTGAGATATTTGATATATTAAATATTTCTGCATCCTTTTTTGTTTTTTGCTACTAATCATTTAGGACAAAGTAGGCTTAGACATTGCACTTCTTTTTCCTGAAGTAACAAATTTATTTCATATACACTATGTTGCCAAAAGTATTGGGGTGCCTGCCTTTACACACACATGACCTTTAATGGCATCCCAGTCTTAGTCCGTAGGGTTCAATATTGAGTTGGCCCACTCTTGGCATCTATAGCAGCTTCAACACTTCTGGGAAGGCTGTCCTCAAGGTTTAGGAGTGTGTCTATGGGAATGTTTGACCATTCTTCCAAAAGCGCATTTATGAGGTAAGGCACTGATGCCACATGAGAAGACCTGGCCAGCAGTCTCCACACTAATTCATCCTAAAAGTGTTCTATCGGGTTGAGGCCAGGACTCTGTGCAGGCCAGTCAAGTTCCTCCACCCCAAACTCGCTCATCCATTTCTTAATCCATTTCAGGACTTCTCCAAGGTGTCACCCATCCTCTGGAACTCCCTGCCCCAACCCATCAGATTATCACCTACTCTTCTCTCCTTTAGGCGCACCCTGAAAACCCATCTCTTCAGGGAAGCCTACCCCACCCCCTGCTAACTTGCCGACCTCCTCCACTCTTCCTACCACTCCATCCCCCACAGCTATCTCCTCCTGTGCCACCATCCCCTCCCTCCTAGATTGTAAGCTCGAAAGAGCAGGGCCCTTGATCCCCTCATGTTTTGCATTGTATTGGTATTGTTCTGTCACATGTTCTGTCCCCCTTTGTAATGTACAGCGCTGAGCGAACTATTGGCGCTTTATAAATACTGTATAATAATAATAATAATAATAATGGACCTTGCTTTGTGCACTGGTGCACAGTCATGTTGGAACAGGAAGGGGCCATCTCCAATCTGTTCCCACATAGTTGGGAGCATAAAATTATCCAAAATGTCTTGTTATGCTGACGCCTTAAGAGTCCCCTTCACTGGAACTAAAGGGCCAAGCCCAACCCCTGAAAAACAACTCCACACCATAATCCTTCCTCCACCAAACTACACTTGGCACAATGCAGTCAGGCAAGTACTGTTCTCCTGACAAACCCAGACACATCCATCAGATTGCCAGACAGAGAAGTGTGATTTGTCACTCCAAGAACACATCTCCACTGCATCTGACACTTTGCACTACACTTGGTGATGTAAGGCTTGGATGCAGCTGCTCGGCCATGGAAACCTATTCCATGAAGCTCTCTATATACTGTTGTGCTAATCTACAGGCCACATGAAGTTTGGAGGTCTTTAGCTATTGATTCTGCAGATAGTTGGCGACTTCTATGCACTGTGCGCTTCAGCATGCACTGACCTCGCTCTGTCATTTAACGTGGCCTACGGCTTTGTGGCTGAGTTGCTGTAGTTCCCAGTTGCTTCCACTTCGTTATAATACCACTAACAGTTGACCGTGGAATATTTAGTAGCAAGGAAATTTCACGGATGAACTTATTGCACAGGTAGCAACCTATCACAGTAGCACGCTTAAATTCACTGAGCTCCTGAGAGCGACCTAGTCTTTTAAAAATATTTGTAGAAGCAGTCTGCATGTCTAGGTGCTTGATTGTATACACCTGTGGCCATGGAGGTGATTGGAACACCTGAATCCAATGATTTGAAGGGGTGTCCCAATATTTTTGGCGTATATGTGTAAAAATATAGTGATCAGGAAATCACTTAAAGGTGGTTGTAAACACAAAGGTGGATGATATAATAATATTATTTGCACCTCCTTTTGTCACTCCACACCAAGGCTACTCGTTGGCTACTCACTCAGTGAGCATCACATCAACTGTGATGGCCTCCATTTGCTTTCACCTTCCTGTAAGTCTTGTAAGCCCAAATGAATGTGAAACAAGTATTTCTAGTTTACTATAGTTTACTATGTAATAAGACTGTTTGTTTATATTCGATTGGAGTTTTCCTTTAAGTGCCATAGGTGCCTACCTTTGTGTGAGCTCAAATGGCTTGGTGAGGGGGGAAGGACTTGCTGTCACCCTGTGGTACAGAATGGGCATTGTGCTGCTTACCCTCCCTTCTTTTATTCTTACACTGCTTTCCTTTTGGTGGTCAGTACTAGTTTTTGCACCCATTGGTGGGCAGTGGAAACTAACATTTTAGTGCCCTTACTCATAGCCTCTTTAACAGTGATTTGGCCTAAGTACACTGACTTGTGGCAAGGGACATTGGGAGCCTCTGCTTCCATCCCTCAGGTCAATGTTGTTGCCTCTTTGAATTGTTATCTATTCTCTGCTTGGACCTTGAAGAAGTGGGTACAACCCAAAAGCTTGTCCTGAAAAATTGTATGTTAGTGCAAATAAAAAAAGTGTCATGGACGGTACTCAATTGTTTCTGTCACAAGTGTACTATTATGGCTACAATCACCTTAAGCAGTATCTATTCTCTCTCATGTTGTCAAAAAACAACTTGGCATATAGATCAGTGCATAGTAAAGAAACCCACATGCCTGAAAGCAAAAGCAAGTGGTTGCCTTTTTCAAATTGAGTGGGATGCTTCTCTATGCTGATATGCTAGTAGTTATGACTTTCAAACTATCAATAGGGAAGGTACCTGCAAACATGTTGGTTTGTCTTCAGCTTGCTTTCAGTAAGACCTGGGAGGTCCTGGATCTTTGACCTCAATCCAATGTGAGCTACCCACTGACCATTTGTGTTTTCTGTGCACAAAACGACTTATCGATGAAAGATGGTAGGGCTTATTCTGCGCAGGCAGGCAGACTTTTTGCTCCAAGTTGGACAAAAGCCAAGACGCTTTTGATTGTCATTTGCAAGTTCTAGTGCTCTTTGTAATCCATATTATACTTGTATGATTTTCAATATAAATGTAAAATATAATAGCTGAAATAATTCATCAGCATGCTGGACGTGCCCCCTTATTTGTGATGCCACTCTTGAAGCAAACTGTAGGCTATTTTAGCTTTCAGAAAATTTCCAAACAGCCTACAACTCTATCACATTTTGCAGTAGATCGAGTTGAGCTGATCTTTAATTCATGTGCTCACGTTTAATTTCAGTACGTTAGTTTCTAATTCATTTGTTTTATAGCTGAAGCTCTTCAGAAATCTAAATTAGCTTTTCAAAACATTCTGCCTAAGGATATGTGTTTGCCTATATAAATAATACGCTCTTTTCTGTTGGTGTGAATAGGATTCATAAAGGGATATGAGCTTTTTGACTGATGTCTCACTGACTGTGAGATATTCATCTCACAACCCAACACTGCAGGCACTCCATAAAATCCTGACAATGTAAATTAGCTTGGTTCCTGATCGGTGATAGGTAGTAGCAGAGAGTTGTTTACTAAGTGGTATTAACCCCAAAACACACACACACACACACACATATATATATATATATTGCAGTTTACCAATCCCTAAATGTGATTTTTCCTTAATTTTCACAGCCTGTCTTCAGGTGACTTCACTACACTGGAGGAGCAACTGACCCGTCAGCTTAAGGAGAGGGTAGTGTTAAATGAACTAGCGAATTTAGATGGTCTTACTTACAGCAACCATTTTTTTTTCTTTGAGATAAAGGTTTTAAATAAATTAATAAAATCTGACCATTGTATGCACCTCTGTCAATGTTAAATGTTTAATATCAAGCCTCTAATTGACACTTTTGCTGTTCATCTTAGTCTGTTAGCGGAGGTTGAAAAACAGCATACTTACTTCCTGAACAGCAGGTGAAAATAAAGGAAAAAACGCCTAAAAAAAGAAACGAATGCAGTCACTATATCTCAAATTTTTGTTTTTGGGTTTACTACCACTTTAAGTAGGATAACTGGTCTAACACTGGATTTAGAATAAATGACCAACTGTTCATTGAAATTTTGTACATTTGTTTTAAAGGAATTGTGCAGACAAAATATAAAACATGCTTGGCATGCTGAAGGTTCACATTTAGTGAAGAGATACTGTATGTACTTTACTCATTGGTCTTTTGACCTGTCAGTCACTCAGCCACTGAGCTCAAATCATGGTAGCCTTGTCATAAGGCTGATAGAGTATGACAAAACCCCGAGGACTGCTGTGATCGATGGATTGATGGATGGATTGATTAATTGATTGATGAAAACTGCAGGGGAGAAATTGGAGTTATTCAGAGGATAGCTGTTCTATTATCAAATTGCATGAAACCTGTTCATTTGGTGTTGATCTGTTCACTTGTACACTTCTTCACAAATAGTTACTATTTATTAGGTCCTCATGACATATATATATTTATGCATAGGTAGAGATTTGTTCATTTGGATTTGATTCTTTCAGCTTTAGAACTGGGACAAAGTTGGTTACATTTAGACATTTTTATGTCTCTGCTGTAATAAACTAAATAAATGATTTTGTTTGGACAAGAGCTGCTCTTAAAAATGTTTTTCTGTAAAGTTTTTTTGGCCTGAATACTTATGGTTTTACTCCATGGTGGTGAATATTCAGCTTGTCGCCACTCTTTACAGTTACTTCTGTCAGAGAAAGGCAGTCTTAACATTCACATGTAAAACTCTCATAGAACAAATGTCGTAGATGGCAGTGGCAATAATACCCACTTAAAGCTTCATTTCTATATTTTAAGGACACTTGTAAAGATGACTGGATTAAAGTTAATAGAAGAAAATGATGTACCTGCATGAAAATCCAATTTTAATATGTACTATTTGTCAGTGACCTAAAGCTTGCAATTGAAGACTTTGTCAGTATATTGGTGATCGTGTTTAACTCACTTCACTACAACCTGTTTTACATGACATCCATGCAAACCTTACACCATAGAGATCATTGCTCTATACAATGCACTAACAGGAGCACAAGCTGGAACTGTAGACCTATGTAGCTTTGGGGACATAAAGGAATAATTTCCTTGTCTGTATCTCCAGTCTTTTAAAGTGTAAGCAGAGTGGGGAAGGATTGAAGCCTCTGTTAGGATTTCAGTGCTCACTGGGACAGGAAGAAATGTAAAACCATTTCCAAAAGGGACATAAACAGCAAAGAAAATTCAATGGAGCTTCAAACCTTCCCCCACTCTGTTGAAAAATGTTTTTTTTTTCAGCTTTGTCCCTGTTAGAGATTTCTGTGCACCCCTTATACTGATGTCAGTAGTTGGTGAGAAAGAAAGTTAGAAGGAATCTCCCAACAAGCATATAAGTCTTGGCTGGAGTTGTACTTTGCATAAAGGAGAAATCCACCTACTCTTGATTGGGCAGGCTAGGAGAGGTATGAATGAAAAGACAGAGGGGTTGATTTACTAAAGGCAAATGGGCTGTTCACTCTGCAAATGAATTTTCACTTTGTGAAAATTCCCTTAGCTTATTCAATGAAGTGAAGTTCTGCTGACTTCAATCATCCAATCATGTGCAAGCAAAAATACTGTTTTTTTTATTTCTGTGCACATGACTGGGTGCAAAGTGAATTTTCACTACATTCACTAAGTGTTTTTCCAAATATATGCTTATTGCATGGCAAAACAGCACAAGAAAAAATTACTTCTGCAATATCCATCAAATGTTACGGAGCACAACCATAATATATACCAATCACTAAGTTAAGGGAAAATGCCCTTAAAAACTGAAATTGTCCTTAAAAAGTGAAAAATTCCTTTGAAAATGACTAGCTTATTTTCTTTTAGTATATTAATCCCACAGAGTTGATTATTATTATTATTATTATTATACAGTATTTATAAAGCGCCAATAGTTCGCTCAGCTCTGTACATTACAATGGGAGACAATACATGAGACAGTACAATAACAATACAATGCAATACACAAGGGGTTCGAGGGCCCTGCTCCTTGGAGCTTACAATCTAGGAGGGGGGGATAGTGGTACACGAGGAAAAGCTGTGGGGGATGGAGTGGTAGGAAGAGTGGAGGAGATCGGCAATTAGCAGGGGGCGGGGTAGGCTTCCCTGAAGAGGTGGGTTTTCAGGGTGCGCCTAAAGGAGAGGAGAGTATTTGATAGTCTGATGGATTGCGGTAGGGAGTTCCAGAGGATGGGTGATGCCCTGGAGAAGTCCTGGAGGCGGGCATGGGAAGAGGAGACCAGGGAACTAGAGAGAAGGAGGTCTTGTGAGGAGCAGAGAGTGCATTTTGGGTGGTATTTGGATATTAGGTCGGTGATATAGTTTGGGGCAGTATTATGGACAGCTTTGTATGTCAGTGTAAGCATTTGAATTTGATCCGTTGGGCAATCGGAAGCCAGTGGAGGGATTGGCCGAGGGGGGTGGCGGAAACAGAGCGGTTGGTAAGGTGGATGAGTCTGGCTGCCGTATTCAGGATCAACTGAAGCGGGGATAGTCTGTGGTGAGGGAAGCCAGTGAGGAGGGAGATGCAGTAATCGAGTCGTAATATGATGAGGGAGTGGATGAGTTGTTTAGTGGTTTCTGGGGGTTAGAAATGGGTGTATTCTGCAGTCTGGAGTCTGCATGAGTTTGTTAGCGATTGGACTTGGGGCAGGAAGGATAGATAGGACATCCAGAGCATACTAATTAATTAAATAAAGTTAATTAACACCTAAACAATAACCACTCTTTTCTAATTGCCCGGATTATTTAATTTTTATTACTACTACTCACAACTATATCACTATACTACTAACTGTCATTTCTATTCTAGGCTCAGAATAAGCCAGAGATCAATGTGAAACAGTTTATTGAATGGATGCGGTTGGAGCCTCAGTCCATGGTCTGGCTACCTGTGCTTCACAGAGTGGCAGCAGCTGAAACTGCTAAGCATCAAGCCAAGTGTAATATCTGCAAGGAATGTCCCATTGTAGGATTTAGGTAAGTGGATTTGCCAGTGTTGGGTCAAGAACTTAACATAAGCATTCTTGCTAGCATTTCTGAATGTACAGGTAGACACTGACAAATTTATTTGTATGCAGTAAACACTAAAAATCAAAAAATATCAAATATATAGGAAACACTATGATGACTCATACCGGTATGGTGAAAAGTGGGATGATTGTTCCACTACTCAGTGCAAAGATAAAGATTATGAAAGCAGTTGAGCTCAAAAGCTTGCACACCCTAGCAAAATTGTAAACTTTTGGCATTGATATTGAAAATATGACTGATCATGCCAAAAAACATCTTTTATTTAAGGCTAGTGATCATATGAAGCCATGTATTATCACATGCTTGTTTGGCTCCTTTTTAAATCACAATGATAACAGAAGTCACCCAAATGGCCATGATCAAACGTTTATATACCCTAGAATGTTTGGACTTGGTACAGACACACAAGGTGACACACATAGGTTGAAATGGCAGTCAAAGGTGAATTTCCCATATCTGTAGCTTTTTAAATTGCAATTGGTGTCTGTGTCAAAAATGTCAATGTGTTTGCCAGCTCCCATGTGGATGCACTGAGCAGACTAGATAATGAGCCATGGGGAGCAGAAAAGAACTGTCAAAAAACCTATGGAACAACATTATAAAGATGGAAAAGGATATAAAATATATCCAAAGTCTTGAATATGCCAGTCAGTACTTATTAAGAAGTGGAAAATTTGGGGATCTCCTGATACCAAGCCAAGGTCAGGTAGATCAAGAAAGATTGCAGCCACCATTACCAGAAGAGTTGTTTGGAATACAAAGAAAAACCCCCAGGTAACCTCAGAAATACTAAAGAAAGGGGTTTAGCGAGCATTTGGAAACCAGAACTGCTAGTACAAAAGGCAGACCAGCCCAATAACAAAATAACAAACAGCGCATCACTAAAAAATACTAAATAAAAATCAATACCTATATAAATATGTTCCAAACAAAGATCATCACATAAACATGTGCTTTATGTATTCCACATGGATTTTGTACTTTTATTTGGTTTAAATAAAATACTACACTATGCACCTTTATTTCGGCTCTGTTAAGTTGTTTCTAATGAGGTACATTTTGGTGGCCCTTGGTCGGACCTATGATGAGGACCAAGTGAAGGGTGCTTGGGGTTAAACTACAGGCCTGTTTTTACCAGAGTTCTGGTGACTGCATATGGGTGAAGGAATTTCACGGAAGAGTTGTCACAGCTGGATGCATGCCACTGGTTTACATGTCCCTTGAAGATTGTGCACTATTGGATTTCACACAAACTGTTTATATTTATTTGGCACTAAGTACTTCTTTTCCCACTTCATTTGGTGTTTACTGTATATACACCAGTGCATATGATATATACAAGGTGTTAAGTGTTAATGCTCTGTGGGTTTATGATGTTGCTTTTGAGCATGTTTTTTCACGTAATGATCTATGTTTGGAACATACTTATATAAGGATTGATTTTTATTTAGTGCTTGTTTAGCACTGCACTGTTTGTTATTTTTTTAGGAGAAATACAGGCTGCTCTGGAAAAAGATGGTGTGGTTGTTTCAAGGAGCACAAAACTACAATACTTGAACAAAAATTAGCTGCATAGTTGAGTTGCCAGAAAGAAGCTTTTACTGCACCAATGCCACCAAAAAGCCAAGTTACAATATGCGCAACAAGACCTTGACACACCTCACAGCTTCTGGCAAACTGTAATCTGGAATGATGAGACCAAAATAGAGCTTTATGGTCACAACCATTAACGCTACGTTTGGAGAGGGGTCAACAAGGCCTATAGCATACTATGCCTATAGAATACCATCCCCACTGTGAATCATGGTGGTGGCTCACTAATGTTTTGGAGGGTGTGAGCTCTAAAGTGCGTATGTGACGTGTTCTTTGATGTGGCCCCATTACTTTCTAAGGGCTCTGTTTCAGCGGTGGGACTTTGCTGGGTGCTTTTGCTCAAGTGTAGGTCTGTGGACCAGACCTTCAAAAGGATTTTCCCTTCCAACGTGAACATTTCTTCTGAGCCACCCTCGATGACATCATTGAAAATCTCACTGAGGGGAAAAGTACCTTTTTTCCACAGTCCATGAAGGGGAAGGAACCTAGTTGAAAATGCTGTCCTTCATTTTCTGCTCACAAGAAGCTTTTTTGTCCCCTTGCATCCTCAGACAAAGGCAGCAAACCTTTTAAGTTCCCCTCCAAGGTACCAAGTGGCCCTATACTAACAAGTCCACCAAGTCTAGGGACAAATCCTCTTTGGAAGTGAAGGCTTGCCGCACCCATCTCCTGGGTGGGGATTCCTCTTCATTGCTTTGCGGCCCTGTGGACCTCACTTTTCTGCCAAATGGGTACACATTCTCATTTTCTCTGGGTACAAAATTACATTTCTTTCCTGTCTCCCAGAGCAGGTCTTTCCTTCCAATCTTCATCTTCCCCCACCTCACCTGCAGGCTCTTTATGGGGCGGTGCAGGACCTTCTTTCCCAGGGGGTGATTGCTCTGGTTCTGGCTTCAGAACGGTTTCAGGGTTTTTCTTGAACCTGTTTATGGTACCCAAAAAGGAAGGAAAAGTTTGCCCGATTCTGGACCTCAAATCAGGACCGGTCAGGATCCAGTTGCACAGTTTCACAGTGGTGGCCTATGTTATTCACCTAGGAGGGACGAAGAGTGCTGCAGAGGCGCTGGAGGGCACATGCATTCTCCAATGGCCGGAACCGGCTCCGCCTGCCGTACACATTCCAGAGGTGAAAAATTGGCGAGCGGACTATCTCAGCTGACAGATGCAGGATCAAGTAGAGTTGTCTCTGCACCTGGATGTGCTTCATCAGATCTATCAATGGTGGGGCACTCTGGATGTGCACCTTCTGGCATCTCTTTTCAAGAGGACAGTATCAAGGCTTATGGCAAGGGCAAGAGATCCCGTGATGAACTTGACAAACACCTTGGTGGTGCTGTGAAGCTGGTATCATCTTATTCATGCATTCCCTCCTTTCAAGCTTCTACTCCCGCCTTTTGCACTGGATAGAGGTTGAAGGGATTCCGGTCATTGTGGCCCCAATTTGCCGTTCCCTTGGCAACTGCTTCCCAGGGAAGACCTGCTGTCTGAAGGGCCGATCTTCCACCCTGCTTTTTTGTCACTGGCTTTGATGGCTTGGCTATTGAAAGCCTGGAGTTTTAGGGTTGGTGATCCCTACCATGCTGAAGGTGCAAAAATCTACGTCTAGGAGGATCTACCATAGCACTTGGAAGGCCTACATTTCATGGCGCAAGGCAGTGGGAGTCAATCCTCGATCTTACTCAGTGGCATGGACTTTGGCCTTTCTTCAGCGGGAAGTGGAGCAAAAGCTAGCCCTAAGTTTTATCAAGGGCCCTTGCAATTTTTAGTTTCCCTTGGCCACTCACTCCTTGATTTGTACCTTTATTCAAGGGGTTCAGCATGTGCATCCTCCGGTATGTCCTTCTTATCCACCGTGGGACTTGATCTTGGTCCTTTCAGTCCTTCAGAATTCTCTATTTGAGAACATTAGGGATCTCTCCTTGCTTACGCTGTCTCAGAAAGTCACCTTTTTAGTGGCTACCAGGTCCACGCGCTGGTGGCCATATCCGGTAGGTCTCCTTATTTGGTCTTACATAAGGATAAGATGGTTCTTCATCCATGTCCTTTTTCCTTCCAAAGTTGGTGTCTAATTCTCATTTGAATGAGGACATTGTCCTGCCTTCCCTGTGGCCACATGCTTTGCATTCAATAGAAGTTACATTGCATTTGATGGATGTGGCCCTGGCAATTCTTTCTGCTACAGCAATAGATCAGATTCTGTATTTATGGTCATGGACGGGCCAAGAAAGTGTCCAGTAGCCTCCTCTGCCACCATCTTTAAGTGGATCAAACAGACGGTGGTTCAGGCTTACTACATCAATAGTCGACTTCCTCCCTTCCCTGTTACAGCACCTTCTACCAGGGAGATTAGTGCCTCCTGGGCATTCTGACACCAGGTGTCAGTTTGTCAAGTTTGTAAGGATGCTACCTGTCATCTGTACTTACTTTTACTAAGGTTTACAAGGTGGACTTTTGGGCATCTTCAGATGCTTCCTTAGGCCATAAGGATTTACAGTTTACTGTTTGAGTGGTTCTGTTCCCCTTGCAGTTTCCTTTTTGGTGATACTTTCCTGTTTACCTGTTTGGGAGCACGTTGGCTGTTTTTTAACTCTTGTTACCCACCCCTCTGTGTTCTGGTACTGTTTTGAGACATCCCTATAGTTGGAAACAAGAAGAGGCTGTGTCCATCAATGAACGAAAGAGAAGAAAACAGCGACCTCCCCTCTTGATTGTTTTTGTGGGTGCTGCTTTCCCGCAAACTGGTTTGCCCATAGCAGAGAGGAAGTTTATACCAGCCAGGACTGCCCATAGGCAGTGCCTTATTTCTTTTCTGCCTACTGTCCTACTCCTGTAAGTGGCACTATAAACCCTATGGTCGGGAATAAGAAGAGGCTATGTTTGTCAATGAACTCCGAGAAAGGGATTTTACGGTGAGTAACAAAAAAAAACTTTACTCAAATTATCTTTGTCTTTGGCAATATAACATATGACAAAGAAGGTTAACATTTATAAAGGTCATAGTATTTCTGGTAATAGACGTATTTAGCTTGACAGAAGCAGATGCTTTGATAAGCCCAATTGAATGTGACTACTGCTATCTATATTATAGGGATGTGGCATATAGAAAACTTTGTGACTTACAAGGGGACTGTATTGGGGACAGTCCTTCATATTGCTATGGGGGGGAGAGTAGCGGAGGTAAAGAGCAGATAGAATATTTCTCAATGAACTGGGAATGTATTTGATTAATACATAGCAATTTTTCTAATACCTTTAAAAGATGCCAATAATTAGATTGATAAAGCTTTGATGACACTGTTGCATAGTTATGTTGTGGTTTGCTAAAAGTTGATGATGTTTATACATTAAAGAATATGTAAACCCAACATTTCATATTCCTGATATGTGCCTGCTGTACCATGTACTTGTATGAAAAAGTGCCCTGTTCTGTTTGTATTGCTTTCTTTGTGTTAAGTCCCTGGTGTTCCTGCAAGTCCCTCTGCTTTCCTATAAAAAATTTTCCACACTAGACATGAGAGCACAGCGTGGTCAGTTTTCTAGCTGTGCTGAGAATTCAGTCTGCTTTCCTTCAATAATCAGACATGCCCTTGGATGTTCCTCTTGCTCAGTCTGTCTCTGGGAAGATCAGTGTGCCACTGTTTGTCCTCCACTAGCTCTTTTGCAGCTAAGAACAGAGGGAATGTGATCACTTATAAAAAAAGGGAAACACATGTTTATAATGTTTTTATACCTATACACAAATGTGTTGCCTTTCATTTCTATTTTTAAACTGAATGGGTTTTTTTACAAGGTAAGGGTTTTCACTCACTTTTAGCACACAAATGTTTTTTTTTTTCTAGAAAATATCTAAGGAGATGTTATTACAGCTTGTTCTGGTGTGTATCATAAAATAAAATAAAAGCAGACACAAGAAACTAATTGGATTTTTAGGGAGCTACAAAAAAGGCATGTTTTTTACTGTGTACCTATTCTTGGAGCTTAGATCGCAGTATTAAAATCAGCCATTTTAGCTGCAAAGTAATAAAGTTGAGATATCTAATTACATTTAAGATATTTCTGAAGTAAAAAGAACAGCATTAAAATAGGCTGAGCGATATTTACTGCACGTTATCTGCTTTTCCTTTTTTTTTTAAACTGTTAAAAATCTTACCTTATCTTTCGCTCGGATCTTATGGGCACTCAAGCGCTTAGTAGTTACGTGGCAGAGTTATTAACATTGCTCTCATCATTCGACACTAAATTCATATTGCAATTAAAGGATAAGGTGCCTACGACTGATTAAGTGCTAGAGAATGCCGATAGTTGCTTGTAATTATCTCTAAGTCTACACTGTGACTTTGCAGTTAACCTGAAAAAACATCACTATTCAAATACTTGTTTTAAAGTTGTTAAATAAATGAGATTTTAGCACACAAGTTACATTAAAACCCCTTCATGGCTGCAATCTGACTAGAAGTCCAAATGTAAAATACTCCTTGCTGCGAGAACATTAATTAACCTTTTACCAGAGAACATGGAATGTGCAACTGTGTGGGTTCCTAGTTCTCAAACCTGCTGTAAACCAGAAATATTAGTCCTAAAGTTATTGTCAAGTTAACTGATGCATGCCAACTCTGATAAACTTGGTCTAAGTATCTAAGCTATAAAAAGCTCTGGTCACCTATAGTTTGATAAGGTTTTTAGCATTGCAGTTTTTTTATGTAGGCAGACCAAAAAGGGGTTCATTTCACTGATTAAGCCCCCGGTCACATCAGGTGCGACTTGGCTTTCGATTTGCATGCCCTGCGACTTGTAAATCGTATGCTAAGTCGCACCCTATTGTCCACTATTAGAGTGCGATTTCTGACTTGGTCGGAGCTGCACCGACTTCTAAAGCAGTACATGTACTACTTTTGTTGCGATTTGCATAGACATCTGTGTAAGATGTCTTGCAAATTGCAATGAAATTGGCAGGTCACCTGATTTTGAAATCGTGCGACTTCACTGTAAGTCGCACAATTTCAAAATCGACTTTGATGTGAAAGGATTTACACGATGGTGTTAAAGGATTTACAATCCTCTACATATATTCTCATTTTACAAAGTAATGAGTAATGAGTCTTTATATAAATATATAATTTTATGCTCTTATTTTAGGTATCGTAGTTTGAAACATTTCAACTATGATGTTTGTCAGAGTTGTTTCTTTTCGGGAAGGACAGCAAAGGGACATAAGTTACATCACCCCATGGTGGAATACTGCATACCAGTGAGTATCATTTCAAAGTTGCCTTTGTAAAAACCATGTTACTTTGAGTTATTTATGTGAATGGTTTGTCTGATATTATCTTATATATCTTATACACTTAGAAAAATGCTAAAGTACTGTATATTCAATGAAAGATCACAGCCTAAGAGTTCTGGATAACACTTTGATTGAGCCAAACCATTTTCCATAATGGATCTCATTTAGAGCAGTCTCAGTTGCCAACACAGTGATCTTTGGGGATTTCTAAAGATTTCTTTCCCATACTCATGAACAAATGAAAATATTCAAAAGCATACATGTGTACACACCAGCCCACTAAGAGCTCTTGTACACAGGTGTGTGAAACTGTACAGAATTAAATCAATCTATTGCTGAACCACAGCTGCAGAGTACTTTAGTTCATTAAATTACTGTATATTGCAAAATATGTTGTATGCGGCTATGCGCATGTAACAATTGAAACTTCCATATTGACAAGCACGCAAATGGGGAGATTTTTCAAAATGTACAACTAATGTATGGCCGTGTGCAATAATCCATCAGGAAAACACTATTCAGATTCCCTTTGCCATCACTACTGGTAGATGTACATAATGTTGATGATTTGCAAAATAAATTTGAATGAGTGTTATACTCATATACTTTTATGCTAGATAATTTGTTGCTATTTTTCTTTGATGTGTTAGGCTTTTAAAGGCAATACTGACTAGTGCATCAGATAATGAGCAAATTGGTCAGGAAGGGAAATATATATATATATATATATATATATATATATATATATATATATACAGTTGTGTTCAAAATAATAGCAGTGTGTTGAAAAAAGTGAATAAAGCTCAAAATCCTTCTAATAGCTTATACTGTTCAAAAAAATAGCAGTGTTTGTATTCTTCTTTACAAACTCAAACATTCACTATATAAACTGAAAAATGTTTGAAGATTTTGCTTTCCTTTGAATCACTTAATTAATATTTAGTTGTATAAGCACTGTTTCTGAGAACTGCTGTACATCTGTGTTGCATGGAGTCAACCAACTTCTGGCACCTGTGAACAGGTATTCCAGCCCAGGATGATTGGACTACATTCCACAGTTCTTCTCTATTTCTTGGTTTTGCCTCAGAAACTGCATTTTTGATGTCACCCCACAAGTTTTCTATTGGATTAAGATCCGGGGATTGGGCTGGCCACTCCATAACGTCAATCTTGTTGGTCTGGAACCAAGATGTTGCAGGTTTACTGGTGTGTTTGGGGTCTTTATCTTGTTGGAACACCCATTTCAAGGGCATTTCCTCTTCAGCATAAGGCAGCATGACCTCTTCAAGTATTCTGATGTATTCAAACTGATCCATGATCCCTGGTATGCGATAAATAGGCCCAACACCGTAGTATGAGAAACATCCCCATATCATGATGCTTGCGCAACCATGCTTCACTGTCTTCACAGTGTACTGTGGCTTGAAGTCAGTGTTTGGGGGTTATCTGACAAACTGACCCAAAAAGAACAATCTTAATTTCATCAGTCCACAACATGTTGCGCCATTTCTCTTTAGGCCAGTCAATATGCTATTTGGCAAATTGTAACCTCTTCAGCACATGCCTTTTTTTCAACAGTGGGACTTTGCGGGGGCTTCTTGCAGATACCTTGGCTTCACATAGGCGTCTACTCACAGGTAACTTTAGACCTTCTTTGATCTTCCTGGAGCTGATTGTTGGCTGAGTCCTTGCCATTTTGGCTATTCTTCTATCCATTCGAATGGTAGATTTTCGCTTTCTTCCACGTCTTTCAGGTTTTGGTTGCCATTTTAAAGCATTTGCAATCAATTTAGCTGAGCAGCCTATCATTTTCTGCACTTCTTTATATGTTTTCACCTCTCCAATCAACGTTTTAATCAAGGTACGCTGTTCTTCTGAACAATGTCTGGAACGACCCATTTTCCTCAGATTTCAGAGAGAAATGCACTGTAACCAGCATGTACAACATTTGCTGCCTTCCTTCCTTAAATAAGGGCAATGATTGCCACCAGTTTTTCAAAGAATGAATGAGCTCACTAATAGAACTCCACACTGCTATTATTTTGAACATGCCCCTTTCAATTAGTGATTCAATTACACAGAATTAGCACCATGCATGTCATGACTGTTGGGTCTGTTGGATTTCTCTTACTCTACTACACCTGCTTATTTGCCATGTAGAAATATCATTTCTACCAAAAACAGTGGTTGATCAAAATAATAGCAGTCAGACATCACTAACCTGAACACAACTGTATGTGTATATATATATATATATGTATATGTAAATTATGTAATTTTTTGGTAAATGAAAATATAGAAAAAAAGTGAAATAAACGGATTGCATTCATGTACTGTATGTGTATAAAATCATATTTGCAAGATTTAGCAAATCAGCCTTCAAAGATATATACCACTATCCCTCCTAGATTGTAAGCTCGAAAGAGCAGGGCCCTCGAACCCCTCGTGTATTGTATTGTTTCTGTCTTGTCTCATGTTCTGTCCCCCTTGCTACTGAACAGCGCTGAGCAAACCCTTTGGCGCTA
The DNA here is from genome assembly GCF_062004578.1 of Staurois parvus. NCBI lineage: Eukaryota > Metazoa > Chordata > Amphibia > Anura > Ranidae > Staurois > Staurois parvus. Next base: position 272,846 of record NW_028318576.1, on the reverse strand, counting down.
TATAAATACTGTATAATAATAATAATATATAATGAATATACATGCACCTTACTTGCATATGCTTGTGCACAATTTCTGAGCCTCGGACATATCTATGTGATGGGCAATGTTTTAGTTCATTTACCCATGTGATATGTACTATAATTTTGGTAGAGTACAGTATATGCAGCATTCCTGTTCTCTAGTACTCTCTGCCCAAGCTTATGTGCACTGTTCATTGTCTATCAATCTCTGTACCATTGCTGACGTTTTAAATACTTGACTAATTCTTCATAACAAGCATTTACAATGGAGTTTTGGTTTGTCAATGTACTCCAATTGACATTATGCACAATTTTGTGAAAGCTAGAAAATGTGACTTTTACAGGTAGCAAACTTACTATCTTCAAAAGTTAGTCTCAGTAAAAGAAAATAGTGCATGTGCACAGTGAGTGCGATATGTACAGTATGTTTGGGTGATCAGAAAGATTTGTACCAACCCACTCCTACTTCCTATGTACATTCAGTTTTCAGGGCCAGTTTGATGTAAACTCTGTAGGCTGGAACAGGCCTCCTGTTTCCTTATGTGCCAGTCTGAGAAATTACTGGAATCAAAAAACTTGTGAGCTTGGGCAATTATTTTTTGCTTATTAACTCATTCTGGTCCACATGCCTGGGATGTGGAAGAGATGTGTTCTTTCCCTAAGGCCTCATGTACACATGAACTCACCTAGTCGTTAAACTCTCCTGGCAGCAGAAAAACGCTAAACGCAGCAAAAACGCCTGTAAACGCGGTACTGCTTTTAGCTGCATTTAGTGCTTGGACTTTTATTCGTTCAGTATTTTCCATTGGATAGATAAACGCCCATGCATTTATGCGTTTTGGTCAAAACGTTCCTTTCGTGAACGCGATTATTCTGCATTCAGAAGAAGAACATTTAACTGTCCCTAAACACTGCTGCTCTAAACTCTGTTAAAAGCATATGTGTACATGAGACCTAAGAACTTTGTGTGACAATGTGTCTCTCTTTCTCAATCACATCTGAGCCAATGAGAGCAAAAAAATAAGTCATGTGGCTCCAAAAATTGCATGCTGTGACAAATCACATATGTTATGACTTAAGCTGCCCATAGATGGATAGAATTTCAAATGAAAGTAGGAAAGGAAAAGTCTTAGGAAAATTCATATGAAAATTCTCAGAACATTTGTTTGTCATTCGAAAGATTTTGTTTGCTTTTAACATTTGATTTTGGAATGGATGGACTTTAAATTTGGTGGTGACCGTTTCTGGACTGCAGTTATTCCCCAGATTTCAATGGGGTTTAAGTCTGGGCTCTGACTAGGCCATGCAAGGACATTCACCTTTCTCTCCTTCAACCACTGTGTGGTCATTTTTGGCATGTGCTTTGGGTCATTGTCATGTTGAAAGGTAAACCTTCCCATTGACATAATTCAATTTTAGTCTTAGCCGACCATAACACATTTTTCCATGTGGCCTCAGAATCTTCAAGGTGTGCTTGGCAAAGCTCGGTGATGACTGCATGTGGCCTTTCTTGAGGAGTGGCTTTTTATTTCTGCAACCATGCCATTCAAGCTGCGTTTGTGGAGATTTTGTGGTATTGCTGTCACATGCACACAATGACCACTCTTTGTCATAAATTCCTGCAATTGCTTTAGGCCTCTTGGTAGCCTCTCTGACCAGTTTCCTCCTGGCTCTTTCATCTAGTTGGGAGGGAGATCTGTTCCAGGGAGAGTCTGGATCGTACCAAATACCTTCCATCTCTTAATAATAAAATTCACTGTGCTGCTAGAGATTGACAAAGCCTTTGAAATTTTTTCGTATCCATCTGTTGACTTGTGCCTGCTGCCCAAAGTTGATTGATTACTTCAGTTGCAAAATCAGGGACTGAAATGCTCCAGGAAAGCTCTTTTTATGCTGAGTTAATCAAAACGACCAAAGCTGATCACAGTTGAAAGTCAAATGGCTTTGTGTGCCATTGAGAAGGTGATTAGCTACACCTGATTGAGTTTACAAGTCATTTTTAGGAAGTGGGTGATCCTTTTTCCAATGCAGTGATTCTGTTTTTGATTTTTTTTTTCTGACATGTTGGTGTTATATCTTTAACTTGGATGTTATACGTTGCAACTACAGCTGAATAAAACAAAACTGTGTCTGTCTTCATTTCAGGCTGCAATATATATATATATATATATATATATATATATATATATATATATATACAGTTGCAAGAAAAAGTATGTGAACCCCTTGGGATTACGTGGAGTTTTGCATGAATTGGGCATAAAATGTGCTCTGAACGTCATCTAAGTCACAACAATAGAAGAACACAGTCTGCTGAACATAATACTACACAAACATTAGATGTTGCCATGGTTTAATTGCACATAAGATGTAAACATTCACAGTGCAGGGAGGAAAAAGTATGTGAGGCCCTAGCTTAATGACTTCTCCCAGAGCTAATTGGAGCCAGGAGTGAGCCAAACTTGACTCCAATCAGTGTGATGATATTGCATGTGTTGCTGACAGCTGTCCTGCCCTTAAAAAACACACACCTGTTTTGGGTTTACTGGTTTCAAGAAGCACTGTCTGATGTGAACCATGCCTCGCATAAAAGAGCTCTCAGAAGACCTACGATCAAGAATTGTTGACTTGCATGAAGCTGGAAAGGGTTACAAAAGTATCTCCAAAGGCCTTGATGTTCATGTGTCCACGGTAAGACAGACTGTCTACAAATGGAGAAAGTTTAGCACTGTTGCTACTCTCCCTAGGCTTGGTCGTCCTGTAAAAATGACTGCAAGAGCACAGCGCAGAATGCTGCATGGGGTAAAGAAGAATCCCAGAGTGTCAGCTAAAGACCTACAGATATCTCTGGCACATGCTAACATTTTTGTTGACACATCTACAATAAGGAAAACATTAAACAAGAATGGAGTACATGGGAGGACACCACAGAGGAAGCCATTGCTGTCCAAAAAGAATATTGCAGCACGTTTGAAGTTTGCAAAAGAGCACCTGGATGTTCCACAGCACTACTGGCAAAATATACTTTGGACAGATGAAACCAAGATTGAGTTGTTTGGGAAGAACACACAACACTATGTGTGGAGAAAAAAAGGCACAGCACACCAACATCAAAACCTCATCCCCACTGTAAAACATGGCGGAGGGAGCATCATGGTTTGGGGCTGCTTTGCTGCCTCAGGGCCTGGATGGATTGTTGTCATTGATGGGAAAATGAATTTCAGAGTTTATCAAGACATTTTGCAGGAAAACGTACGACCATCTGTCCGCCAACTGAAGCTCCGCAGTGGATGGGTGATGCAACAGGACAATGACCTAAAGCATACAAGTAATTCAACAAAACAATGGCTGCAACAGCACAGAATACGCCTTCTGGAGTGGCCCAGTCAGAGTCCTGACCTCAACCCGATTGAAATGCTGTGGCATGACCTTAAGAGAGAGATTCACACCAGACATCCCAAGAATATTGCTACACTGAAACAGTTTTGTGAAGAGGAGTGGTCCAAAATTACTCCAGATCGTTGTGCAGGTGTGATCTGCAACTACAGGAAACGTTTGGTTGAGGTTATTGCTGCCAAAGGAGGGTCAACCAGTTATTAAGTCCAAAGGTTCACATACTTTTTCCTCCCTGCACTGTGAATGTTTACATGTTATGTGCAATTAAACCATGGCAACATCTAATGTTTGTGTAGTATTATGTTCAGCAGACTGTGTTCTTCTATTGTTGTGACTTAGATGACGTTCAGAGCACATTTTATGCCCAATTCATGCAAAACTCCACGTAATCCCAAGGGGTTCACATACTTTTTCTTGCAACTGTATATATAATCATCAATGTATTCAGCTGTTTGCCTGGTTGTTTAATGGACCAAGAATAAGGGAAGCTCTTAGTAGGATTGCTAAATTATAAGAAATAAGGCTGCTGCTTGTTAGACAGTTGTTGGATAATTCTTGTGACTTGCACAGTATATTTTGAACCCTCATATTTTGAAGATCTTTTGGACCCATACATTTTTCTAAAAGAGTTCTCACTTAACACTCAGAAGCATCACTTCCATTTGAGAACATGTTTTGACTTTGAAAAGGCTAAAGAGAAAGTATGTACTCAGAGAATTCTTGCTCTAAGGCAAAACAAGCCGTAAACGAATTATTTCATCATTTTAGCAGTTTGGAAAAAGCATTTAGGGCTTCTAAGTGGAAAAGATTATTTGTCTCTAAGTTAAAGAGGTTTTATCTATGACTAAACAGTTCTTAAGGCTAGGATAGAACTTTTTAATATCAATAGAATTTACAGAATTTTTCATCTTATTTTAAATCTGCTGAGGTTAAGTTTGATTCTTGCCCTATAGAGGAACAGTTTGCTTAGCTTGTAATTACTGTTGATGTGTTAATATTTCTAGTCTATTGACTAATATTGTATGCTCTCTATAAATACACACATAACTAAGATGATATTATCTTTGGAACATTAATATTAAAATAAACCTATACTCCATTTTAAGAGCAGATAACCCAAGTTACCTGTTATAAACATGTTAGCAAGAAACGTTGCTTCTTCTAATTTACTTTCTCTAATTTCAAAGCTAGGTCCTGCTAGTTGCCATTCCATTTTCCAGTGAGACCACCTCCCTAACCCAAAAGAGCATTCTTAATGGACATTGCTAAGGCATTTGCTGGAACTGAAATAGGGTGTTTTCTCAAATTGCCACACTCATGGCTATAAATGGTTTGATATGCTCTTGATGTTCATTAGTACAGTTGACAGTATCAAGAAAGGTAACTGCATACTTGCTAACTGTATACATGCTCTTCTTTTACAGCATGGACTTTGCTTACTTTGGACCATGTAATGACAGTGTCACTTTAAGGCCTGTGACAAATACAGAAAAAAATCTATTTGTGCTATTAAAAAGTGTTATTGTGGCATATACTGTAACATTATCTATGTATAATGTATGCTTTTTGTTATCCAAAGTCTATTTAGCACATTTTACTTTGATTCTGTGCAAACACCAATGTATTTATCTGTGCTAGCTCTTCTTCCTTGGGGTTGGGTTCCTGCCAAAGTTTGTCTCTATCTTAGTATTTCATACTTTTTATTCAGAAGTCAAGTTTCTGTGTTAATTATTATGCAGATTTAGCAGAACACTGTCAATCTGGTTGGCTTGAGGACAACTCCTGCCAAGATTTCATTATTTAAATTGCTCAGTATTCCAAACCTATCTAGTCCAAGAGGTCCCCACTGACACAAAGTAAAGTGGCAGCAAGCCAGAGTAACTGAATAGTTACATCTGTTTCCTATAGATGTACTTATTCCATTTTCTTACTGCCCTCAGACAACATCGGGAGAAGATGTTCGAGACTTTACGAAGGTGCTGAAAAATAAGTTTCGTTCCAAAAAGTACTTTGACAAGCATCCCAGATTAGGCTACTTACCAGTCCAGACTGTGCTTGAAGGAGATAACATGGAGACGTAAGTCAGCTGCATCATGTTTATTTTTTATTTTAGGAAGCATGTAATCCTCATTGCCACCTCATGCCCCCTTTATTTGAAGGTGACATCAAGAACCTATACTGTAAAAAAAAAGTCAGAGCTACCAGCCCTTTCCAGTTTGCAACGTAGATTAAAAAAAATGGATTCACATTAAAGTGTTACCAAACTAAAAAAAAACATGTCTGTGCCCTTTGCTTAGTTTTAAAAGCTTTATTTATAAAGAAGTTACTGGTGCAGTCTACAAGCACCAATAGTGTGGTGGCAGGCTGACAGAGCCCCTGCACCATTGTTACCACACTGCACATACTCCCATCCTTCAATGTAAGTAAGCCATGTCTACGCACAGACTACTGTGAAGGAAATTCCTGGTAATAACAACCCGAGTTGGAGGTAGGCGTAAGCTGGAGTGATTCATGTCCTGTGACGTCGCCTCAGCTTTTTCAGGCCACTGGAAGCTATGCAAAGTGGATTGGAACTGTTAGTCAAGGACCTGATCTGCCCAAATATGTTGGTGAGTGGATCATATGCTTGACTGACAACTGTGTTTTGCTGGCTTGGGGGGAGGGCCTGAAAAAGCTAAGGGGATGTCATAGGACGTGAACTTCTCCGGCTTACCCCTGCCTACTTACCCCTGCCTACAACAAGATCTATTGTAACCAGGGATTTCCTTCACAGTAGACCATATGCCCGAGCCATGCTGCAGGGGAAAGGGGAAAGAAACACATCACCTCCACTAGGGAAGCTCCTTGCCATTTAGTGGCTGCTGCATTAGCAGGATTTAGAATCACTTTAATTATGAACAAAAACATTTTAAAACTGTCAATAACCATTTAATGACATTTTAGGACCTTTGTAACCTTTGCTTTTCCTGCTTATGCTAAGTACTGCATACGTTCAGATACTTTTTCAGTGAGTGGTTTTTTCAAGCAATACAAAATACACTGAGATACACTCATGACTCTGTTATTAGAGAATAATGGAGACTGCCAGTTCTGAACTAATCCTCATTTTGAAAACATATATTTTCTGACTGTCATTCTGTTGCCTCGACATCCTTGCTGGCTGCTTCAGTAATCTGGAACAAAAATAGAGATAAGTAGTTCTGTTACTTATTTACAGTATGCTTATCCTGTGCCTCTGATTGAAACAGAAGGATATCAGGCACAGCCAGGCACCTAGAATTTTCAGAAAGAGCAATGGCAGTCCCCATACTTCTCTCATGACAGATTCCCATTTAGGAGCCAATGGGTGCAATCCTGTGTATGAATATTGTCTTAATGTTTAGATTTATCTTAATCATCTGGTAGGTCTACACTGACAATTACCATAGCCATGGCACTTTTTTTAAGGATGAGAAACTAAAACCAGCACTGATCTTCACAGATTTCAGTTGGACAGTTCATTTTTATTAGCAGTTTGCAAGTGAAGATTAATCTTTTTCAGTACTGTTGTTTTACCTGTACTACAACTATTACAACTTTGCTATCCAAATCGTTTTGTTCTGTGGGTAGAGGGTGCAAAAAAAGCACATGGTTGGATTTTACATTGTTACTAAACTTTTATACTTATAGTTTAACATTTTTGATATTTAGATACAGTATTTTTTGTTGTAAAATAAAATGTTAAATTTTATAATTTATCTGATTTTGAGCATATACAGCAGCTAAGTTTTAACAATAAACATTCAGTCTGCAGTACATTATGAAATGGGCTATGAGGGAATCCTCTTTCTATTAAATGCCAGCAGCTTCACTGTATTTCAATTATCTACAGTATATTTTATTCAGGGTCATTTCTGTGGATGTGCTTCTTGTTTTCTATATTGTTCTGTGCTGCTATTATTTTCTGGCACAATTGGATTCTTCTAACCTAGCTTCAAGCTCCATTGAACCTCACTGCAATTCCTGGTGCGCAATCGTTTATTAAGCGAAAGACTTATAACAGTGTTCTTATATGGAACTGCTGGAGAATGTAAGAATTAAGCACATGTGCTGCATAGCTGTGAATATTTTAATAGCAGCCCTCCAGGAATCTTACTTAGGAGCTTTGGTTTTCTGAACCTTTTTTTGCCTCTTGAGGGGAAAGAAAGGATGGGCTTTGTGGTTTTTCTGCTGTCGCTTACATGGCATTAAAGTGTCTCTCTCTTGCTCTCCTCCTTATTCCCTTACAGCCCTATTACACTCATCAGCATGTGGCCTGACCAGTTTGAGTGAGTATAATGTCTATTTTAAAGTACTCAAGTCCAATAGATAATTTATTTGGGTATAGTGTTTTAACAATCACACTCTGTATTTGGGCCTGTGTATACAGGGGCTAAGTGTATAATTTACCCATGTCCCATTTGCAGTCTGCCCAATTTCCTAAAGGCCAGGTAAAACTGAATGAACTCAGCAAATATGATACAGGAGTCTGATCTAAATGCAAGTCAGTAGTTTAAGTTTGGCACTGACTCCAGCCCCCATGCATCACTATCCCAGGGCTGTCCAACCTGCTGTAAAGAAAATTGAATGCAAATGAGTACACAATAAGCACCTGCGTACAATAGCTCTTAGGAGTTTTTGTTGTTTTTTTTTTTTTTATAACTTTCTTCTTTCAATTCATTTTTAGTCCATTGCAATCTCCAGAACTATTTGATGATGATACACATTCCAGAATAGAGCAATATGCCAGCAGGTACGTAGCCATGCATACGTCTTATTTGGAGGATATGCTTATAAAGTAAAAACACAATTTGAACATTCATGTTCTCGTAAGTTTATACCTTTTACATTGTGAATTTGGTGATTGTCAGTTTCGGCATTAGTTATAATTTTTTCTTTAGCCATAGTCAGTGGGGTGATTTACTAAAGGAATAAAGACTGTTCACTTTGTGAAGTGTGTTTTCAGATTACAAAGAGAACACTAAGGGATTGATGTACTAAAACTGGAGAGTGCATGGTAGCCAATCATCTTCTAACTTCTAGCTTGTTAAATTAAGCTCTGACAGAAAAACTTTGCACTCTCCAGTTTTAGTAAATCAACCCCTAAATTTTCATTTAATTCACCATGTTTGTATTAGTGCTACTCTTATTACTGCTTCTAATGAAAGCCTTGTCTGCTTATTTAGTAAAACAAGGCAAATATTGAAGATACACACCAACACATATCAACAAAAAAGAGATCAGCCTTCATTAGACCATGAATTGTAAACATCTGAAATCTGAATGCTGATTGGATAGCATAGGTTATTACATTCAAAATGTAAAGACTCTGCAATCCCATAAAGTAGAATGTATAACTAGCAAAAGGAAAGCTGCGCTCTGCGCTATCTGAATACAAGATAAATAAAATTCCTTTAAATATGTAAACTATGAATAAATTCCCAAATAAAGCATGTGACTTGTCTGTCAGAATAATATGCAATCAAATAAATATCCAACAAAGTGCTTCATGAATCATCTGTGATAAACTGTGAGTACACAAAAACAATCCACTTTTTCAGCATGCCCAGTGAAAGTCCATGACGCAGTTCCACGTAGAAGTTTGTGTCTTGTTCCGAATAGGATGCCAGTAGGCACTCCCTCTCCATTATTTACTCTGTCTTGCTTTCTCACTGCACCTCAAGAGGATTACAAACCCTCCTTCTTAACCCAAAGGGAACAAGACTTAAACATTTCCTTTTTCTCACAACAATCATAAAAGATCCTATATCTAGCCCCTCTAACTGCACACAACACCAGGAAACTTAATTTCAAGATACTATCCAGGTGGTACAGAACGTCTACAATACTTCATAAGCAACTCTCAGATTGTACTCACATTTGTTGGCGTCCATTGTTGAGAGCCTTCTGAAGCAAGGTCATGGAGATTTCCCAAAAAATTACAGATTTTTTACGCTACCTGATTGTCCAGCAGTCTTCTTGGTACACCATGTCTCAAATCCTATTAAAACATTCAAGAACTCCATACTGCGGCACCTCCTGCATGCAGCTAAAGCCTGTATTCAGAACTCCATACTGCGGCACCTCCTGCATGCAGCTAAAGCCTGTATTCCTTTAAAATAGAAGGGCCCTAACCCCCCACCCCCCAAAACTCCAGGGGCTCTGTAAGGTGGAGGATATCAGCAATATGGAAGACCTGGTTCTTTCCTCACAAAATAAACAGTAAATTTATAAGAAACCCTGGTTCTACCGGACGACATTGATATTCTCAGAGGCTCAGAGAAAGGTATTGTAAAACCTTTTAAGCTGGAGCAGATTGATGGCTTCTGTTGGAACCTCTGAAGGAAAGGTCCCCTTTTATCTTATTGCACTCACCCACCCCCCATTAGTTCATTTTCCCTTCTCTTACACTCCCCCATTGCTTCCTTCTCCTTTCTTTATACCCATTTTATATCTTATCCCCCATCCCCTTAGCTTCATAATGGGAACCTCGCTACTTATCTCAACTATAGATACTTATCCATTATCAGACTTCCCATTTACCCTTTACTTTCCTCCCATGCCCATCTTTTATGAACATACAGGGGAAAAAAGTTGGCCGTGCAGTCCTTATGCACAGCTAGGTATGTAACCTTAGTCTATACTTAATGTCCATACGCTGCCTTTGAAAAAAATGTTTTCACCCTTTCTTAATGTGCAAATGCTGTACATATCATATTGTGACACTAAACCATTTTTCACCTGTGTATAGTTTCAGTGTATGCTCTTTACAACCCTACACATTTTCCTAAATAAAGAATTAAAGAAAAAAAATTGTGTCCGCTCAAAACAATCCATGATGAACTTCACTCAAAACAGTGTCCACTTCAGTGCTCCATCACCAATGTACCTTAGCTCTGACATGATCAGGCCCACCAGATGGAGTAGAGGGATTTTACACGCTTTGATTTTTCATGTGATTTGTGAGTAAATAATGTGGTTTTAACAGTATTACACTATGTAGCCCATTTGTTCGCACTTCAAGCTTATCTATGGCTGAGATCAGTGTGAGCTTCTATGGAACCGGTACCAAAACCACAGTCTGCTGATTCAGTGACATCCTCATTACCTTTAGGCATTATAGACCTCATGCAAAAGAGGTCAATAATATCTGATAAGGAGCTTGTTTGCACACTGGTGCACCAAAGTGGACACAGTTTTGAGTGAAGTTCATCATGGATTGTTTGGAGTGGACATGGTCATTTAAGTGGAATTTATTTTTTGACTTTCAGTGGACATATTGAAAAACTGGATTGTTTTTGTGTATTCACAGTTTATTTCAGATGAATTATGAAGCACTTTGTTGGATATTTATTATATTGCATATTATCCTGACACACAAGTCACACATTTTATTTTGGAATTTATTCATAGCTAACATAGTAACATAGTAATTCCTTGCCACCGCCACCTCCCAGCCTTTTAACAGGCAGTAAATGATGGGAGGTGGAGGCGGGCATTACAGTCATATGACATCTATGATTGGCAGTCACAGCGGTCATGTGATCAGAAAGCTCCCAATCACAAGTATACCTCAGGAACTTTCTGGTACCCACAAGTTACTGTGCTAGGGATGTGCTCTCAGCACAGTAAAGTGTTTACATAGGAACACATATATGCAGAAGCTTGGCTAATTCTTAAACATGGGTTATTCCATGCCATTGCTATTTACATATTGTAAAGGTCATGTGCTGTGCCAACAACTTTTCTAAGCTCCTTCACTTGCTAATATAAGTAGATAACCTGTATAAAGTTTTCTACTAAAGCCTGTATTTTGTTTGAGATGTGCAAATTAGCAAAAAAGTCTTTGATGTAAAACATGCTTATACATTTATTATTTGTGTAGCTCTGACATTGTCATCTCCTATCCATTGTGAGTAGGAGAAATGGATAGGAGAAGGGTGCACAGCCTGGTAATGCTGATGCGTTTCACAAAGCTGAAACGGAACACTTATTTACATATTTATTAAAAAGGAAGTTTATTTGTTTGTCTTTCATCAACGAAAAATTCTTGAAGTTTACTTCAAAGCAAAGACTCTTCCTTCAAACATAATTGGCATCCAGTGCCTCAGAAAAGCATCAGTTCTGGAATAATAAAATTAAAGGTGCAGATCTGCTTTCATGTCTGTAAGCATCTGACTGTAAAACACTTTCAAGTCTTTTATGTTTTTTGCCCCTTTGAATGAAAATTGTATGACTTGGAGTCACTATTTTACTAATTTAAGCATCCATTTTTGTCATGAGTCTGTGCCTTAAATTAGATAAAGTAACCATAAAATTGGGTTACTTGTAAACTGGGAAAATACTTGTGGACTGGTGTATGTAGCTTAATTTAAGAGATTTACACCTATCCAAACTTATTTTAAAGTGGTGCTAAAGTCAATTTGTTTTTTTTTACCTTAATGCATTCTATGCATTAAGGTAAAAAAAAGACTTGCAGCAGCTGCCTCTCCTGCTTCTGTCAATCAAAAATTGTGGAGGGGCAGGGTTGAGCCAGGCTGTGTGTTTTTAGAAACACACAGCTCAGTTCAGGAGCAAGCCCACACGTGTGTCACCATAGGAAGTGGCTTCAGAGAAGAGGAGGAGCCCAGAGTGCCTGCGGGGGACCACAGAAGAGGAGGTTTGGGGCAACTCTGTGCAATAACAGTGCACAGAGCAGGTAAGTACGCCATGTTTGTTAATTTAAGAAAAAAAAGTTTTAACTTTATAACTGCTTTAATGCAGCACTGGCCGAGCTCTGGTCTTGCTTGCAAAAGGCAATGCAGTCACTGGTTGCACTGAATTAAATATTTATTGGTTTGTAATGCTCCTAAGATCAAATATAGGTGTGTACAGAATGCTAATTTAATGGTTGAAAAAAAATACCCGTATCATCTTAAAATGACATATAAAGAACAAAGGGCTGAATAAGCTGTAAATTAAGTAAACTGTATAGGATTGTGTTATTATATGTACCTTTATCTAACTGAAATAATATGAAACAATATTACACAAGCTAACACTTCTATTACACACTAAATACTATATAGAGACTATTCATGCTGCAGGTATGAACAGTCTTGTTACTGCACTTGGTCATAGGGTTGCTATTTTATTTTTTTTACTGGCTTAGTTAAAAACTGCCTAATTCTGAACCTTAAAATTTGCACATACCTTTATGTCTCACTGACTAGTGCTTTCATTTTTTCTTGTAGTGTCTTGTAGTGTCTATGCTATGTGACACAGTTGTATGTGGGATGTGCATACTATGCCTCCTTTCACACAGGAGCCAACCGGTCTGTTCAGCAGGGGATCAGTGTACAGGACCCCTGCTGAATCAGAGATAAATGGGATGAATATTACTATTGTGACATCCTCAGCTATTCGGAACTTTACGGACCCATGTTGGGTCTAAGGGCAGCCAGATAAAAGTGAACTTGTATCTATTTATATCAAACTTTCTGATCTGTCACGTTTTAGGTCTGGAAAAAAGAAAAGGTTGCAAAACGTTTTCAGTTTTTTCCTCCAACCTGGACAGCCTCAGAGTTAAGCGGAAGTAAACAAACACATGTCTGTTTAAATACACCTGCCCATAGGTTTATATAGAGTTTCCGATCCGGTTGGTGTGAAAAACTGAACATGATCATACCACACATGTGAAAGGATGCCTATGGCTTTAGTGTGGAGCCTTACTTCAGGGTCTACTGAAGAATGCCAACATTCTGATCATACTAACTGTGCACTGTGTCGCTCAGTACCTTAATTGAGGGTGCCCCAGGTATTTTCTAATCCTTGCAATGTTTCTGCTAGCCATACTCAGGTCAGTTGTCAGCAAAGGGCAATTCTTTTTTTACCTAATTGGCTACCAGGGTACTTTTTCACTTTGACTCTGTTTTCTACTCAGCTATCAAAAAAAAAATGAGATGTTAAGGAATTAAATCATTGTTATGTACTGTATGTACTGTAGCTATCACATGACTTTTCTTGTCCCTGTACAGTCTGCAAGTGCAGCAAGGGGTTATAGCCAGATCTGTAATACTTTGGATTGTTCTCTGTTATGTTTGTGTTAGGGTGGGCTGTCTGTTTGTGTTAAAGCACAGTAGGTTTTTCCCTTCTATAAAACAATCATAATAATCTACTATAGTAAGTATTCTTTTTTTCTTGCCTCTTTTTTAGGCTGGCACAAATGGAAAGAACTAATGGATCTTTGTTCACGGACAGCAGCTCGGCCACTGGAAGCATGTGAGTAATATCTGTTAGGTTGCAGAATAATGTAATAAGCCATTAAAAAAAACATTTTAAGTTTCATACACTAATTATGAAATCTGAATACAATAAGATAATAAAGCTGGATGCAGCTTATTAACACTAAATGTGTTAAAAATTTTAACTAAATAAACAGAAATTAAATTAAGAACACAATAATTACACTTTCCTTACATCTGATCCCTGGGGATGAAAAATCTTTAGGGCCTTGGTCACACCAAAATGTGGCATGGGAAAGGCCTGTTCTGTACCATGTTTAAAATGCAATGCCTTTGTAACTATCAATACATTGTTAATGGAACCCCAAGCGCAGATCACAATCGCAGTCGCAGTACATTTGCAGGCACCAGATTACATGGTATCACAGTACCATGTGTTGTGGTGCAGGGGTTTTTCAAAAGTAGCGCATGCACTACTTTTTGTGCATTCCGGTGTAATTTGCAGCCCATTCAAATCACTGGGCTGCAAATTTGCACTGTAGGGGAACACACAAGATTGGCACTGGAACTTGGACTATGTTCTTGTAGTCTGGTATGAACCGGCCCTTAGGCTTGGTTCACATCTGTGCGGGTGGTGCCGCTGCGGGACCCGCACAAATACCTGCAGCCGTACCACCCACACATTAATTCTAATGGCACTCCACCTGCACTGGAAATCGCAACTGTACTGAGAACCTCAGTTCCTGTGCGGGCTGCGACTTCCAAAGAAGTGCAGGGACTTCTTCACTGCATGGAAACCATTTATCATTTTCCTTCCACTTCGCAATTATGTGCCACTTTGTGTTGGTCTACCACATACAATCCCCAAAAAATACATTTACGTTTTTGGTTGTAACATGATAAAATGTGGAAAATGTCAAGGGGTATGAATACTTTTTCAAGGCACAGTATGTTCATTTTGCACAACTGACCTTACTCTTTGAATGTGTTGGAAAGAATCAGTACTTCAAGCAACTATGTTCATTGATGTTCATATGGAAACCATGCGAGAGCAAAAAGATCAGTATGGAACGCATACTTCAGACAGGACAGTATGACAGCAAGTGCAGAACATGATGTGTTATGGCCTAGAATCTTTACTTCAGGCAAGCAGCTAAATACATAGTTGAAATACATATGTGAGCTGTGTTACCTGCCATAAGATGTGTCAATTTAATTCATTCTTATTATTCACAGGCACCTTGCACACTTACATAAATTCTGCTTTTTCCTGCTTCAGCTTTGCAGCTTCCATTATCACTGCTCAACTTCCCAACTAATTATTGCAAAATTAAAGCAGTAATAAACCCTTAAGAAAACATTTCTTATTTTGCAACTTACCAATTTTTAGATGTGCTGGCTGCTTCAGTTTTCTTTTTAGACTTTCATTCCTTTGTTGTCACCTGGTGATCTGTCCAGTAGGCTGTTGTTTTTCAGCAGAACAAGCTGTTTTCAAGATGTAGCAGGTAGAGACAAGCCATTTAACAGTGACAAAAGTCAGTTTTATTTATTAATGTAGAACCTTTATCCCAAAAGGAACAAAACTGTTGCTGCAACTGTTAGCTGCAGTTTGGCTTCAGTTTGTTTAGTGTATCTAAATCCGCTAGTATATCTAACATTTCCCTCCCTCCATACTAACAATGCTGCTGTCCAAAGATGCCCTGTGTGCATTCATCTAGAGTTGAGGCACTCTAATACCAGAGATGGTAACTGGCCAGATCACCAGGTGAAAGCAGAGGGGAAAAAAGCCTAAAAAAGAAATTGAATGCAGCCACCACATCTAATGATTGGTAAGCTGCAGTATATTACATTTTTGGTTTTGGGTTTAATAACTAGTTAACATCATTCATTACATCCAATGACTCAATTGGTAACCTAAAGGAACTGTAAAGTTGAACTAGGAAATAATAAGTGATCTTCTTGACTATAATGTGTGACACAGCTGTGTTACGCATAAGGCTGGTTCTATAAAATAATAGATACTTGGATAGGTAAAAAGGTCACATGTACCTTTATTTCAGTTTTATATTTAGCTGTTTCCTGGAGTTCTTTATTTGTATATGCCACTTTATAAATGTGGATAAATGTTTTTATCCTAAGTCTGAACAGAAGCTCTTCCACGTGGAGGAATATCCCATGTCTGGGGGCCCATTCTCACTATTGCTCTGTGTTGACACACATGTGTTTGCTGCATGTTAACTTGCAATGTGTTAATATTTATTTTATTGAGTTGCCTAAACTGCTTCTCCGCAGTATACAACGTACGTGCGGCAGCTACAGGTAAAGCAACGTACGGCTACATCACTCTGGCTGTGCCAACACCTGAGTGGGCGTGTAGCACTCCCCACCTGTGACTACTGTTTCCGGCGGACACAGCAGAATGAAAATCCCGGTGAACGGGACCCGGTGATCATGTGATCGCTGTCACTTGGTCACAATCTTAGCAAAGCTGTTATGAATCAATCTGATTCATAACAGCTGTGCTTCTCTTCCTAGTGAGCTGTGATTGAGGCCAATCACGACACCCTGTACCATGTGACCAGCTCCAGCTAATCACAGATCACTATCTTTTATCTGACAATTCATGAATGAGTTAGGTTCATGACAGCAAGCTTTGCATTGCAGGGGAAATGATCTTTATTTCTCCTGCAAAGCAAAGTGTAAAAAAAAAAAAAATACCTTACGTAACATTGTACTATTCTGATAAAAGTATTTTTTTTAAATAATTTAAAAAAAACAAAATAAAAAATACCGTATTGAGAATTTTTAACAACAGAGGTGATCAAATACCACCAAAAGAAAGCTCTATTTGAGTGGAAAAAAGGGCTGTAAATTTCCTTTGGGTACAGCATTGCACGACCGCGCAATTAGCGGTTGAAATAGCTCAGTGCAAAACAGCAAAAAATGGCCTGGTCATGAAGGGGGAGTAAAAAAGGTGCATGTAGCATTTTTGGCATTGTACATCTACAGTGTGTGTTATGGTACCATTCAAAATGAATTGCATTGCATTGCACCAATGCACTTTATTATGCGTCAACAAATGCCATTTCAGCATAGTGTGATAGTGTGAATGAGCCCTTAATACTAAAAAAAATTATGGGTTCTACAAATTTATTAAAATATTATCAAAGCTTTGTTTTTTTTAATTAAAATAATAAACACGTTATACGTACCTGCTTTGTGCAATGGAATTGCACAGAGCAGCCTCGATCTTCCTCTTTTCAGGTCTTCTGGCAGCTCCCCTGGCACCTCCTCTTCACCCAGCTTGTGTGGGGTCGCTCCCGAGCCCCACTTTCTGCGTCCATAGGCACAGAATGCGTGGCACAGCCCTTCCCCTCCTCTCCCTCATCACAGAGTTTGAATGACAGCAGTGGGGGGTCACAGGCACAGAAGGTTTTTTGCTTTAATGAATAGAATGCGTTAAAATAGAAAACCTTAAGGCTTTACAACCACTTTAACGAGTGGTACCAAAAGATCTTTAATGTAAAACAACCTGAACAAGCTTACTTTATGCTTAATGACCTTTAACAATTAATAATAACTTCAGTCAGACCATCCTCAGGAACAATGGCTTTGCACTCAACTAAATGCCAAGTGAATACTGAATGGCGACAGATATCTCAATGCAGTCAAAGTGTTTTTATATTATAATTGCTGTCAGTAGGTCTGTTCTGTAGAAGATGAAGGCTATGATAATTGTTCTCTAAATAATTACTGAGCCCCCATAGCAGCTGTAAATGGTGCCTTCTGACTAGAACAATATTTGTTCTGCAGCTATAATGCTCATTGAGGCTGTGTTTGCATTTTAATGGTTCCCAGAGGTACAAGTTAGTTACCCCAGGGAAACCATATCAATCTATTTGGCCCATTGATTTCATTATGTTGCAGTGCAGTGCATTGTAAGCTGTTGCCTGCATAAACGTACTGTCTTAATTTGTGTTAAAAACAGGTCAAGACACAACACTTGCCATAGCAAAATGAACTCAACTGCACTCATTTTTACAACACAACATCTGAAAGTAGCTATCTCTGGTGAGCCCTATATTTTTGAGGATAAGGGTTGGTGCAGTGTAAGAAGAGCTAAGGGTGCTAATGTTTTTGTTGTGCGCTAATGATCTGTAGCTAATTATTATTTACAAAAATGTATTCTCTGTTATCAACTATCCATATACTGCTCATTGTAAATGACACAATCAAACATGATGCTTTGTGAAGAAGGTTGCACATAGACTTGTTTTATTGATGATTCATTTACCCATACAATATGTGTTTAGTTAAAACCTAGCAATTGCAGAGAACAAGGAATTCTCTTTAATATCTGTATGGTGAAGCTTACGGCTAAGGTGTCTATTTAGGATGGTCACAAGCACTCTAATGGTAGTTTGGGTGGAAGCTCATTAGCCTGTAATCATAATTTTGGATTGAATTTGAAGCCAAAAAAGCATGATTATATTGTCCTTGTGAGTTCTGAACCAAGGCCTTACTATGGCAAGGAATCACTACATTACTTTTTTCTACACGTTAAAGAAAACTTGCAATGTGTAAACTGTACCCCCAAAAGAGCTGCCCCTTCCTCCCAATGTCTGGTTTGGGAATGTTTGTGAAGCAGCAGATCTACATTAACTTCTTGCTGCCTGCCCACAGTACATTTACTGCAGACGTGCGGCACAGGCAGGCTAGATCATGTACATCATCCTGCTTGTTCCAGGTTTTGGGGGCTCATGCGTGCTCCTGCTGCTAACCCCACTGTCACTGGCTACAGTGGGATTTTGCCAGCAGGTCTCCGCCAATGATTTATGGCTGAGATCTGCTGATCAGCTTAGCCACTCACAGAACAAAGTCCTGTGTTTACAAATAAACAGGGCTCTTTACACAGATCAGCGATCAGATCAGATCTGTAAGTAAAAGCAGCACATATTACAAACATTACACTTGTAAGGCACACAGTTAGCTTTTTGATTGCCCCTAGATGTTAACCCCTTCCCAGCCAGTGCCATTAGTACAGTGACAATGTACAGTATTACCATTGTATTAGTGTCACTATTGATGTCAATATCAGTCAGTTAGTGTACCTCCCAGGGATGATCTGTTAGCGCCAGATTGCCCACCACACTATCACAGTCCCACTATAAGTCGTTGATCTCTGCCATTACCAGTATAGTGTCATAGCTGCGTAGATTAGAGTATATATATCAAAGCTTGTAGACATGTAGCAGAATATGTTTTGGCCTAAATGTATGAAGACATTTGATTTTTACAAATTTTTTTGTTGGATTTTTTTTGTAACAGAAAGTAGAAAATATCTTTTTTTTCAGAATATCAACCTTTTTTTCGTTTATAAAATTAAATTTAAAAAAAGTGGTGGGTCTATATATTTAGAAACCTACAATTGAATGTTTTTTTACAATATGATATTCATAATAGGTAAATATGCTAACATTTCTATGTATTTTGTTAATTCTATTGGATTGGCTGCAGTGTGGTTTCTCCAGTGTATAGAAGGCAGTGTCATCTCATTAGGATTTTCTACAGAGTGTGGATTTTTTTTCCAATTTGATTTTTAGAATACATATTCATGAATTCTAAATTAATCATCTGGGGATATTATAAAGCTCTTTACACATTTTGTTTAGCAAGTAAGTGGCCATTTCAAGTCGAGCATTCAGTGCACTAAATAATAGGTTAATGATGTGAATAATTTCCTTATCTTAATTTTGATAATCAAAATCTTTACCACAATATTAAGTGACAGCATTACAAGTAAATGCTTGACTGCTACTGCCTCTTGTTAAGTTCAGCATTCACTTTTGTAAGAATTGTTGATTAAATTAGAGGTGGAAATATGATTAGTATGATTAGTATGGTTATAATAGTATCTTATGAAATTACTAAAGCATTATGTGCTTGGCCAGCAGTGAGCAATAGATGAACATTTAACACTAATATCTTCAGAAAAATTAAGTATTGCAAGCAGTAGATAGGGTTAAATTCACCATAAAGCTGGCCATAGCCATTAGAGAACAGTCAGACTTGCATGCCTGATCGTTTTGTATTATTGAGGGCTGGCATGCTATGGGCACTGCTTCATTACCTGATTAGCCATATGTTTGTGCATTCCCATTATTTGTTTTCAAATCTTTTTATTCTTCAACACCTGTAGTACAAGCAGTTCCAGCATGAGTATCAAGCAGTATCTCCACTGTAGCCTCTTTAGACAGTGTACTATCAAAGCCCCCCTTTAGCAATGTTTGTCCTGAGCCAAGCTGTGTGTTAAAATGACCCTGTATGTCACTGGGCAAGTCCAACATTTATCAGTAACAGCAGTGCCCCAGAGTTTATTACCCTTTTAAAGACTCCTTCACACAGATTTTTCATTACTATGGGTGTGAAAAAAGAAAAGAAAAAAAATGTAATGTTAAATTGCATGCAAGACTTTTCCTTGCATCATTTTATCTGCATTAGCATGCATTTTAACTTGTTTACATGTCTTAATTACATTTGGTGTATTTAAACTTTTACGTTATCATTTTTATGAAGATTTGAAACAAGCATGTATGAAATTCTCTTCATGTACTTGGCAGATAAAGCTGCTGCTCATAGATGCTCAAGGTGATTGATCATAAGCACCATGCCAAAGTGGACCTTCACTCGAAAATGAAAGTGTTTGTTATCCTTTCCCAACCCTAGCCTGTTACATAATGGAATTTTTTTTATCTTTTTTTTTTTGTGGTATTTACTCCCACTTCCTTAATCCTAGGCTATGTAGGTCAAAGAGTACGCCAAATGAAAAATTCTTAGGAGTCCAAAGTATTTATTGTTCAACTGGTAAAAACAAGCACGGCAAAAGACAGCCAACGTGTTTTGAAGGTCACACAATTCCCTCTGGGTGAATAGCAGAATGTGAAATCTCAAAAGTAGTCCTGAGCACACTGTTTGGCAGGCAGGGGGTATTATAAACAGCAGCCAGTGCTGGTGTTCACAAGTGGCAAGGCACTAGTGTAGTAACCAACTGAACAACAAATTTTTCATTTGGCATGCTCTTTGACCTCTTACATTTGTTTTTTTCAAATGTTCTCTCCTGGGGGCTCCTCATCTTTATATCTATTTGAGCTCAAGTAATGACTTTGTATTCTGATAACCTGTGAAAATCAATGTCCAGCTCCCCTCTACCACTAGCTCTTTAATCCTCACAAAGGCAAATATGACATCAGTTTGACCTGCCCCCGCAGCCTCCTGGGACTAGGATCACTTCACATGTCCCAAGAGGCTGCAGGGCCAATCTCTGGGCACTGCCGTGTTTTGCATATACGCAGTGGGGTAGTCGACAGTGAGACATCAGAAAGTCACAGTCTGCTCCCAAATCCAAGATGGCAGTTTTGAGGATTCACAGTCCTGAGAATCAGCTGCAGGAAAGACAGCACTGGACTCCATGGGCTGGTAAGTATCTGTTTCTTAAAGGTCAGAAGCTACAGTATTTGTAATTTCTGACTCTTATTTTTGCAATATTTGGTGAAGTTCCTCTTTAACATGACATGAATTCACCACAGTGCACATTTGTGCAAGCTGTGCAAAATACTGTGCTGCTGTAAATGAGCTCTAACTATAATTTATCATTTAGTTGCAATAAATATGGTTTGGTATTTTTAGCTAGGAGCACTTTCTCTATAATTAAATGGTTTCAATTATTTAATTTTCCCTGATTCATTAAGACTGCTACATATTCTTCCCCACAATTGAATCAGGAGAGGGAAAACGCCATATAAGTGTTTCTGACATTACCTTTTGTAGTTCTCATATTTTTTTGAATTCTTAGCACCTAATAACTACTGTATCAGTTCTTCTTTTGCTGTATGTGTAATTAAAGCGCCTCTTCATAATGTAATTTTATTAGCACAAGATGTGGATCTTGGGAAATGCATACTTATATACGAAACACTTTTCACATTGATAACAAGACATTTTGTTCAGGAACCTAGTTGACAAGCACTTAAATCCAAATTAATGAAGTCACATTTTATTGAATGAGAGTGAGCATTTTTTAATTCAGTCAGCAGTGTTATGTATAATGTGTATAAGCGTATTTCAAGGATTTAAAAAAAAACAGTCTGAGCTAAGATTTTTAGTTTTATTTGGAATATTAGAATCTTTAGTTTACTTCAGTTGAGTATGATGCCTAACAAATACCTGAAGGTAAAATGTTACCTGATACCAAGAAAAAAAAAGGTGACAGGAGGGACCTCCAGCAGATTAACAGCCTCAGCTCTGCTCCTGATAGCTGTGTAAAAGGAGGTGTCTCTCTTCCCTCCAATCAGCTCTCAGAGTTCTCTGCACTGAGCAGTGTGTAGTTTCAGCTCTTTACCCCCTTTTTTCTGACACTCAGACAAGCTTTATAAATTCAGCACTTTGAATGTAGAGAAGAGAAGCGTGAAGATAAGCAGGTACAACGTATGTTAGAGGATTTGTTTCATCTCTGTGTATCACCTAAGGCTAGTCACTTCATTGGGTATATGTAAGCATTTACAACCACTTTAAGTCAGGTATACACGCAAATACTGTATATATTTTTTTCCCGTTTAAGCAGCGGGCTGAATGAAAAAAAAACTGACCGATCCCTGCATTCATATAAGTGAGGTGGTTGCAACGATCTCTATCCGTGCTATTGTTTTCTGACAGCGGGGGCTCCCCCTTCATCAGAATGCACAGCCGTTGGCTGCAAGTGCTGATCGAATACTGGTTTTCCAGACTGGCTTCTCTTGAACAGAGAGGAGTACCACTGACTGAAAATCGTCTGGCTCCTGCTGAACTGTCTACCTTTCAGTACATGTGCACCTGAATTTAAATATTTTAAATAGATCATTTCTCATAGATAGCCCATATTTCTGTTGGTTTGTCAATCCTGACCTTGATCATTTTCCAGTCTACAAATGACAGAGAAAAGTGACCAAAAAAAATAGAACTTTCCCAGAGTTATATTTCACACACGCTATAGAGATGTATGTATATAAAAATCTCTGTTGTGTATGAGTATCCAAAATGTATGCACAAGCTACAACATACTAGGTTTACCTGGATACAGGAACATTTATTCTGTTTAACTACTTTTATACCTTGAAGTGTTTTAAAGGTACATATTTAATCCTATAAATATTTGATTTACATTTACAGAGATGATGAGCATGCTCTTATCCAGCAATACTGTCACACATTGGGAGGAGAATCACCTTTAGGTCAGCCGCAAAGTCCTTCTCAGATCCTAAAATCAGTAGAACGAGAAGAACGAGGAGAACTGGAACAGATCATTGCCGATCTAGAGGAAGAGCAAAGGTATGTGTCAAGATCTCTGCATGATAAGTATGTACCACTCAATACTGCTAATTTATAGAAGTAAACTTTTTAATTTGCAAACCCAGATGCAATTATTACATTATTGCATGCCTAGTTTGATGGTAACATCACTCTTTTAGTTGATGCAAATAAAAAATCTAGTTTTAATGTTTGGCATTGTCTCACTGGGGTAGATTTACTAAAACTGGAACACTCAGAATCTGGTGCAGCTTTACATGGTAGCCAATCAGCTTCTAACTGCAGCTTGTTCAATTAAGCTTTGGCAATAAAACCTGGAAGCTGATTGGTTTCTATGTAGAGCTGCACCAGATTTTGCACTCTTTAGTTTTACTAAACAACCCCCTATGTATACAGATTTCTTAAAAATAATATTGTTTTGTGAATCTGTAATGTTTCTTACCCGGAGATCCCACCAGTAACAGAATTTCCTGTTGCAGGCTGACAACGGCATTTGGGCTGCTTAGTGGGTGTAAAAGAGGTAGTAGTCTAGCATCGCCAGCCTGCAACAGGCAATTCTGTTACTGGCTGGAAGTACTGACAGGACCTCCTAGTAAGAATTTTTGAGTTGGGTTTTACATACACTTTAAGCATCAATTCACAAAACCCTAACATATGCAACATGGTATGCAAAGTGTGTATAATGAAATAATTTCCAATGCAATAAAATACCAGCATTGAGATGGCAGCAATGAACAAGTAATGGGGGAGACAAAAAAGAAAACACATTAGTGATATGTGACCCAGGTGCTGCCAAGGGCAGATTTTACATAGGTTAGGCATTGGCAGCAAGAATCTGCTGTTTTGCTTATGCATTAAAGGATAAGTTCACCTTTTGCACAAAAATAATAAATGCACATTTTTTTGCATGTAAAAAATGTGCATTTATTATTTTTGTCTGAAGGAGCCTGTAAAGCATTTCACCACTGATCAGCAGATTGCTGGTGCCATTCAGGTCTCCTGCAGGTCTGTCAGTATATCTGCTTGTCTGTAGAGCATATACAAGCAAGCAGATATACTGACAGGAAGATTCAATGAACTACCATGGTGCTCCACAGCTCCATGTTCTTTCATTGAAAACTACAAGCCGACAGCCGCTAAGGCCTTGTAGTGCATTAATTCACGGAACTCTGTGAATGAATGCTCCGCCCACACGGCCGCGCTATTTTCAAATGTGACAGATATTACGAGGCAATTTCTCCCTTCACTTCTGTCAGAGGGAGGTGTCTGCAGCATTGGGAACATGCTACATGGTCCACCCTAAAAATGGGTGGAACATGTAACATGTTCCCAAAGGTGAACTTATCCTTTAGATGCAGTGAATGACTTCCATTATTTTATGCAAAGGTGGGGGTGTCTGGCTTTGGGCTTAGGGGTCTTACTTTCATCTCTAGCAGTTAGTGTGACAGAACAGGAACTTTTATTAGGTTCATAGTCAGAGCTGATTTCCAAATCACCAAACTATTAACTGTCTTTACTGTAGCTGATTTTGGAAATATTTTTTTTAATAGTAACTGTCTTTACTGTCGCTGATTTTGGAAATAATTTTTTTAATAGTAACTGTCTTTACTGTCGCTGATTTTGGAAATATTTTTTTAATGACTACTATACCCTCTTCACCACTTCCATAACCTTACTAACAGTCTACCTTTATTTCTATCTGACATATTATCTCTCTATAGTTTTCTAATTCACATTTTCCACACTTTAATCTCTTCTTCTTACAGTTTTCATAATGGTTAGGTGACATACCATAGATGACAGCTTTTTTTTCAACTTTCTTGCCCTTGGAATACCATTGTTCATTTCTTTCACATCTTTCTAAATGATGTACAGTTGCAAGAAAAAGTATGTGAACCCCTTGGGATTATGTGGAGTTTTGCATGAATTGGGCATAAAATGTGCTCTGAACGTCATTTAAGTCACAACAATAGAAGAACACAGTCTGCTGAACATAATACTACACAAACATTAGATGTTGCCATGGTTTAATTGCACATAACATGTAAACATTCACAGTGCAGGGAGGAAAAAGTATGTGAACCTTTGGACTTAATAACTGGTTGACCCTCCTTTGGTTGCAATAACCTCAACCAAACGTTTCCTGTAGTTGCAGATCAGACCTGCACAATGATCTGGAGTCATTTTGGACCACTCCTCTTCACAAAACTGTTTCAGTGTAGCAATATTCTTGGGATGTCTGGTGTGAATCGCTCTCTTAAGGTCATGCCACAGCATTTCAATCGGGTTGAGGTCAGGACTCTGACTGGGCCACTCCAGAAGGCGTATTCTGTGCTGTTGCAGCCATTGTTTTGTTGAATTACTTGTATGCTTTGGGTCATTGTCCTGTTGCATCACCCATCCTCTGCGGAGCTTCAGTTGGCGGACAGATGGTTGTACGTTTTCCTGCAAAATGTCTTGATAAACTCTGGAATTCATTTTCCCATCAATGACAACAATCCGTCCAGGCCCTGAGGCAGCAAAGCAGCCCCAAACCATGATGCTCCCTCCGCCATGTTTTACAGTGGGGATGAGGTTTTGATGTTGGTGTGCTGTGCCTTTTTTTCTCCACACATAGTGTTGTGTGTTCTTCCCAAACAACTCAATCTTGGTTTCATCTGTCCACAGTATATTTTGCTAGTAGTGCTGTGGAACATCCAGGTGCTCTTTTGCAAACTTCAAACGTGCTGCAATATTCTTTTTGGACAGCAATGGCTTCCTCCGTGGTGTCCTCCCATGTACTCCATTCTTGTTTAATGTTTTCCTTATTGTAGATGTGTCAACAAAAATGTTAGCATGTGCCAGAGATTTCTGTAGGTCTTTAGCTGACACTCTGGGATTCTTCTTTACCTCATGCAGCATTCTGCGCTGTGCTCTTGCAGTCATTTTTACAGGACGACCACGCCTAGGGAGAGTAGCAACAGTGCTAAACTTTCTCCATTTGTAGACAGTCTGTCTTACCGTGGACACATGAACATCAAGGCTTTTGGAGATACTTTTGTAACCCTTTCCAGCTTCATGCAAGTCAACAATTCTTGATCGTAGGTCTTCTGAGAGCTCTTTTCTGCGAGGCATGGTTCACATCAAACAGTGCTTCTTGAAACCAGTAAACCCAAAACAGGTGTGTATTTTTTAAGGGCAGGACAGCTGTCAGCAACACATCCAATATCATCACACTGATTGGAGTCAAGGTTGGCTCACTCCTGGCTCCAATTAGCTCTGGGAGAAGTCACTAAGCTAGGGCCTCACATACTTTTTCCTCCCTGCACTGTGAATGTTTACATGTTATGTGCAATTAAACCATGGCAACATCTAATGTTTGTGTAGTATTATGTTCAGCAGACTGTGTTCTTCTATTGTTGTGACTTAGATGACGTTCAGAGCACATTTTATGCCCAATTCATGCAAGACTCCACGTAATCCCAAGGGGTTCACATACTTTTTCTTGCAACTGTACTTATTCTAAGTAACAGAGTGTAAATGCTGCATTTTTATTATATATGTTTTTATTATATTTCACTAACCTAAACCTTTTATAGGATGATATACATTGTGTAATAATATACCAGATTGTGCGATTATGTTCTCATTGGATGCATATAACGTTTGTTTCTATAGTAATTTGTGTATTGATATTAGACATTGAAACATGATCTGACTGCTGTCAGTCATCTATGCTAGCTGCCGCATCCCTAAATATGACTGGTCCCTAGGTATGATCAATCTCACTGTGTTAAGATCTGTGGAGTGGTGAAATCACTACTGCCCCTGGCAAACCCAGCTGGTGGTACTGGTGCCCTATTGACATTAGAAAATAGCTTCATCTGGAGAATGTCATGTAATGTCTATAGGCACCATATTATGAATACCAGAATAGAGTGTATAATGTTGAGAGAAAACATAGTACACATGTCATGGAAGAGATGTGCAGGCTATTATTACTGACAGGTAGCTGACATTTTTAGGAAATGCCAGCAATAGCAACCTACAAAATTTTTGGCTGATGTGTCCTTTAAGAAACAGATCTTAAATGTCTACCTATTGAGCAGATTTTTCAAATCTTGATTGCAAATTTTTTATAACTACATGCACTGCAATGATGTTGGTATACAACCAATCTTCCATGCAAGCTATTCCACACTCATATAGATACTGCCCTAACGGATTACTGGAATCAAATTAAGACTTACAGTACTAGCCCAGCGCTTCCTTTTCTATCTTGCACAGTAGGAAAAAAAACATGGAGTCTGATTGCTTGTTGCAAGAAACAGGTCTTCTTTGCTTAAACTCAACCCCACTATTTATCAAATTAACTACTTGCCAGCTGGGCTAATTCTGATGTTTCTCATATATATACTCACTGACCACTTTATTAAGTACACCTGTTCAAGTGCTTGGTAACACAAATTGCTAATTAGCCAATCGCGTGGCAGCAACTCAATGCATTTAGGCATGTAAACGTGGTGAAGACGACTTGCTGAAGTTCAAACCGAGCATTAGAATGGGGAAGAAAGGGGATTTAAGTGACTTTGAACCTGGCATAGTTGTTGGTGCCAGACGGGCTGGTCTGAGTATTTCAAAAACTGCTGATTTGCTGGGATTGTCACACACAACCATCTCTAGGGCTTATAGAGAATGGTCCAAAACCAAGAAAATATCCAGTAAGCGGCAGCTGTGTGGACAAAAAAGCCTTGCTGATGTCAGAGGTCCATCAAACAGACCATTTGCTGCGACATTCAGATGGTAGGGTCAGAATTTGGCATAAACAACATGATAGCGTGGATCCATCCTGCCTTGTATCAATGGTTGGAGGCATCTTGAAACCTTTTTTTTTTAAATCGTATTATTTATTTTATTTATATTTTCACACTGTGTCTTTGATTTTTTTCTTTAATCAACTTTATTGCTATCACAAGGGATAAACAACATCCCTTGTTATGGCATGGGCAGTGACAGGTACTCTATGGGGAGAGATCTGGGGTTTATTAGACCTCAGATCTCTCATCTGCCCTTAAAAAGCATCTGATCAAACCAAGACTGGTTTGATCAAATGCTCCTCTAGCCACTAACCAAAATCACAACTGATATAATACACGTCACGTCCGGCTTCATTCGTCCCCTCCTCTATACTCAGCAAGCCACACAGGATGCAGCAGTCCTGGGCTCCCTAATTCCACCAGAGAGACTGTAGATCTGCTCAGATCACTTTACAGTAAAACCTATGCAGCTGCTGCCATGATCCTGGTACAGTATGACAGTTTCCTGCCAAGGACATACTATAAATATACAGTACAGAAGCGCTTAAAGTGGACCTTGCAGCTAAAATGCAAGGTCTATTTTTTTAAGGTCCCCTACTCCCTTGCAGAAAAGCAGCATAGATATTAGAGAAAAAAAAACTGTAGTGGAGAAAAAAATTTACGATTGTATGCATACCTGTGGGTTTTGGGTACTGCTTGTGGTGCCCGGGTAAGGGTGACCTCATCCTTCTTCCATCGAGATTGGGGAATGTAGAGTACTCCAAATCTTACTCTGAGCACTGTGGAGTAGTGGCTTCTCACAACATTTGGAGCACTTAGCATTCCCTGGGAACTCACTGACAGGATGATGATGTCATCACCTGCACCACAGAAACTGGAGGAAATGGTAGTATTTTATCGTTTTTCTACTGTTTTTCTTTTGTTTTACATTTATGCTGCTTTTCTCTCTAAGGGGGCACTTAAAAAGTGTTTTTTTCACAAACTGCAAGGTCTGCTTTAAACTATCTGTTTTCAACTTTCCTGAAATGCAATATTTAATTTGGGCTAAATAAACAGTAAATTTATGAGATGATTAAATTCCACCAAAAGATGATATTTATTTAGCAGTGAATGCTGGCCTTTGAATCACCTGTTGGCTTATTAGCTAAAGGCAAGTTGGGAGGAAAGATCATCTAACCATGCATGCTGTCCCTACCCCTTGCTGCGGTTGTTATGAAAGTGTTATTTTTCTCAACAGAGTATTCTTAATCTGCTAAAATCAGCAGAAGCAGTGTGACATTTTATTGGCTTTTTAATGGCTGCATTGAGGGAAGAATACAGTATACAGAAATGGATCTCACTGTCCTAGGCTATGAGATATGATAATCCACAGATGTCTGAAAAATAAACTTTTGACAGGATTTAGTACTGTTGACTTTTTGGATATGACATGCAAAATATAACTTTCTTTAGGAATTTGAAGATTGAATATGAACAGCTGAAAGCACAGCACTTGAGAAAAGGGCTGAGCCCTCCGTCCTCTCCCCCTGATTCTCTGGCATCCCTGCAGCACACATCTGAGGATGCAGAACTTATTGCTGAGGCAAAACTGCTAAGACAGCACAAAGGCCGACTGGAAGCCAGGATGCAAATTCTGGAAGATCATAACAAGCAACTAGAATCCCAACTTCAACGGCTTCGCCAGTTATTGGAGCAGGTATCAAACAATATACAGTAGATTTTAATCATTGACTTTTGTGACTTTATATTTATGCATTTATATTTGTATATTGAGTATACATATCAAGTTACACATATTGAGTCTATAAATTATAAAAAGAAACTAAACAATCCAGTCAGTTGAAGGCAGTTCTACAGGGGAAAACAACTTCCTCAGTGATGATTTCTTTGCATCCATGGATACCTTGATACATATAAACACAAGGTCACAAATCCAAAGTACAAGAATATGTCAGTATATTGATAATCAGTAAGGGTAAACTCCACCAGTTATCACACAGACAGCAATAAAGACGTGATAGATGTTCTAAACATTTTCTGTGCAAAACAAAGCTAAAAATATTTTTAGTTTTACATATATTTTTGGACCCCCCAAAGCCTTCTTATACAACACTATACACTTTATTATAAGCAAAGTCGATTATAGTTCTATTATGAAACTCTATCAACCCAACAATAGAGACTGGAATGCATAGTGCAGTGGGCACTTGACCAAGAGGATCCATTTGGGTCATCGTTTATCATGACTGGGCTTTATTATGTGTTTGGTTCAGTCTGTATTATGTGCCCATTATGTGCCTACATTTTCCAGAGTAATCAAATTCAGCTTCAGAACATTATTTTTCTTTTTTGTTCTATTACTGTAGATCATTTTCTGCTCTGTTTGGATGACTTATGGATTTACGATGCAGCAGGAATATCTATTTGTTTTTCCATCTATGTATATCAAACTTAACAAACCAAAATTTTTAGTATTCGTTAACCTTTTAACCCTTTAGGGTATAATGTACACGTACTGTATATGTGGCAGCAGGGACTGGCCCTTATGCGGGATGCCATATATATGCATACTTGTGTTTGTGCTAGTGGATCACATGCCCCCAGCACTTAGACTGAGCTATAACCAACAACTCCTAGTCACTGAGTAACAATGGAGAGCTGGTGAGGTGGGCTTCCAGTCGTGTGATCACTGATTTATCCAATCACAGTGATCACTAGGAGAACCCTCAAGTGTATCTCCTTCTCTGCAGAATGTCTGTGAGGGGGCTCTCCAGAAAAATAAAAACCCTGGATGAAAAAGGCTGTGCTAAATAGTGAAAAAGAAATGTGCAATTACTAAACTGTGTTAGAAATCAGTGGGAAATTATATTTCTTTCTTTTACTGTTGGCTAATACAAAACACTGCTCTACACCTACTACAGGACAATTTTATGGTACAGTTCATAGAGGCCCCAACTAGGAATGA
The DNA here is from genome assembly GCF_062004578.1 of Staurois parvus. Lineage (NCBI taxonomy): Eukaryota > Metazoa > Chordata > Amphibia > Anura > Ranidae > Staurois > Staurois parvus. The sequence goes on along the minus strand of NW_028318576.1, from coordinate 242,083 downwards.
TGCTCTGCTGGACCTGGCAATCTCAAACCATGCAGAGCTTATTACGAATGTGCATATAAAAGAACATCTGGGTAGCAGCGACCATAACATGATTTAATTTATTGTTTGCTGTAAACAGCAAGCACATACAGGAAAAATAAAAACATTTTTAATTTCAAGAGAGCTAATTTTCCAAGGCTGGGAGCTGCTCTCCAAGACTTAGACTGGGAGAGAATATTGGCATCCATGACCACAACACAGAAATGGGAGATCTTCAAAGACTGTATGTGAACACACTGCAAAATATATTCCCATGGGCAACAAGTTTAAAAGGCTAAAAATCAAACCTATGTAGCTTACGGACAAAGTTAAAAAAGCTAGAAATAATAAGAAAAGAGCTTTTATTAAGTATAAAAATGAAAGAACGTTATCATTGTTTAAACATTACAAAGAATATAACAGAATATGCAAAAAAGAAATAAAGGCCGCAAAAATTGAAAATGAATGACAGACTGTAAAAGATAGCAGGACCAACCCCAAAAAATTATTCAAATATATTAATAGTAAAAAGGTCCAGTCTGAACATGTAGGCCCTTTACAAAATAATCTAGATTGGGTGACTGGGGACAAAGAGAAGGCAAATTTATTAAATACCTTCTTCGGTTCTGTGTATACAAAGGAGCATGGGGGAGCTCTTGTACATAATGGGCAAGGTATTGACACAGCTCCAGATGATCCACATTGGCTCACAATTGATATGATCCAAAAAATTTAGACCAAATAAAGGTGAATAAAGGACCTGGACCGGATGGCGTACACCCACGGGTCCTTAAAGAATTGAGCTCTGTGTCATTTCAAAGCCATTGTTTCTAATTATTAGGGACTCTTTAATGACTGGCATAGTACCACTGGATTGGCTTAAGGCCAATATGGTGCCAATATTTAAAAAGGGGTAAAAATCTTTACCAAGTTATTATAGACCTGTTAGTTTAACTTCTATATTTGGGAAGATACTGGAGAGTTTAATAAAAGACCACATAGATGAGTTCTTGCTGGAAAAAAATATTTTAAGCAACAGACAGCATGGATTCATGAAAAACAGAAGTTGTCAAACAAATCTGAATTCTTTTTATGAGGAGGTGAGAAAAACCTTGGACAGATGGTGGTGGATGTGGTATACTTGGATTTTGCAATAGCGTTTGACAGAGTTCCCCCATACATGGCTAATGTGTAAGTTAAAGTCTACAGGCTTGGAAAAATCCATATGTAAATGGATAGAAAACTGACTAAAAGATTGTATTCAAAGAGTAGTGGTTAATGATTCATACTCTGAATGGTCTAGGGTTGTAAGTGGTGTACCCCAAGGTTCAGTGTTGGGACCCTTACTTTTTAATATATTTATAAACAATAAAGGGTCTGGGATTAAAAATACCATTTCAGTCTTTGCAGATGACACCAAGCTGTGCAGTGGAATAATGTCCTTACAGGATATCTTCAATTTACAAGCTGACTTTGCAACTATGTGGCAAATGAGGTTTAATGTTGATAAATGTAAGGTTCTGCACTTGGGGGCCTAAGAATATGCATGCATCATACATACTAGGGGGAGTACAACTGGGGGAATCAATGGTGGAGAAGGATCTGGGTGTTCTGGTAGATCACAAGCTTAATAATGTCATGCAATGCCAAGTTTTGGTTTCTAAAGCAAGCAAAATCCTCTTTTGTATTAAAAGAGCTATAGACTCCAGAGAGAGATATCATTTTACCGCTGTACAAATCATTAGTAAGACCTCATATGGAATATGCAGTTTGGTTTTGGGCACCAATTCACAAAAAGAACATTGGGGAACTGGAGAAAGTACAGAGAAGGGCAACCAAACTGATAAGAGGCATGGAGGAGCTCAGCTATGAGGAAAGATTACAGGAACTGAATTTATTCTCTCTTGAGAAGAGATTAAGGGGGGATATGATCAACATGTATAAATACATCAGTAGTTCATATAGTGAACTCGATGTAGAGTTATTCACCCTGAGGTCATCACAGAGGACAAGGGGGAACTCTTTACGTCTGGAGGAAAAGACATTTCATCTTCAAACACGGAAAGGTTTCTTCACAGTAAGAGCTGTGAAAATGTGTAATAGACTCACTCAAGAGTTCTGGCCAGCTCAGTGGATTACTTTAAAAAAGGCATGGATTCTTTCCTAGATACACACAATATAACTGGATACTAACATTAATAGATATGGAGCAAATTAGATAATGCTTTGCTGGGTTTTTTTGCCTTCCTCTGGATCAACTGTGGGTATAGGATTATAACTTTTTTTAATGGGTTAACTGGATGGACTTTTTTCAGCCAGACTAACTATGTAACTATGCTACTAGTGTTGCTCGTAAATTAAAATCAAGACCTTGTACACACAACTTTTAGCATGTTTAAGAACACTATGTACAGCAAGCTTTTACTAAGCATAGTTAAAGTTTTCAGCAGAATTTAAGTAGTTACATAGTTAGTCTGGCTGAAAAAAGACAAAAGTCCATCCAGTTCGACCATAAAAAAAAAAGTTATAATCCTATACCCACAGTTGATCCAGAGGAAGGCAAAAAAAAACCAGCAAAGCATGATCCAATTTTCTCCTGCTGGGAAAAAATTTCCTTTCTGATCCCCCGAGAGGCAATCAGATATTCCCTGGATCAACTTTACCTATAAATGTTAGTATCCAGTTATATTATGTGTATCTAAGAAAGAATCCAGGTCTTTTAAAGTAGCTTTTTTGAAGCTTTTAAGGCAACTTTCTACTCCAGTTTTGGGGATATTACCGTATTTTCCGGCGTATAAGACGACCCCCTACTTTTCCTGTTAAAATATAGGGTTTGAGCTATACTCGCCGTATAAGACTACCCCTCTTCCAACGCACACCAAATAAAAATGAAAAAACATCAGATTTGATTTCAATATGGTATGGTATTTCAGTATGGTATTCCAATGATGGGGTGCTATTCCTCCCACTGACACCAATGATGAGGCACTACTCCTCCCACTGACACCAATGATGGGGCACTATTTCATCCACTGACACCAATGATGGGGCACTATTCCTCCCACTGATACCAATGATGGGACACTATTCCTCCCACTGACACCAATGATTGGTGTCAGTGTGTGAGGAATAGTGCCCCATCATTAGTCAGTGGGAGGAATAGTGTCCCATCATTGGTGTCAGTGGGAAGAATCGTGCCCCATCATTGGTGTCACTGGGAGGAATAGTGCCCCATCATTGGTGTCAGTGGGAGGAATAGCACCCCATCATTGGTGTCAGTGGGAGGAATAGTGCCCATCATTGGTGTCAGTGAGAGGAATAGCGCTCCATCATTGGTATCAGTGGCAGGAATTGCGCCCCATCATTGGTGTCAGTGGGAGGAATAGCGCCCCATCATTGGTATCAGTGGGGAGAATAGTGCCCCATCATTGGTGTCAGTGGGAGGAATAGTGCCCCATCATTGGTGTCAGTGGGAGGAATAGTGCCCCATCATTGGTGTCAGTGGGGGAGGAGGAATAGTGCCCCATCATTGGTATCAGTGGGGAGAATAGTGCCCCATTGTTGGTGTCAGTGGGGAGGAGGAATAGTGCCCCATCATTGGTGTCAGTGGGGGAGGAGGAATAGTGCCCCATCATTGGTATCAGTGGGAGGAATAGTGCCCCATCATTGGTGTCAGTGGGGAGAACAGTGCCTCATCGTTGGTGTCAGTGGGGGAGGAACAGTGCCTCATCGTTGGTGTCAGTGGGGGAGGAACAGTGCCTCATCGTTGGTGTCAGTGGGGGAGGAACAGTTCCTCATCGTTGGTGTCAGTGGGGGTGGAACAGTGCCTCATCGTTGGTGTCAGTGGGGGAGGAACAGTGCCTCATCGTTGGTGTCAGTGGGGGAGGAACAGTGCCCCATCGTTGGTGTCAGTGGGGGTGGAACAGTGCCTCATCGTTGGTGTCAGTGGGGGAGGAACAGTGCCGCATCGTTGGTGTCAGTGGGGGTGGAACAGTGCCTCATCATTGGTGTCAGTGGCGGAGGAACAGTGCCTCATCGTTGGTGTCAGTGGGAGAGGAACAGTGCCTCATCGTTGGTGTCAGTGGGAGAGGAACAGTGCCTCATCGTTGGTGTCAGTGGGAGAGGAACAGTGCCTCATCGTTGGTGTCAGTGGGAGAGGAACAGTGCCTCATCGTTGGTGTCAGTGGGAGAGGAACAGTGCCTCATCGTTGGTGTCAGTGTGGAGGAGGAATAATGCCCCATCGTTAGTGTCAGCGGGGGAGAGGAGCGGCTGCTCTTTCTTCCAGTGCGACCGCTCGATTTTCGCGGGGCCGCTCGGCTCCACCTCCTCGCCGGTGATTGGTCGCCTGTGAGGAGGCAGAGCCGCGCGGCCGCGTGACTATCGAGCGGCCGAACTGAAAGAAGGAGCAGCCGCGCTTCCTGGACCGGATCGTCGTGGGACCGGAGCCAGGTAAGGTACAGCAGCCCCTCTGTCCACCCCTGTACTTAGTGTCCGCTGGAGGAGGAGGGGGGGCGGCGCCGCGCCTCCCCTCGAAAAAGTGCCGCCCTGACACCGGCTCGCACCGGCGTATAAGACGACCCCCGACTTTTCAGAAGATTTTCAGGGGTTGAAAAGTCGTCTTATACGCCGGAAAATACGGTAGGTTGAAACTATGGACCTATTAAAAAATAACATAAATTATGTAGTGTGTTAATAGCAGCATTTTTTTTATTTTCCCATGTCCCTCCCGTAATGTAGTTTTATTACCTGTGGATCCTGCCAGTAAATCCATTATTCTTCTACTTCCTGTATTATTGTGACAACGCTGTTCATTCTGCAGTAAAATCAGTATTGCCACACTGTGACAGGGTAGTTTTAAACCGACCTATAGTTTTAAAATAATTTGAAGTAAGAGACAAATAATATAATGTCTAACTGCTGCTAAGCCGTTACAACAACTTTTTTTTTCTTTTTGGGAAAAAAGATTTAAGCAATATAAATGAAAGCTGACAATTGTAAATACCCCTGTCAATGTTTTTTGGTTGCCCTAACACTGTAACTGCCAGTGGTTGACAGCTTGGCCTATTACAGGAAGTGTAATAACAACAGATCTACTGGCAGGACCCATAGGGCAAAAACTATGGTCTAGGGGGAGTCAGAAAAATGAAAACTGTTGGTTTGACAGACAGTATCTTACTTGTAATTGATAACTGAAATTCTGGCTATTACTTTAGACCAAATGTTAGCAAGCTCCAGCAGGTGTTCGACAAGGTTCATGCAGCATTGGTTGCTGAATTTACTAACAGCTTTTTAGTGACTTAATTAAAGTGTATTTAATCTTCCAAAACAGGAGCTGAAGGGTGTTTGGTATATAAGAATCCCTAAGTCTATGGCCCCGTTAAGAACAAACTGCTTCACCATTTGATCTCTATTCATTGAAGTAATCTGCATCTAGTAACTTTCATTTGCAGTGTAACAAGCCTTCAGTAAAGTTGTTCTTTTTTTAGACTTTCTTTTTTTAGACATTCCCTTGATACTTTATGGCTTGTGATCATTTAGAATCAGAAATGAAAAACTGGCAGGTCATGATGTTGAATTAAATTTCTCAGGAACATATAAACATGGAATGTCACCAGTACCCACTCTTGTTAACATCCATAAATACATTGCTCAAAAAAAGGTACACTTTTTAATCAGAGTATAGCATCAAGTCATTTAAACTCCTGGGATATTGATCTGGTCAGTTAAGTAGCAGAGGAGGTTGGTAATCAGTTTCAGCTGCTTTGGTGTTAATGAAATTAACAACAGGTAACTAGATGGGCAACAATGAGATGACCCCCAAAACAGGAATGGTTTTACAGGTGGAGGCCACTGACATTTTTTTCCCTACTCATCTTTTCTGTCTGTTTTGGCTAGGGTCAGTGTCACTACTGGTAGCATGAGGCAATACCTGGATCCTACAGAGATTGCACAGGCAGTCCAACTCCTCCAGGATGACACATCAATACGTGCCATTGCCAGAACGTTTGCTGTGTCTCCCAGCGCCGTCTCAAGAGCATGGAGGAAATTCCAGGAGACAGGCAGTAACTCTAGGAGAGCTGGTAGAGCTGTAACTACTAAGGACCGTAGAAGGTCCTTAACCTATCAGCAGGACCGATATCTGCTCATTTGTGCAAGGAGGGACAAGATGAGCACTGCCAGAGCCCTACAAAATGACCTCCAGCAGGCCACTGATGTGAATGTCTCTGACCAATCAGAAACAAACTTCATGAGGGTGGCCTGAGGGCCCGATGTCCTCTAGTGGGCCCTGTGATCACTCCCCGGCACCATAGAGCTCGATTGGCATTTTCCATTGAACACCAGAATTGGCAGGTCCACCATTGGTGTCCTGTGCTTTTCACAGATGAGAGCAGGTTTACCCTGAGCACATGTGACAGATGTGAAAGGGTCTGGAGAAGCCGTGGAGAACGTTATGCTGCCTGTAACATCGTTCAGCATGACCATTTTGGTGGTGGGTCAGTGATGGTCTGGGGAGGCATATCCATGAAGGGACACACTCCTCTACAGGCTAGACAATGGCACCCTGATTGCCATTAGGTATCGGGATGAAATACCATTGAATGACCCCACACTCACCTGACCTAAATACAATAGAACACCTCTGGGATATCATGTTTTGGTCCATTCAATGCAGCCAGGTTACACCTCAGACTGTCCAGGAGCTCAGTGATGCCCCCAGGGCACCATCCGTCGTCTGATTAGGAGCATGCCCTGACATGTGTCCTCCAGACACAGTTGAACACCGATCGTCTTATGGGACCTCTGTGACACTGTACCGCTAGGGTGACAGTATGTAAAAAAAAAAACATAATAATATAAAAAAAAAAATAAAAATGTAAAAAAAAGGTTTAAAAATTATAATTTTTGGTTATAAACTAATTTGAGTTTTTACTAAAAAGATAACGGAATAAATTTTGGCCAAGATTTATGATGAAATATTATTTTATAAATTTTATAAGAAAAACACTTTTTTTCAAAATTTTTGGACTTTTTCATTTACATAGCAAAAAAAATTAAAATTCCAGTGGTGGATAAATACCACCAAAATAAAGCTTTATCTGTCTCAAAAAATGCTAAAAAATTAATATGGGTACAGTGTTGCATGACCGCGCAATTGTCATTTAAAGACTTGAAGTGGTTAATGAACATAGTAGTGCAGGAAGGAGTCTCTACAGAAATGGGTGATTTTATTTATTTTCTCTAACTTACATTATCATTTGACATGGCTTTTATTTACCTTGTTCATAGCCTGACTCAGAATCCAGGGTGAATGGAGTCTCTGTGTCTACATTAATGCAGCCGCCGGCCCCACAATATACAGCTGACCACTACAGTTCACAGTTTCAACACACAGGTAAGAGCCTGATCTAAATGGTATCTATATCTATCTATACACTGTATGTCCGGTTACAAAGACCACCTATGCACTTCAAGTTTCATAATGAGCACATACGGTATGCTTTTAAGTAAAACTTTATTTCTGATAAATATTGCTGAAATCTTAAATAAAGGCAGGTTATGTGCATTTGAAATTTGAATTTTCTTTGATTACTAGCTGCAGAATGCATCAGCTGTAAAAATCCCAGTTTCCAACAAGCGTGCAGTATTGATGAGAGAATAGTGGGATCCGCATTGATGAGACTTCATTCTGTATCATGGCTAGTTTGTGTAATGCACAAAGAAAGTAGGGTATTGACTGACACAGGTTTCTGTGATAGTCTCACAGTCAATCCTGAATGCAAACTTTTGAGACCTGAAGGGCTGCTGTACCCACTGAAAGTGCAGGGAAAAGGTCCCTGCATATTTTCAGAAAATGCGACCACAGGGAATCCACAGAGTGCAGTTCCCAGTGTGGAAAATCGTGCTGTGGCTTCCAGTGCATGGGGGTGTCATTAGGATTAATGTTACCCCTACGCATCTCCTAAACTGCATCATGTTTTTTCTGCGGTGCAAGAAGGCATGCAATCAAACGCCTTCCTGCACCCCGCACTAAATGTTTTTTTTAAAAATACACAGGCATACTTGTAGTGGTGTGTTTTACAAATGTGCCCTTCACTTTTGCATGCCTGGGAATGACAAAGCATGTGAAGCCTCATTAATTTTAATGAACGGGAAAAAAGGGCTGGGGGAAAGGTCATATGACCTGTCAAAATCTTGTAACTAAGGCTACCTTCACACTAGCTTTGTCAGCAGGCGTCAGGTAGTCTATGAAAATTCTGCACATGGCAGCACACAATGCTGTTCACACTGAAGCGTTAGCGTCGCGTTGCGTCGTGGCAAAACTGTCAGGTCAAGAGGAGTTGAAGCCTCCCATTTAAGTCTATGGTGCTGCTCCTCAAACGCCTGGCAGGCATTTGCGAGGAGTTTGCGAGTCCTCTGCGGAATGTTAATACCATTTAACTTCATTATAGGCATTTGTGGTGCGGTTTTAACGCTTGGCAAACGCCTATCAAACACCTTAAAACTGCGCATAGGGCGTTTGGGGAGCAATTGAGGAGCGTTAAAAATGCTTCCCAAGCGCCTGTGTAACGCCTGACAAACGTTATAGGGGCGTTCGGCAAGAGTTAGAAATAAAGTCAAGTGTGAATGAGAGCTAAGTTCTTCTCCTATCATGTAGTATTATTTTTGCATTATGCGGAGGCCACTCTGATGGCTGCCGGCTACATGACTTGTAACATGACTTGTAAGCACAGTGTACAGTTAAAAGTGCAGTGTCTAGCAGACAACAAATTTCCTTTTTAATATCCTTTGAGTTTCTGTAGAAAATGATATCTAACACAGATTGTATCATTGATCACAGGCACTTGTGATAGTTGTCAAATAGATTGTCGCAGGGTCTTGCGGCCTTTTCACAGAGCTGCTCCTGGGCTCTCTCCTTCCTCCTGTAGGGTGTGTCACTGCCCAACACCACTACTCACTTACTGGGTGGCCTTGATCACTAATTGTAGTGACACTTATAGCATTACATAATCCATTGTTTAATACATTTAGATGCAGAAAATCCCACATCACCAAGGTCAGAAAATATAGGGATAAAAAGTTGCTCATTTTGCATTAGGTTGGTCTTTTGATCTATGTGCCATGTTTCTCTTTGTTATTGTAACTTTATTCTGCAACATCGTTGATTTCACTGTTTAAAGAGGCAAAAAGGGTGCTGTAATTATCAGTCGGTAAGACAAAAAATTAGTTCATGAAGGTTTGATTCTATCTTACGGCACATGCACATGGATGTATAGGGGCAAATAATGTGAAGCATGGCCATATTTAAGCCATGGGTGTTGTGTAAAGTTGCCTGTCCAAATGAATTACAAGATACAGCTGTACACGTGTATACACAGCTCAGAGTGTAAACATGCATACAGACATATGCAACTGGACATAGATTGCCTGTGTCCCATCCATACGTGTATGTGTGTGTGCTCAGAGCTGTGTACAGATGTGTCTTGTAATTCATTTTTCCAGGCAGCTGAAATGCTGAAATACGGACATATTTAATGTTATATGCTCTAGTAAACCTGTGTGCATGAGCCCTTAAACTAATGAGCACTAAGAATTAACAATTTAGAAACAAATTTGAGTAAAAATGATTTTATGGATATCAACTGTAAAGGGTAAAAAAAATATCTACCAGTTGCATCATATAGGCTGCAGCGTCAAGAGGCTGATCATTCATCTGTGAAATGGAGCTGTTGCTTTTATTACATAGGCTCGTCTTACCCAGCAGAGACCTACATATTGTAAGTGATCCCAATAGAATCAGTTTAATTCTCCTCCAAGCAGTAATTATGAAGCCTCTGCTAGAGACAATCTCATCTTGGTTATTACTCATGCATAGCAAATGTTACAGTATTAACATTGCATACCCGTGGAACTTTAATAGACTTCTGCTTTGAGGAATTGTTACATTTCATTTGAAACTTTCCTACTTTGATTAATGTATTTACAGATGACATACTATCCTCCCCTCATAACACCAGCACAGACCTGATGGATGTTATGGAACAAATAAACAGCACATTTCCACTCAGCAGTTGTAAGTGCTACTAATACGTACTATTTTACTCTTTTTCCAGGTATTATGTTGAGGTTTTGTTTTTACAAAATTGCAAAGCTTCTCAGTTGCACTGTTTCATTAAAATGGTGTCATGCTTGAGCAAGATTCGATTTAATTAGAAGATTGTATTGGAAAGTGAGTGGGTCAGAGTCTTAATCTGCTTTGTAAAACCAAGCTTGAAACTTGAGTCCTATAGATTTTTTCAGGAAAGAACATAGACGTGTTGGAATGGGGTAGTTTATGAACCACATATCTGCTAACAGTGCAGATATTTGTGAAATTTCCCCACTTTTGGGGCTATGAAAGGCATTTGTCTTCTGTATGCAGGGAACAATCCATATTCCCATCAAATTCGTTCTTGGGAAAGACTCTAGGGTACTGAGTGCTACAGCAACCACCAGCTGAAGACTGGATCAAGCATGACACAGTGTAGATATTTGCCAGCACACCACAGATCTTCAAGCTAAGTCACAACAGGATACCTTCGTGAGGCAGGGGACTGTTTAGATAATGTAAAATAATGTGGGATTTGGATGGATCAGAGGCAAGGCTTGACGTCTAATTTTCAATTCTAAAATACTTTGCATTATATACACTATATTTCCAAAAGTATTGGGATGCCCCTCCAAATCATTGGGTTCAGGTGTTCCAGTCACCTCCATGGCCACAGGTGTATAAAATCAAGCACCTAGGCATGCAGACTGCTTCTACAAACATTTGTGAAAGAATGGGTCACTCTCAGGAGCTCAGTGAATTCAAGTGTGGCATCGTGATAGGTTGCCACCTGTGCAATAAGTCCAGCCGTAAAATTTCCTTGCTCCTGAATATTCCACGATCAACTGTTAGTGGTATTATAATAAAGTAAAAGGAACTGGGAACAACAGAGCAATGGAGACTTGTTCTCTGCAGTGACGACTCACGCTTCTCTCTCTGGCAATCCAATGGACGTGGTCAGGAGAGTACTTGCCTCACTGCTTTGTTCCAAGTGTAAACTTTGGTGGAGGGGGGATTATTTTGTGGGGTTGTTTTTCAGGGGTTTGGCTTGGCTCCTTAGTTCCAGTGAAGGGAACTCTTAAGGCGTCAGCATACCAAGACATTTTGGACAATTTCATGCTCCCAACTTTGTGGGAACAATTTGGGGATAGCCCCTTCCTGTTCCAACATGACTGCGCACCAGTGCACAAAGCAAGGTCCATAAAGACATGGATGAGCAAGTTTGTGGTGGAGGAACTTGACTGGCCTGTGCAGAGTCCTGATCTCAACCCGATAGAACACCTTTGGTTGAATTAGAGCAGAGACTGCAAGCCAGGCCTTCTCATTTGGCATCAGTGCTTGACCTCACAAATGCGCTTCTGGAAGAATGATCAAACATTCCTATAGCACACTCCTAAACCATGTGGACATCCTTCTCAGAAGAGTTGAAGCTGTTAAAGCTTCAAAGGGTGGTCCAATTCAATATTGAACCCTATGGATTAAGACTGGGATGCCATTAAAGTTTATGCTAAGGCAGGTGTCCTAATACTTTCAGCAATATAGTGTAGTAGGGATTTAGCTTAGGACCAGGGGGTGAAAGTGGCAACACATATTCTGTCATAACTATAAAATAAAATGTCTTTAAAGAGCTTTGGTAACCCTGTGTTCGTTGGTATTTTTAACATTTCCTATATTTGTTCCCCTATTTAAACCTTTTATTTGTGTATAGCTGTTAGTAGAAAACTTTTAACTAGTACTACCAATTATCAGTTTACCTTAATGTACTTTATGCATCTAAGTTGAATACTTTAGTGTGGCAAGCAGCGAAGAAAACAGATTGCGATGTGTTATTTTGTCCCATTGCTTTTGTGGGACATATAGGGGTTGATTTTCTAAAACTGGAGAGTGCAAAATTTGGTGCAGTTCGTCATAGAATCCAATCAACCTCAAGGTTTTTCTTTTCAATGCTTAGATGAACACACCGAAGTTAGAAGCTGATTGGCTTCCATGCACAGCTGCGCCATATTTTGCACAGTTGTAGTAAATCAATCCCATTGTGTATATTTTGTATTGGCTAGAGAAATCTCCATTGATTTGTCCCCCTGCATTTTCCAGATTTTTATGGTGTTGCAAGGTTCTTGAATCAGAGGTTTCTACATTGTTTACTCCCTCCCACTTCCTCAGAAATAAACACACACCTAAGGCCAATCTGAATGAGCATGTTTATTTGACATCTGTAATAAAATAAACATCTTAAGTAGGGTAATCATGTCTGCAAGTATGACAAACATTAATGTCTATGCTCAGCTAAAAACTCAGTAAACAGCTAACAGTCACAGCAGGGAAAAATTTGAGTAATAATCTACTGAATAAATTAAAATGACAAGGGTTTAGCCGCAGAGATCTATAAATAAATAATATCAATAAAGATAATACACTATTTTTTGTGTTTAAAAAACAATTATACATTGTTTTAAAATACTTTATAACAATTATACATTGTTTTAAAATGCTTTAAAATAACAAACATGTTATACTTACCTGCTCTGCGGAACGGTTTTGCACAGAGCAGCCCTGATCCTCCTCTTCTCGGGTCCCCCATTGGTGCTACTGCCCTCCCAACTGAGTGCCCCCACAGCAAGGAGCTTGCTATGGGGGACACCCATGTGTACTTACTCCCCGGGTGGACCTGTGCATCCAGAAGACACACAAAGCGCGGCTTGGCCCCACCCCCCCCACTCCCTCCTCACTGGCTATGATTGACAGCAGCAGGAGCAAATGGCTCCCGCTGCTGTATCTAAGCCAATGAGGAGTGAGAGAGAAGAGAGAGCCTTGGCTCTTGTGCACGTCGCTAGATTGAGATTGGGCTCAGATAAGAATATGGGAGGGGGAGTTGGATTGAGAAGGTTTTTACCTTCATGCATTGGATGCATGAAGGTAAAACACCTGGCTTTACAACCACTTTGACTTTGAAGCTGATATGTGTCACAGATAACGGCATGAAATATTGTTAGCTTTCTTTAGACACCATTCCTTACCTAATGTCTTTCTTGACAGACTTGTATGAGTTTTTCATTGATATGTCAGACCAGTAGTGGGGACAAAAGAATGAACACTGCTCATCCAGTATATAGCCTTCTTTCATCAATACCTAGTAACAAAAATCAAGGTTCTTTTGAAGTCCAGACCCTACAGGCTTACTCTTGTAAACTTTGGAAAGCACCACAGAATGCTTATCTGTTAAAAAAAATATTCAAATGCCACTGTTGTGCGCATTGAACTGAGAATGATACCACAACATATACAATGCTTCTTCATTCAAGTAAAGTTGATAGAATCTTTCTTGTGTGCCTGGGAAACCACACTTGGAAATCAGCTGCATGCAAAAGTATCCCAAGTCCAAAAAGGAAAGCATGAGCCAACCAGTCATGGCTTGCAGCACTTAGTAATATGGAGAGGAACACTTTTAAACTATAGAGATAAGGGGACAAAAAGAGTTCTTTGGCATGGTAATCCATTCGCAGTTAAGATCCCTCTGCCTTGGTCCTGCTAAGTTAAGAAATTGTTGATTACCACTAACTTCAGCCATGCACCGAGAGTTCTATTAAGGGGGTTCCCATACTTGTTAGACTGCATGAGGAACTGTGCATCGTATTTTCTGTCATGAAAATGTCCCCTGCTTACAGAATGTTCTCTAACTCTTGTTAATAAATGCACCTTAAAACCCCTGTCTCCCAGTTTTTGCCCCGACAAATTCCTCTGACATATGACCTGAAATACAGGATATGTTGTCCTATTATTTGTTGCACAATGTCTTTATTAATTTTTTTTAAATCCTTGTGAAAGTAGCATCTAGGCAGAATATTATTGATGGTGTTCACTGGCTTCCATAAACATCAGTGTGCTCCATTGCTGGGTCCAAGATTCCGTCTCTGCTGTTTATGGAAGCCAATGACCATCATCAGTGACATTCTGTCTAGATGCTTGCTGGGCAAAGATTTTAATTGTGAGTGGATTACTTTTATAGTTTAAACATTTGGGAAGACAGCTTCATCATGCCAATCTTTCCTCTCCCTTTATAAGCTTACTTGTTTTATTGAATGCACTTCTGCCTATTTTTAGAATGGATAAAAGGTTTAGTAGATAACGTTATTTTCTTTTCAAATCAGTTTTCCAACATTGGAATGAAACTCTATTTTGTATTTTTGCTCTGTTAAACAGTGCATTGAACCATCTGAAACACATACATGGACAGTTTTAACTATAGTATTTTTGACACAATAAAGGAATGACTGGCAAACTTTCAAAGTAACTCAGATATTTGGCTGTGTTCATGTATTTAACTCTGTTTAAACTGTATTTAATTAATAATCATTATAGAAGATGGCTTGTCAAGCTAATGTAGGTACTTTATGCACATTTGTTTATATGTTCAATTATCTCAATGCTAGGCACATAATACGTAGATCAGATGTCCCTAACTATTGTCATGTTGTCATGTCAGATATGGCCAACTAGAGCTTAACAATCTTTCTTTAAAGGGCAATTCCTGAGAAGGTAAATACTGTATATAGTGTTGTAGCAACTGTACCAAAATAAATATAAATTAGAAAACATGCAAGAGATTAGCGTACCTGCAGACAATGTCTGATATGTACAGTAGATTTCACATTTCTTGAGATAATGGTTTGATTCTTCTATACACGGTTTCCTTTCCAAGGATTATTTCTGCTAATATTTACTACTCACTTTAGATAAGTTAAGGTTGCTTTCCGCTAGCTTCTTGTGATAGTGCCAGGAACATGTGAAAATGTTGGTCTTATTATTATTCATTTTAAATTCCACTGCCCATGTTGGTAATGCTGGCACTGATTTGCAAGCCCTATGTATTTATTCATCTGAAAGGTTAGGCTGTGCGGTTGGTGCTATGCAAGGGATTAAGTGGATTTCCTTGCCTGCCTCAGAACAGGGATTGGTCTTGAGTAAATATCAAATCTGCCATCATCAAGCACAATATAAGTTTTTCCTTATCTATAATCGCTTGCATTGTGAGGAGCACATATTTTTGAGACCTCACATGTGGAAGCCAAATCTATAATGGAAAAATTACGCATGGGTAGTTTAATCAGCGCAAAGAGAAATAAATTGCACAGTTATTCATATTCTTGTTTTTAATGCCGCTCAACCAGTTCCTTACAACATGTGTAATCATTAATGTTTTTTTTTGTTTTTTTTTACAGCGAGCGCTTCTAGAAGAGAGCAGGTATGATTAATTTTCTATTTACCTTCTATAAAATATAAAATAAAAGTCTTATGCTAGACAGCAGCTCTTTATTCAAGTACATATTTTATTTTGAATTTAAAATAGATTTGTAATGTTTCATACAATAAGATATTCACAATGTGGCATCATATACTGTGTAGTGTGATGATTTAAGAGTAGAGCTTTTAAGGATGCATTCCAGTAACCAACTTCCTTTTTAAGAGCTTTCTATACCAGTTTTATTGAAAAGTGCCTTTCACTCTGATTTCTCACACAGAGGCTTCAACATCATACAGTATCCAACAAAAAAGTGTAACGCTTACCTGTCACACTTAGAAATCGTGGAGGGGTCTGAAATTCACATTGTAGGTGCATTCCCACTCTAAGAGAGACAGAATTTAAAAAACAATTCAGGAAATCACATTGTATGATTTTTAAAGAATTTATTTGTCTTGCACTGCTGAACATAAGTATTTGAACACCTGAGAAAATCAGTGTTAATATTTGGTAGAGAAGCCTTTGTTTGCAGAGATCAAACGTTTCCTGTAGTTCTTGACCAGGTTTGCACACACTGCAACAGGTATTTTGGCCCACTCCTCCACACAGATCTCCTCTAGATCTGTCAGGTTTCGGGCTGTAGCTCAGCAACACGGAGTTTTAGCTCCCTCCAAAGATGTTCTATTGGATTTAGGTCTGGAGACTGGCTAGGCCACTCCAGAACCTTGATATGCTTCTTACGGAGCCACTCCTTGGTTATCCTGGCTGTGTGCTTCGGGTCGTTGTCATGTTTGAAGACCCTTTGAAACTGTGGTCCCAGCTCTCTTCATGTCATTGACCAGCTCCTCCCTTGTAGTTCTGGGCTGATTCCTCACCTTTCTTATCATCAGTGATACCCCACGAGGTGAGATCTTGCATGGAGCACCAGTCCGAGGGAGACTGACAGTCGTCTTTAGCCTCTTCCATTTTCTAACAATTGCTCCAAC
This sequence comes from Staurois parvus, assembly GCF_062004578.1. Lineage (NCBI taxonomy): Eukaryota > Metazoa > Chordata > Amphibia > Anura > Ranidae > Staurois > Staurois parvus. The sequence continues at coordinate 225,752 of NW_028318576.1, read as the reverse complement.
AGTTGATCTATTTTCACCAAGCTGCTTGGCAATTGCCCCGTAGCCCTTTCCAGCCTTGTAGAGGTCCACAATTTTGTCTCTGGTGTCTTTTGATAGCTCTTTGGTCTTGCCCATGGTAGTAGTTGGTGTCTGACTGACTGTGGGGTGGACAGGTGTCTTTAAAGAGCTCAGACAGGTGCTACTAAGTTAGATTAATGAGTGGAGTAGAGGTGGACTTTTTAAAGGTACAGTAACAGGTCTTTGAGAGCCAGAATTCTTGCTGTTTCTTAGGTGTTCAAATACTTATGTTCAGCAGTGCAAGACAAATAAATTCTTTAAAAATCATACAATGTGATTTCCCGATTTTTTTAAAAAAAATTCTGTCTCTCAGAGTGGGAATGCACCTACAATGTGAATTTTAGACCCCTCCTTGATTTCTAAGTGGGAGAACTTGCAAAATCGCAGGGTGTTCAAATACTTCTGTTCCTCACTGTATGTACATGTCTGTGTGTGTGTACAGGTGTGTCTGTTTGTGTGTGTTTGTTGGTGGCGAGTAACTCATAAGGCCTGGCTAGTAGCTCAGGACTTGAAAGTTTAAGCCCTGGTGTAAACACTTTATAGTATCTGACATTTTATATCTTTAACACCTTTCCACCGGCTGTGCACATATATGCAGCCTCTTGGTGGATGGGCCTTAAAGCCGAGAGGCCGCAACCTGCCAAGAAGCCGCATACAGTATATGCGTACCCAAAAAAGGCAGCACTATGCAGAGAGCACGCACGGAGCGTGCTCCAGAAGCAGTTATCGGCAGCTAATGGAAAGCTCTCTACTTGCGATCGTGAGCTTTCCGATCATATGACCACTGTGACAGCCAATCACGATGGTCACATGATCACAAACACTGCCCTGACGGTGCAAAAGGAATAGGCTACACTAGCCCAAAACAGTTTGTAGCGTTTGGTTTCTTCTGGCTAGTGTAGCTTGATAGGTTAGCAGTAATGATGAAAATATTAAAGATTTTGTTTTCCATTTTCATCATATAACACTACTGCTATGGTACTATTATGGTACTGTTACCATAGTTATAAGTAAGATACATTAGAATTTTACTCACATTTGGAGTGATGACCAAATTTGACTGCCCTCATGTACATACAATATATAGATACTTATTATGCAGATAGTAAACAATGTATTGTGATAACTCACATTGTGGTTGATTTACTAAAGGCAATAGACTGTGCTCTTTCCAAGTGCAGTTTTAGTCATTTTCCCCAGAGTTTGGTGAATGTGGTGCTCTGCTGAATTCTATCATCAAGTCATGTGCAAGCAAACATACTGTTTTTTTATTTTCCTGATTGGGTATGCTATACAAAGTGAAGCTTCGCCACATTCACTAAGCTCTGGGGAAAATGAGTACAACTGCACTTGCACAATCTATTTGCCTTTAGAAAATCAACCGAATTGATTTACCCTAGCTGACATTTGTGTTTAAATTTACACTGTGTATCAAAATGCATTAAAAACTATAATCTACCAGTAAAAGTGCCTTTTTAGCAGTTATATAGATTATGTCAACTTTAACCAAACTGGAGTTCCCCTTTTAAAGGCAGCAATAAGCAGATGATGAGAATGAATGTAAATGCAGAAAACTGTTCAATTCCCATTTTGATTGAAACAGATGAGAGAAACAATAGAATGCTTGTGACAGCATACACTGAATACTATCTGGCCAGTTCATATTATAGGCATTGATTATTATTATTCTTTGCTATGCAGGCAATGTGAGCGAACCATCCATGAGAACATCTGTCCTTGGCAGAGAGTCCTTCAGGAATGCAGCCAATCAAAGATTCTATTATTGAAAGGTTACATGGGACTGACACGCATTCAGCGCTTTCTATTAAAGGCATAAGACACTGAATACCCAAAGATGAAGACATGTTTTCAGATAGTGTCTGTGTTCTGTATTTTCTTCTCTTTCTATGCAACTGTAAATTAATGATCTGTGGAGTAACTGGTTTTAGGTATACCTATGTCATTTGTATAAATAAGTAAATACGTTATAAACTGAAGATAAAGGGTGGTATTAGGATTTCTTTATTTTCTAAATGTGTAAACGGTTCACTGGTCTAGTGTGTAATTTTTCACACTGCACTTTCCCTGCATATTCAGTTGAATTTTCATGCAGCAGCTAAACTGAAAGGCCACGTCTGGTGCTTAGCATCTAAGTCAACACTGTAATGATCACCAGACTTTTCGGATTGCTTCCTGTGTTTCCTTGTTTCTTCAGGATCATTATTAAAATTAAAATTGGAGACCATGTTAAGACATCACTGATTGTAAGATGTACGCAGTGCGGCTTTGTCTAGATGAGTGTTAAAACCATTTTGTGCTGAATCTCTAGCACAGGATTACATGATAAACAACACAGAGGCTCTAAAATCCTCTTAGTGTTACAAAACACAATTCTAAATCATTTGTGCTTACCTGGGTTTGCAGTACACAAATCCTTTAAAAAGCCTCATACAATGGGGTCACTATCATTTTAGAGATGTGCCAGGTAATGGACTTCTTTTTTTTACATAACTGTTTCATACTATGGCACAATAGGGCCTGTGCCCAAATTTGCTTAGTTAAAAGTAACACATCATTTTTATATGTGCTGCTGGATATAAAACTCTGTAAAACAGGGGACTTATAGAACAGCACAAAGAGTATTGATGTACATATCCCACAACTACCACTCAGATGTAACATCTCAATAGTAGTAATACTGTATGCTTAACTGCAAAATAGATATATATGGTTGCTCTGGGTTTTACCACTGAGTTGGTCATGAAAGCAGTTTATTTTTACAGCAAAGTCATTCAATACCCTGACCCAGGGTCCATGCACACTGGCTTAAAATACGCTTCTTCTCTAGGAGTTTTATGTGTTGCCTGTAGAAGCAGGTAATGTTATCCTATGTATCCATGCACATTAGGACATTTGGAGGCATATCTTAAAGCGGAGTTCCAGCTGAAACAAAAAAAAAAGTCAGCAGCTACAAAAACTGTAGTTGCTGACATTTAAAATACAGACACTTACCTGTCCCTCAGTCCAGCGTTGTCCTCACCATGGCTAGTTTCACTGACTGTCTTCTCTCCCTGGCGCTGGCATCTTCAGTGTGACAGCTTGCAGCTTCACAGCCGGGTGCCCACTGCGCATGCACAAGAAGTGCTGTGCTTTGTGAATGGTCCCGTAGTCTTCTGGGACCTGTCCTGTGTCCCAGAAGACTACAGGGAAGGAGGGGGGGAGGACAACTTCCACTTCTGATCGCCTTAGTCGATTGCAGCAGAAGTGGGAGTGAGTACCTGTCAAATCCGGGTTCCTGTTCCCCAAAGTTGCCAATCCTTAATGGGGAGCTGGGGACAAAGACTTAAAGCGGAACTTCCCCTTTTGGGCGGAGCTCCGCTTAAGGTCAGTGTTTAGTGGCAGAAAACTAAACCCTTTTGGTTTGCGCTTTTGATTGGAGTTTTCTGGCAGAAAAAACACAAAACTTCCTAAACGCTCCTAAACATGTACAAAAAAGGTCTATATTAATATCTGCCAAGGGGACCTGCGGTTTTTAAGCCTAGCGTGCATGGAGTCTCATGGCCAAATTTATTAGAGTTTATAAAATGTTTCAATTTAAATCTAAAAAAGTTTATCTGTATATTTACAAAAAAGAAATACAACAGATATTGACCCTTGGCTGCCTTGCAATCCACAAATGTGTATCTTATCTCTTTAAACCAATGGGAGATAGATGTAACCACTTCTCAGCAACATAAACACAAAGTCTGGAACCACTAATAGAGGATGAGCTGTAAACTCCGCTTATCCACTTTATTGTGTAGCCGTTATGTTGCAGGGGCCAAATTAAGCAAGGTACCTCTGGGTTGCCTAGTCTTACTATTTTTTTTTTTAATTAAATGTATATCTACTCTTTAAGGCATGTTTATTTCCCCTTACATTCTTTTATTACAAATTGCAGAGAACAGAATCAGTGCCAATTTATTAAAGCACCTTGCTGCTACATATTTACTGAAAAGATATGGGAGATCACAATTTAAGCACGCTTTTGAAAAAGCGTAAAATTAGGAAATATATTCTGTTTTCTATAACTTTCTGTTTTCTAAACTTCCAATGATATCATATAATATTGACTGGTTTATTTATTGGGAAATATGTAAAACAAAGAAGAGTCTGATGATTTTAGCGTTATTTGAAAAAATCAGGTGACTATGGGGCCCTTGGGAGGTTAACTAGACGGAAATAATAAGCATTGCATTTGTCAGAATCACTTTTTTATCAAATGCACTGGGGTTTATTTACTAAAACTGGAGAGTGCAAAATCAGGCTCACTTCTGCATAGAAACCAATCAGCTTGCAGGTTTATTCCCAAAACTTAGTTGAACAAGCTGAGGTTTGAAGCTGATTGGCTTCTATGCAGAAGTCAGCCTAATTTTGCACTCTTCAGCTTTAGTAGATAAACCCTGTAGTGTTTAAAATTAATGATTGCATTTGAGCCCCAATTTAGAGAAAAGTTTACCTGACTTCCACTGCTCATGTGCTGTTTTGAAGTAAAGGTAATGAATAGCAGGTCCTAGCAGTCCAGTGATGTAAGAGAGGATGGACAGATATCTCATCTGAAGTGAGATATCTGCCTCACTATACATAGACTGAGTGTGTATAGTAGATTTGTCTCCCAAAGTGTGCTTTATCTGTAACACTTGGAGATCCGCTGGATTTACAGACATGCTAGTCAAATTATCTGATCACATTTTTTTGTTCTGAAAGCTGTTATGTACCCTAAAAGAACCTGGAGACATACAGTGATTATTGCCTGAGCTGTGTAATAATAGATTAGAAAATAATTATAATCTGTGGGCTACCACAGACCTTTGCTTCCATTACAATCAGCTTGTTCAGGAGTACCTTTAATTTCATTGTTCTACCATTTGGATTACATATCTTGTCTACATTCAGTGAAACATTGTTTTATTTCCCAAACTTGGGTTTCAACTGGGGTTTGTATTACAATGGGAACATAAACACAGTCAATGTCTTAATATTTCTTTAAAAAGTTGACTACATTTTGTTTCCCTTTACAGGGTATTTTCTTTTGTTTGGGGGATTTAAGGTTAAGACAGGGTTGTGATGTACCTGAAATGGGTATTTTTTAGTGGTTAAAAGTAAACTTGAATACATAATCAGTGCCTATATAAACAAAAGAAAGAAATAAGATAACCTTGTGTTTCAAGTATCAGGGACGGTGACCTTTCATTTTTACCATAGAAGTCAATGTGCTAGGATGGTTAGCTGAATACACATACGGTGTATGTCCTTGCAAGGTTTTTGCTTTTTTATTGAAGGATATGACTTGACATTTATCCCTATATATTACCTTTTCAATCATCCTTTTATGGAAGAAAAGTTATCATAATTAAACTCGAAGGAAGGAAATTAACTTACAGACACGTCATATCTTCATTATTTTGGAGGAAGAAGCACTCTTATAATATGTAAATAGTTTTTCTATAGATATGAAAATATCATTTTGTCTAAGGAGGCCTTGCTAATTAAAAGTCATGATTTGGTTATTCAATGAAGGAGATTAATTTATGTGTAAACCATGATTCCCAAGCATGTCAGTATGCCTTTTGTCAGTGTGAAAGGTCAGCATCAGGTTGATAATGAAAGTTGAAGACCTTGAACCTATCAGAAAGGCCTAACTTTCTACCTGATGATATATCTTAGAGTGCAGTGAAAACAACACAAATATCCTGCTTCCTTTTCAGCACAATATATCCTAGATTATAAATATTTTTTTAATTATCTTCAAATGAAAGGTATATTTTTTCAGTGTCTGGGACTGGGAGGGAGAAGGCCTGTAGTTTGTTAGAAGAAGGACCTGGTAATTTTCTTGGCCATTGAAATATACTCATATATACTTAACAGGACAGAAGTTACAAAAAGTCACAAAAGTGGAAGCCATGTTCACCTTGCTACCTCAGCTCCATCTGCCATTATCGCTAGTTATAATGATAGACTCATTCTAGTTAGGCTATCCGGATATATGAAGAGAGCGGAATTTGGAACCACTCTGATGCAGAGGTAGACTTGGTTATATTTTGTTTCTTTGCTTTATTATGCTCCCTTGTAAAACTTTTCATAAATATTATATTGTACACACCATTTCTATGTGACTGCAAATAAATATGTCCGTAATACAGATGTATATGTATATATATATATGGTTCCTTGTTCTTTCACACTCTGTGATATTATGTGCTGATATCCTCTATACCGCCTGCTGTGGCAACATACTGAAAACCAGTCTGTTGTATTCTCAATAAACTGCCTTTTTAACACAAGCCTGATTCAATTAATGAAGGGGTAAAGCACTAAACGTATGCAATGAATATGAAGGGCACTGTATGTTTTGTTATGGAACACAGTCAAATATTTGAAAAAGAGTAATGCGTTCTTCCTCAATATACAACAAATCCCCGAGCACACAGAAATTTCATTCCTAATACATCAAACTCCATAGGGCTCTGGCCTTGCAGCTACCTGAAGGAATATAATCACTTTAAAGAATGCTTTCTCTGTTTAGTCTGTGGTTTTTTAGGTTTGCAGTAATAATATATTAAGCAAACATTTCTATTAAAGTTGGAATTATTTTACTTCACTACAGTTCCCCCTGTCCAATGTCACATTCGACTGTTATTTACCTTCAAAGATCTGAAATGTAAATAATATATTGTGCGCTGTTTGTTTAGTCTTTTTATGTATGCATTTTTAAAGCCTTAATCAGAGGCTAGCAGTATAACTGCAAACAGATGCCATCACTAATACATTAACACCCCGTCACATCAGGTGTGACTTGGCATGCGATTTGCATTCCATGCAACTTGCAAATCATATGCCAAGTCACACCCTATTGTCCGCTATTAGAGCAGTCATATCGGCACAGTGCCGACGTGGTCAGAGCCTCACCGATTTCTAAAGTAGTACATGCACTACTTTTGTTGCGATTTGCATAGACATCTGTGTCAGATGTCTTGCAAATCGCAGCTGAAATCGGCAGGTCACCGGATTTTGAAATTGTGCGACTTCACTGTAAGTCGCACGATTTCAAAATCGGCTTTGATATGAACGAGGGCTTAGGAAGGCAATAATGCAGCTCGAGTAGTGTGCTGCAGCAAACACTGGGTGTGGCCAAACTGTTATCAATGGGGGGACTTAAAGGGGCAAAAGAGAGCCTTATTGTACCCATAAAATATGCTTTTTTGCTATGCTACAACCGAGAATCTTAAGGACATTTGCAGTATATATCTCAGCACAATAGATTTTACAAAATGAAACCCTTGCATTACATTTACTTTTGTGCAAACAGAAATCGAAGAGAGCTGACACTTTGCCGCTATTTTTCTTAAAGAAAAACTTCATTCAAATAGGGACTGCTTAGCAACCAGCAACTGTTGAGAAATTAAACACTTTGTTCAGAACTATGCAATGTACAATATATTTTATAGAGTGAAGGAGTCTCAAGGCACAGAGTGTAGGGGTCAGGGGTGTACAATGCAGAGTGCAAGGGTCAGGAGTACATAACACACTCGTCAGTGTCATTTAAGAAGAGATAATGCAAAGAGTGCAGGGGGTCAGGTGTATGTCACATTTAACTGCTCTACAGCAGATATACTGCTACAGGGCGGCAGGGGTGCACAAAATCATGTATATATACGTGATTTCGCATTTTCAGGTACAGGGTGCGCACACCCTACCCGCGCCACTATTCGCGGCCTTGGTTGTCAATCACCGGGTCCCGCTCGGTGATTACTCGCCAGCACCCAGTGATCGCCGAGCATTACTGATGGAGGGAGAGAACTTTACGTAAACAATACAGTTCTCTCCCCTGTCAGCTCCTGCACACTGCTTTGTATGGCTGTGCACAGCAGAGTCATACAAAGCAGTGTGCTTACAGTTGAAATCACACACACAGCTTATAGTAAACCAGCACACAGTTAACCCTATGATTGCCCCACTTGTTAACCTCTTCCTGCCCAGTGCCATTAGTACAGTGTCAGTGCTTTTTATTAGCACTGATCACTGTATTGGTGCACTGGGGATGTCACTGACACTAAGTCAGTTCCCCCCAGTTTCAGAATGCCTGCCGCAGTTCCGCTATAAGATGCTGATCGCCGCCATTACTAGTAAAAAAAATAAATAAACCCCATTATACAGTATATACTGCCATTTGTAAATGCTATGACTTTCATGTAAACCAATTCATTTACACGTATTGGAGTTTTTTTTTAGCAAGGACATGTAGCAGAATACATTTTGGCTTAAATTTATAACAAAATTAGATTTTTTAAATTTTTTTACTGGACATGTTTAATAGCAAAAGTCAAAAATATGTTTTTTTTCTCAAAATTGTTGGTCTTTTTTTTTATAGCAAAAAAAGTAAAAAACACAGAAGTGATCAAATACCACTGAAAGAAATCTCCATTTGTGGGAAAAAAACTTTAAGACTTTAATTTCATTTGGGTGCAGCGTTGCATGACACGCAATTGTCAATCAAAGGAACACAGCGCCGTAACACAAAAAAAGGCCTGGTCAGGAAGTGGGGGATCCTCTGGAGGGCAAGTGGTTAAACTGCAGGGGTCAGGTGTCTGTAGTTCACAGAATGCAGGGGTCAGGAGCAGAAAATTAACAGTGCAGGAATCGGCAAGCAATACATTACTCCATTTTCCCCTCTCAGCTAAAATTTTGCCTCCCCCCCCCCAAAAAAAAATCCAGCACTAATCTACGTGCTCATTTTCCCAAGCCCAAATTCACTCTACAAGCTAAAATCCTCTAAAAACAAAAATCCAAACATTCCTCTCTTCCCCCCTACAAAACCCCCCTCCCAGCACAAGTCCCTCCCAGTCTCTTCTCACAGCACAAATCCCTTGTCCCAGCAAAAATCCTTCTCTTCCGACCTAAATTCTTCTCCCCCTCAAAACGTCTTCTCAGATTAATTTCCGTCCACTCTTCCTGATGCAAATCTTACCCTCCCACCCAAATTCCCCCTACTTGCACAAATCTCCCTCCCAAAATCCCCCCTCCTAGCACAAATCCGACCTGCCACCTCAATCCCACCCCCCGCCTCAATCCCGCCTACGAGGACAAATCTTCCCAGTACATATCTTCTCCATTCACAGAATTCCTAACCCTAATCCCCCGTCCTAGCAAAAATCCATGACCCCCCCCCCCCATCCCAGCATACATCTTTGTTTTTCCCCGCCATTATGTCCCCAGTACAATTCCTGTTCCCCTCCCTGAACTTACAAACCTCAGATACGCCATGGCAGATGGCTAGGTAATGACCTTCCTTCCATGCTTCACCTCGTGCTGTATCATGTGATACGTCAGAGCCAAGCAGGAGTCTAGGAATCTTCTCTCTGCTTGGAAGTGTATTGCTGTGAGGCAGCTAGTGAGGGGAGATGTTGGTTCCTGCAGAGGCTGGTGATCATGGTGTTGGTGATCTGGGGCACCCTACATCTCCTGTATTTTACAGCTTATTCAGTAATGCTATGTCATAAAATAGTGCAGCGCATATATCTCTATAACCTCATATATGAATTAAAGCATCCAAATCATGTGATTATTCAACAACGGTGAATACACTGAATACAATTTAAAAGTCCACAATGTGTGCTTGATCTGTGTGTTTATAATTTGTTCCCAAACAGGTGCTCTTTAATGCTTATATCCACATATATTCCTATAGGTGCTCCTCCACCAGAGACATACATATATACTCTCACCTCCTTTTAGGACCCAAATTGCATAGGTCAAATATCGCCTTTCCCTTTTAACCCGGGTAGGTATACTGTGTAGATGACTCCACTTTCCTCCTCGCTCTGCTGCAAATGGTACCGTCTCCTCTTTATACCACATATCCTCCGCATATGTAAACATTAATGCTTGCCATAGTGTAGTATATAAATATAGCGTGATTTATTAAAAAAACAAAGTGCACGCACATTTAAAAGTGTCCTGCTGGGACACCACTGTAAAAAAAACCTTGTTATAATGTATTTTCAATGTGTTCAGGAATTTCCAAGATGGCGGCTCGTAAACTTCCTGTTTAGCAGCTTGACATCATTGGCCCACTCTACTTCCCCCCAGTGTAAGAATGCCCGCTGCAGTCCCGCTGATCACCGCCATTACTAGTAATAAAAAAAAAATCCAGTAACTATACCGCCATTTGTAGACGCTATAACTTTCACATAAACCAATTAATTTACATGTATTGGGATGTTTTTAGTAAAGACATGTAGCAGAATATATTTTGGCCTAAATTTATGACGAAAATTGATTTTTAAAAATTTTTTACAGGACATGTTTAATAGCAAAAAGTCAAAAATACAGTTTTTTTCTAAATTGTTAGTCTTTTTTTGTTTATAGCCCCAAAAAATTAAAAAAAGCGCAGAGATGATCAAATACCACCAAAAGAAAGCTCTATTTGTGGGGAAAAAAAGACGTAAAATTAATTTATGCACAGCTTTGCATGACCGTGATATTGTCAGTCAAAGTGACGCAGCGCTGTATCGCAAAAAATGGCGTGGTCAGGAAGTGGGGTAAGTGGTTGTAAATCTGGAGTGCATGCAACATAAAAGAAAGGCATGATATTTATGTGTCCACATTGCAGAAGCAAATCGCTGTACTTTTACCTTACAATTTCTATTCCCTGCTCCTGTCTGAGCCCTCAGAATACCACTGATCAGTCGGCGTGTCTTCATGTTGGAGCTCGGGAGGAGGAGTTCTGACCTCACTGGAATCTCTTCCCATCTCTACACTCCTCCCTGGCAATTTCAAGGCCGATAGCGGGATGGAATGAACCCCCTGTGGCTGGCCACGCCCCCTCAGAAGTACCAACAAACTCTTGGAAGGCACCACCTGACTTTAGCATGGCCAATAATGCTGAGGCACGGGTGAGCCAGGGGAAGTAGGGGGAGTGATCTTCTGCTGGAATGCTGGACACACACCCCCTTCTCTCATGCTTGTGCATGAGAGAACTACGTAGTCTGTCAGTCACAGGATCGGGGGTGTGGCGACACAAATTTTTGTCATGTGTCCCTTTTTACCCCGCAAGTAAGCGGAGAGGATTTAATAATGCTGGATTCAGCTTTCTTTGCAACACTGGGGACAGATGGCTTCTAATGCGTAACTGTACCAGGTAAACTGCTAAGTGCGGGTTCCATTGGAAATCACGGATGGTTTGGGCACGTTGGAAAATATTTTTTCAAGCACCTTTTTCTGATTCGTAGCACATCACTTATTTTTATTTGTTACTTTTGGACTTTTATTATAATTTTTTGTATATTTATTATATATGTTTATGTTATGTTCATATTTTTTGCACTGCAGTTTGGTCACACTTATTGATGTTTTTTTCATCTTTGAGCAGCAGCATTTTTTAATAAGGTCTTAATTTCTTTTGGCGCACATTTATCTCACTTTGGTTTAAACTGCTAAGTTTATTTTTTATTTTTCAGGTTTATAACCACTTTAAAATACAAATGCAAGGCAAAACATTTGTGTATTTATTATTATTTATTTTATTTTTTTTACAAATGATCACATAACCTATCATCAGCTGAATATGAGGCTTAGAGAGGTGGAGGTGAAGACTGCAGGGAGATTGTGACAGCAAAAGGGAAAGAGAAACAGCAGTACAGTGATCTTTCCAGTGATTAGCTGTGCAGAATTGTGTGTCAGCACAAGTTTTATCATTGGAGGACAGGCAGGCTATGCTTCCAGCACAAAATGCAAAGAAAACAAACAGAGGGCGCACCGGCCTAGTGCATTACCTGAATAAATTGATTGACAAAAGTAACAAATGGTGATATACTCACAAATGACAATGATAAAAAGCTCATAAAACACAGCAATGTCCGGTTCGCCTGTTACGGTGATCCCCACAGGAATACTGGACCTCCAATAGGCTAATGCATTGCGGGGACTTCCTTCCTCAGAGAATGCCTTTCAGCACAGCCAGGAAACTTACTAACCTGGGATGGAAGAGCTCTCATGCATAGCACAGTCAGTTTGCGTTAGGAAAGCAGGGGGATGTGGCGGGATCACCAGGTATTTCACACAAAGGAAGCAATACAAAGAGAACAGGATACTTTTTATCACAAGTACATGGCACCACAGGCACATACCAGGAATATGAAATGTTGGGATAACAAACACTTTTTATTTATATTACTGTGATTCATTTGGTAGGTAATGTAGGATACTCCTGCTAAACATGGCTCCGACAGCTGTCTTCTCTAGCTGCATCAAAGGTCAACAGTCACCCTCTAGGAAACACTCTCCTCTTGTTGCTGATGAAGGGCGCACTTACCTTTCTTTCCCTGTCTGTGATACTCTTGCTTGGAGATGATCGTAAAGCCATAAACCCGGCAGTCACTGGATTTCAAAAGCATTCCAGGATAGCAGTAAAACATATCCCTTGTGAAAACACTTTTTCATACAATTTCATAATTTCTCGTAGGTAATACATACCATAAAGCAAAACATATATTCCGATTGGTCATTTTAATGCGAGTCGCCTAATATCTTACACCCCTAGATTAAGTCTACCCAAGACCAGAAAGCGATATCTCCTTAACTGCCCCAAACAGATATGTCATAACTGGTATCTGGATGTTCAGAATATCATTCTGCAGAGTATCCTACCAGTGGATAGGATGCTACATGTACCTAGGGAAGGTTATTGACCCTGGTATAACTTGGGAGGGATTTTGATTCTAGCTTGGGTCTCCGCCTAGACCCCTACTCTCCAAATGAGGCAATTGGCCCTTAGCTTCAGAGACACCCCCTGCTGGGGATCTACAAAATAAGCTGTCAGGCCTGGAGAAGTAAGTTGAAGAATTCTCCCTTTTTAACATCAGGAACCAACTTTGGGAGAAAAGGCACCCTTTTGCTCTGACACTTGAGCGCTGCTTAAACCAAGGCTGATGGCAAGTATTCTACCTCTCTAAACTTCTTTCTGTTATCTCTCTGTTGTGGTATTGCTCTCTGTATTTATATATATATATATATATATATATACAGTTGCAAGAAAAAGTATGTGAACCCCTTGGGATTACGTGGAGTTTTGCATGAATTGGGCATAAAATGTGCTCTGAACGTCATCTAAGTCACAACAATAGAAGAACACAGTCTGCTGAACATAATACTACACAAACATTAGATGTTGCCATGGTTTAATTGCACATAACATGTAAACATTCACAGTGCAGGGAGGAAAAAGTATGTGAGGCCCTAGCTTAATGACTTCTGCCAGAGCTAATTGGAGCCAGGAGTGAGCCAACCTTGACTCCAATCAGTGTGATGATATTGGATGTGTTGCTGACAGCTGTCTTGCCCTTAAAAAACACACATGTGTTTTGGGTTTACTGGTTTCAAGAAGCACTGTCTGATGTGAACCATGCCTCGCAGAAAAAAGGTCTCAGAAGACCTACGATCAAGAATTGTTGACTTGCATGAAGCTGGAAAGGGTTACAAAAGTATCTCCAAAAGCTTTGATGTTCATGTGTCCACGGTAAGATAGACTGTCTACAAATGGAGAAAGTTTAGCACTGTTGCTATTCTCCCTAGGCATGGTCATCCTGTAAAAATGACTGCAAGAGCACAGCGCAGAATGCTGCATGAGGTAAAGAAGAATCCCAGAGTGTCAGCTAAAGAACTACAGAAATCTCTGGCACATGCTAACATTTTTGTTGACACATCTACAATAAGGAAAACATTAAACAAGAATGGAGTACATGGGAGGACACCACGGAGGAAGCCATTGCTGTCCAAAAAGAATATTGCAGCACGTTTGAAGTTTGCAAAAGAGCACCTGGATGTTCCACAGCACTACTGGCAAAATATACTGTGGACAAATGAAACCAAGATTGAGTTGTTTGGGAAGAACACACAACACTATGTGTGGAGAAAAAAAGGCACAGCACACCAACATCAAAACCTCATCCCCACTGTAAAACATGGCGGAGGGAGCATCATGGTTTGGGGCTGCTTTGCTGCCTCAGGGCCTGGACGGATTGTTGTCATTGATGGGAAAATGAATTCCAGAGTTTATCAAGACATTTTGCAGGAAAACGTACGACCACCCGTCCACCAACTGAAGCTCCGCAGAGGATGCGTGATGCAACAGGACAATGACCCAAAGCATACAAGTAATTCAACAAAACAATGGCTGCAACAGCACAGAATACGCCTTCTGGAGTGGCCCAGTCAGAGTCCTGACCTCAACCCAATTGAAATGCTGTGGCATGACCTTAAGAAAGCGATTCACACCAGACATCCCAACAATATTGCTACACTGAAACAGTTTTGTGAAGAGGAGTGGTCCAAAATTACTCCAGATCGTTGTGCAGGTGTGATCTGCAACTACAGGAAACGTTTGGTTGAGGTTATTGCTGCCAAAGGAGGGTCAACCAGTTATTAAGTCCAAAGGTTCACATACTTTTTCCTCCCTGCACTGTGAATGTTTACATGTTATGTGCAATTAAACCATGGCAACATCTAATGTTTGTGTAGTATTATGTTCAGCAGACTGTGTTCTTCTATTGTTGTGACTTAGATGACGTTCAGAGCACATTTTATGCCCAATTCATGCAAAACTCCACGTAATCCCAAGGGGTTCACATACTTTTTCTTGCAACTGTATATATTGGCTACATCTTTGTCTGTAAATATGTTTATTGCACCCTTTTGACCTTTTTAGTAATAAATCCTATTATCTGAAAAGTGTTGAACTGTTTCTAAAGCTCTTTAATGCAAACTAAGAATCCCTCTCTCTGAAGAGCGCTACTGTGTGTTTTTAAACCTCTATATACATCTGCCTGCAGTGACAATGTGTATACAGACGATTATTCAAACATCATAGTTTTATTGCTAATATTGGCGAGTTTCCTCCTTCTCTGTACAAAAAGGCGGTGGTGGCAGTGTGAAGGGTTAATTGCGTAATTAACCTGACCCAGTAACAATCGCTCTCAGGCTGCAGGTACAAAGATTGTGGTCCATTAGCTGGAAAATCTTTGTGCAGGGTGCAGCTGAGCGTGGCGTTGTTATGCACGTGACAGCTACGTTTTAGATTGGCTAGTCCTTCGGTCACGAGTTGGTGAGAAGGGCTTGGGGTCTGACGCCGCAACCGTCACAAGGACCACTGGAAGTAAGAAAGCTTAGAGAAAGTTGGACTGGCTAGCAGCTTTGCCCCCACTACTGATACCTGCTCCCCAGCTGCACTCTTTCTACCTGGCTGCTGTGGACCTCAATATGGATGTCAGGAAGCCAAGTAGGAGAATTTCATCTCAAACTGAACCCACAAGTATTTGACGCTGAGCATTCCAGGTTCAGAGATTCAGTTTGTTGTGCTTAACGCATAATGATGGTTGTCACATCAGGATGACAACTCAGCTCCTACCTTTAGGACCTCTGTTTGAGGTTCTTTACCGGTCACACTTAGCCTCATACTCCAGCTATCTAAAGGAGATTAACTACCTACTCCTTCAATACGAAATGTAATTAGAGCTTAGATGAAGGTCACTATTTCGTCTTATTTTGACCCAAAAGTTAGGTATGTTTAGATACAGATCGAATATTCGGTATTCCCAGTTTGCACCTAATGGATATACAGTAGAAGAAGCATTGAAGTCTAGTAGACCTCTGATGTTTTCACAAAGAGAACCGTTCCTGCCACTGAAAAAAAAATGTATTTCCAAGCTTTCTTCCTATGCTTTCCACTCCTTTTCACCACTGATAAACCCCACCTGTAAAAACCTTCTTTCCTTACTACCTCTCCATCTGCAGTCCTATTCTGTTCATACTGCCTGATTTAAAAAGCGTCCTCACTCCTCTCCTGCGAATACTACCAGATAGGCTCATGTCAGACAAGCAGATTTGTAACAGAATAATGGCTGCTACAAATTGCTAATGCCAGTGATTGCTTGCAATTTCTAGCTAATGACATCACTAGCAATTTATTGTTAATAAAGGTCACAAACTGTTACTGTTCTTTTGTCATTTTCTCCTGGTGTTTATCTTCTTGTTTCACAATAGACTTGGATGACTAAATTTTGCTTTAATTTTGTTTCATTGTAATTTTGAAAGTTGATTAAATCAAATGGCAAACCTGCAATCTTCTGTACTGTGTGCATCATTTTGACATATTCAAGAAAAAAAAGGGACATTTTCAATTTTCTATATCATGATATAAAGATATATCCAGACAAATTATTTCATTACTGCAGTTTGTCAGTTCAAATCTTTCACACTTGGCTTGGTTTGATTTCTAATGATTTCATCAAAGAAAATACTGCAATGAGGCCTACCATATCTGCAGAAGAAAAGCTCATGCTTATGTTATGGTAATGACCTTATTCAAGTTTTCAAGCCTGCATAGACCAAGCAAGTCTATTTATAAGTCAGTGAATAAAAATAGAATCCTAGTAGTCTATTTCTGGTACTGACAGCTCGATTCCAAGTTTTTGTTGCTGATTAAGTAATTCCCAACATGCACAATGTGATGCACCCTTTTTCTGGCTGGTGCTGTGATGTTCCTTAACGAATATTCAATTACTGCGTAGAAAACCGAATGGTAGAAAGTGCTTTTGGCATTTTGCCCAGCAAATAAGCAGTACTGCATACAACCATCAGTGTGGATATAGAAATGGTTGATAACAGAGTGAAAGCTTGGTGAGTCCTGCACAACATGGTTAGGAAACCACGTGAGTTTATTTTTGAAGATTATTTTGCACAGTGGACTAAATAATGTATGGGGTGCACAGCTGTCCCCTCACCAGTCTTCCTGTATTGGAGACACTTGATTGTCTGCTGCAACACTCATTTTCTTAAAATAGAAGGTGGAGTGTGGGAACTGAAAATAATAAACATTTATACTTGCCTAGATGACTGCAGCACTGATCAGAGCTGTAGCTGTCCCCTGCAAGTTCTACACCGAGAACTGAGCAGTCAAAGACCACTGATTGCTCATTTCTCAGTCACCGCTCTGTGATCTGCCCTCAAGCGCTCACTGGAGCATTGGCCTGTGCAGGGGGCAGGAGTGCGTATCTCAGGCTCTTAGTGATATGCTGGGAAGCTGAGCCAGCTGCCAGTCAGGAATTTAGGTGCATCCTGACAGCCGACAGCAGGCTTTATCCCTCTGTCAGCTGAATCTGGGTCACAGGAGTGCAGAACTAATGATACTCCTATGACCCATAGGGGTGGTGTGGCCAAAAGAGCTTTGACCATTCTTCTTTAAGATCTGAGTAACTATATTTCCTCTCCAATAAAGCTCACAATTTAGTCACAGGGAGATGAAACTGATTCCTTCTCTAGTACATATTAGGGGTTATGCACAGATACATAATTGTATGTCCTGGTCGTACAGTACGGTCTATGGACCAACATATTCATTATATGGGGCCATCACATCTGGTGACAGCATGTTCAGAGATTAGAATATGCATGTTGTTTTAGGGATGTTACCTGCATCCATATTGGGAAACTTTCGGTTACCATAACAGTCTTCCAGCTGATCAAGGAGGAGGTGTGATGGACATCTTGCACTCATCTTTTATTACTAAGCCATTGTTAACTGTTTCTGCAAAATATGGTGTGCTAAATTAGTGTATGTACCTATGCACATGCATGTCTGACTACTCTTTGGGTCTTTGTTGTTGCCAGTTAATATAAATGTATTTTTTAAAGTGTATGCCTTTTTTAAATGGGCATTGTATTTATAGGTGGGCTATTTATTTATTATTTTACTTGCCAGACCTTCTAAGACATACTAGAGGCTAAAAACAAAGACATACATTTCAAGAGGAGTGAGGCAATAGAAACACAGTCAAGTTTTAATTGCTGCCTGTGTCCCTGTTAGGGAGACTTACTGTCTTGATCATAAATGTTATGGCAAACAACAGTGAAGAAGCATCCCAAGGTTTTCATCAGAACAGGAAGAGAGGGGAAATCTTACAATCGGGAAACTTGTTCCCACAACTACTGTTCAAGAGGGGATATACATCACATTGTGAAGGCATCCTCTCAATTCATGTTGTGTTGTCAGAACAGAGAGTACAGGGAAATTTCCCTAATAGGATGCAGAAAGACAACAAAAATGTGTCTTGCTCCAAAATAAGAGAATGGAGGGAAGCAATTACATCCTGGATCCAAAAGACTACCCTTACACTGATTAAATTCACACCACTGCAGTTTCTGTTTTATGATGTGCCCTCCTCTGTTAGATTGTATACAAAGAGTGTAACCCCACACTTGTTAAATGTGGCAAAAAGGCTGATTCTAAGATATTAGAAGCCAGCTGTCTGTACCATGGTTCCAGACTGGAAAAGAGAGGTGGAGGATAACGTCATGGAGACGAAACGATGGATCCACCATTTTAAGAATAAACATGATCAATTTAAAGACACTTGGTCGGGCTGGATGTATTACTCCTATGGGATTCTGGATTCTTGAAGGGGTTTTGTTACGTAGCTGGCCCTCTTGTTTCAAAATTTTTAATACCCAATGCTTGTGGAGTGTTACTCTTATTGTGGGTTCTATTGCCTTGCAGTCCCCATATACAATATATATGACTTATGATACATGGCACTTACAATCTCACAGACTACTGTATGATACACATTTGGTTTCTATATGCAGATCTTTCTGCTTTTAGGAGTTTTTATTTTCTTTGTTGTTGTCTTTGTTATTTTATCTTCTGTTTCATTTGTCTGTATGTGCTCTTAACCACTCTTTTTTCTTTCGGTAAGCTTGTCTATCAATGTTTGGATGTTAATGGAAGGTCACTGGATGCTTGTAATCATGTTTGTATATTTTTGTTAGCATCTGACCTTTCCTGCAATGTAATTTATATGTACAATGTGATGTACGAAAAAATCAGACACAAATTAAAATAAGTAAAAGAAATTAAAACATAAACTTATAATAATGATATAAAAACTTGTATCCATACATATATACTGTAAATACAGAACATCATAAAGAAATATATACTGAACCATGTTAAAATATACCATAGGTAAAAATCATCAATAAATTATCACATAAAGTATACTGTTCGGTGTGGAGAGTTAAGCTATGAATAAAAGTGAATATAGTAAACCCTAATCCACTAGAACTGAAAGCTGTCATACAAAAAGCTATAGCTGCCAATAACAATGAAAACTAATATGTATTAAACCATCAAGCCTTTCAAATAAGCTGCTCATAAATCATATGAAAGGACAGAAAAAAAGCTTCCTATGTGTGGATAACAAAAAAATTTAAAATAGCTTAGCGTTGGAATAATCATAGCTAAGATAGCAGTACAAATGCCTGTGTTTTTAAACTTTTCACTGCCAGGAACTGCATTCCATCTTTAACGTTAGGTGTCCAGAAAATATTTGCAATTTTTTACTTTTTTTATTTTTCCCTTACAGCTTCCAGACTTTGTAAAAGACCCCATTAAAAGTGCACACAAACATAACATAACTTACAATATTCCTATTAAATCTAAAAAATAAAACTGTATTTTGTTAGCAAACAACAAATATTTGTTAATTTTCATTTGTGCTTTTTTATATGAAATAATGAAAATTGAAGGTACATAAAACTGTAAATAAGCAACTTACACTAAAAATCTGGAGTTTGGCATCACGTATGTGTTCTGGCATCACCAATTCCACAATGTCATCTGTATGTTGTGTTCAACTAAAATGATCTTGGCATCCATTTTATCACAACGGCAATGTTGCTGCCCAAGGCTGACCACAAAGATATGTGATTCCCAGGAGCAAAAATTGGCTGCTTCATGATATTCTATGGCCCTTTGCAGCTATTATTTTTATTTTTTAACAGTAGGGGCCTTTTGGAAAAATCAGAGGTGTAAACAGACCCCTGTTATTTCATTCTCAGAGACAGAAGATTGCAGGCACAGAGTCCTCAATCTCCATCTTCTCTGTATTCCGATGAGCAGGAAGTGCTTAGAGCATGTCCTGTTCATTGACAAACTGAACTGATAGTAAATACGTGGCACGTTGTTTTTTATTGGTTCAGTTATGAATGAATATGGGAATGATCAGTACTGATCACTTACTGTGCTCATTAAGGAAAGTTAGAGGTTGGTAAACATAAGAGACATGTTTACCAACAACTCCCCCATCCCACACTGTCCATTCTGAAATCTGATCCTTCCTCCTGCTGCTGTCCACCAGTCACTGAAACCTTCTGCTGTGGCTGCCACAATGTTCTCCATTCTGTGTCCCCAGACAATCTGCTGTCTCTGCTTATACAGACTGGGGGTCAGAGCAGCTTGGATTGGAGAGCAGGCATTGGGCTGTGCAGAGGAACATGGAGTGGATAAGAGTGCAGACACATATTGGGGAGCATCTGATAGGTGGGCACAGGGCATAGCAGTGAGCGGTGGTATTAGTGGCAATGCTCAGATTTCATTGCATGACTATGGTCAGCAGCTTGTAAGCCATTAATCTTACCTATACATTTATTCAGAGTCTGGGGGACCATTCTGTTATAAGTTAATGGTCACTGAAAAGACCATGAACTGATGGCAGAAGGGGAAATGCAGCCGACGTAAGTCATACTGACCTGGCTAGCTTGAAATGGTTCTGTTCTGCCATATGTTTTACAACAGCAGCAGCAGGGGAGGTAAACCACAAGCAATAGCTGTACAAATGAGAGTATTTTTAAACACGTGCAACAATTGTATCAACTGCACTTTTATCAAACTAAAAACAGAATGTCAGTATATAAAACAAAGGGGGCAATTGTTACCCAGAAAATGGGGGAGTAGACCAACTGTACTGCTTCCCCCCTGTCACTCAGCTCAGCAGCACTATTGGTCTCCTCCTCCGAGGATCTCTTGCCTCCTCCTTTTCTATTTTGGCACATTTTCTGCATTTAAATAGCCACTGGCAGCATGCTCATATTTACCTGATTCTGATTACATTGCCACAATTGCTATTAGAGA
The DNA here is from genome assembly GCF_062004578.1 of Staurois parvus. NCBI lineage: Eukaryota > Metazoa > Chordata > Amphibia > Anura > Ranidae > Staurois > Staurois parvus. Next base: position 204,691 of record NW_028318576.1, on the reverse strand, counting down.
TGAGCGAATTTCTCAAAAATTCGATTCGGCTGATTCGGCGAATTCCAGTGTGAAATTCGATTCGATGCGAATTTCTTCGCTACGAAGATGACTTATAAAAAGGGTTTCTAGGCTTCAGAGAGCCTTTAAATTAGTGCAGAACACTGTACCTTTAATTTAAATGCCCTTGGAGATGAGGAAAGAGAAGGAGAAGGAGAAGGAGAAGGATGAGAAGAAGGAGAAGGATGAGAAGAAGGAGAAGGAGAAGGATGAGAAGAAGGAGAAGGAGAAGGATGAGAAGAAGGAGAAGGAGAAGGATGAGAAGAAGGAGAAGGATGAGAAGAAGGAGAAGGAGAAGGATGAGAAGAAGGAGAAGGATGAGAAGAAGGAGAAGGAGAAGGATGAGAAGATGGAGAAGGAGAAGGATGAGAAGAAGGAGAAGGAGAAGGATGAGAAGAAGGAGAAGGAGAAGGATGAGAAGAAGGAGAAGGATGAGGAGAAGGAGAAGGATGAGAAGAAGGAGAAGGATGAGAAGAAGGAGAAGGATGAGAAGAAGGAGAAGGATGAGAAGAAGGAGAAGGAGAAGGATGAGAAGAAGGAGAAGGATGAGAAGAAGGAGAAGGATGAGAAGAAGGAGAAGGAGAAGGAGAAGCAGAAGGAGAAGGATGAGAAGAAGGAAAAGGAGAAGGATGAGAAGATGGAGAAGGAGAAGGATGAGAAGAAGGAGAAGGAGAAGGATGAGAAGAAGGAGAAGGAGAAGGATGAGGAGAAGGAGAAGGATGAGAAGAAGGAGAAGGAGAAGGATGAGAAGAAGGAGAAGGATGAGAAGAAGGAGAAGGAGAAGGATGAGAAGAAGGAGAAGGAGAAGGATGAGAAGAAGGAGAAGGAGAAGGATGAGAAGAAGGAGAAGGATGAGAAGAAGGAGAAGGAGAAGGATGAGAAGAAGGAGAAGGAGAAGGATGAGAAGAAGGAGAAGGATGAGAAGAAGGAGAAGGATGAGAAGAAGGATGAGAAGAAGGATGAGAAGAAGAAGGATGAGAAGAAGGACAGTTCTGTGACAGTTTCTGTCTATTTCTGACAGTTCTGGGACATTCACTCCATACAGCTGTTTCAACCGCTGTATGGAGGGAATGTCATGGAACTGTCAGAAATAGACTATTAATGACAGTTCTGGGACTGTCCTTCCATGCAGCGGTTGAAACATTGTATGTATTTGTTTCCATAAATGGATCCATTTATGGAAACAAATAGATACAATGTTTCAACCGCTGTATGGAAGGACAGTCCCAGAACTGTCATTAATAGTCTATTTCTGACAGTTCTATGACATTCCCTCCATACAGCGGTTGAAACAGCTGTATGGAGTGAATGTCCCAGAACTGTCGGAAATAGACTATTTATGACAGTTCTGGGACTGTCCTTCCATACAGCGGTTGAAACATTGTATCTATTTTTTTCCATAAATGACATTCTGCAAATACACTTAGAGGAGCGCTGCAGATACACTTTTTGCCGGCTTGGAATTAATCTTATTTTCATCCTACTTCTTCTTCTTCATCCTCATCCTCATAAGAAGAAAAAGAAGAAGTAGGATGAAAATAAGAATAATTCCAAGCCGGCAAAAAGTGTATCTGCAGCGCTCCTCTAAGTGTATCTGCAGAATGTCATTTATGGAAAAAAATAGATACAATGTTTCAACCGCTGTATGGAGTGAATGTCCCAGAACTGTCATAAATAGTCTATTTCTGACAGTTCTGGGACATTCACTCCATACAGCTGTTTCAACCGCTGTATGGAGGGAATGTCATAGAACTGTCAGAAATAGACTATTAATGACAGTTCTGAGACTGTCCTTCCATACAGCGGTTGAAACATTGTATGTATTTGTTTCCATAAATGGATCCATTTATGGAAACAAATACATACAATGTTTCAACCGCTGTATGGAAGGACAGTCCCAGAACTGTCATTAATAGTCTATTTCTGACAGTTCCATGACATTCCCTCCATACAGCGGTTGAAACAGCTGTATGGAGTGAATGTCCCAGAACTGTCAGAAATAGACTATTTCTGACAGTTCTGGGACAATCACTCCATACAGCTGTTTCAACCGCTGTATGGAGGGAATGTCATGGAACTGTCAGAAATAGACTATTAATGACAGTTCTGGGACTGTCCTTCCATACAGCGGTTGAAACATTGTATGTATTTGTTTCCATAAATGGATCCATTTATGGAAACAAATACATACAATGTTTCAACCGCTGTATGGAAGGACAGTCCCAGAACTGTCAGAAATAGTCTATTTCTGACAGTTCTATGACATTCCCTCCATACAGCGGTTGAAACAGCTGTATGGAGTGAATGTCCCAGAACTGTCAGAAATAGACTATTTATGACAGTTCTGGGACATTCACTCCATACAGCGGTTGAAACATTGTATCTATTTTTTTCCATAAATGACATTTTGCAGATACACTTAGAGGAGCGCTGCAGATACACTTTTTGCCGGCTTGGAATTATTCTTATTTTCATCCTACTTCTTCTTTTTCTTCTTATGAGGATGAGGATGAAGAAGAAGAAGTAGGATGAAAATAAGATTAATTCCAAGCCGGCAAAAAGTGTATCTGCAGCGCTCCTCTAAGTGTATTTGCAGAATGTCATTTATGGAAAAAAATAGATACAATGTTTCAACCGCTGTATGGAAGGACAGTCCCAGAACTGTCATAAATAGTCTATTTCCGACAGTTCTGGGACATTCACTCCATACAGCTGTTTCAACCGCTGTATGGAGGGAATGTCATAGAACTGTCAGAAATAGACTATTAATGACAGTTCTGGGACTGTCCTTCCATACAGCGGTTGAAACATTGTATGTATTTGTTTCCATAAATGGTTGAAACATTGTATGTATTTGTTTCCATAAATGGATCCATTTATGGAAACAAATACATACAATGTTTCAACCGCTGTATGGAAGGACAGTCCCAGAACTGTCATTAATAGTCTATTTCTGACAGTTCCATGACATTCCCTCCATACAGCGGTTGAAACAGCTGTATGGAGTGAATGTCCCAGAACTGTCAGAAATAGACTGTTTCTGACAGTTCTGGGACAATCACTCCATACAGCTGTTTCAACCGCTGTATGGAGGGAATGTCATGGAACTGTCAGAAATAGACTATTAATGACAGTTCTGGGACTGTCCTTCCATGCAGCGGTTGAAACATTGTATGTATTTGTTTCCATAAATGGATCCATTTATGGAAACAAATAGATACAATGTTTCAACCGCTCTATGGAAGGACAGTCCCAGAACTGTCATTAATAGTCTATTTCTGACAGTTCTATGACATTCCCTCCATACAGCGGTTGAAACAGCTGTATGGAGTGAATGTCCCAGAACTGTCAGAAATAGACTATTTCTGACAGTTCTGGGACTGTCCTTCCATACAGCGGTTGAAACATTGTATGTATTTGTTTCCATAAATGGATCCATTTATGGAAACAAATACATACAATGTTTCAACCGCTGTATGGAAGGACAGTCCCAGAACTGTCATTAATAGTCTATTTCTGACAGTTCCATGACATTCCCTCCATACAGCGGTTGAAACAGCTGTATGGAGTGATTGTCCCAGAACTGTCAGAAATAGTCTATTTCTGACAGTTCTGGGACATTCACTCCATACAGCTGTTTCAACCGCTGTATGGAGGGAATGTCATGGAACTGTCAGAAATAGACTATTAATAGTCTATTTCTGACAGTTCTATGACATTCCCTCCATACAGCGGTTGAAACAGCTGTATGGAGTGAATGTCCCAGAACTGTCGGAAATAGACTATTTATGACAGTTCTGGGACTGTCCTTCCATACAGCGGTTGAAACATTGTATCTATTTTTTTCCATAAATGACATTCTGCAAATACACTTAGAGGAGCGCTGCAGATACACTTTTTGCCGGCTTGGAATTAATCTTATTTTCATCCTACTTCTTCTTCTTCATCCTCATCCTCATAAGAAGAAAAAGAAGAAGTAGGATGAAAATAAGAATAATTCCAAGCCGGCAAAAAGTGTATCTGCAGCGCTCCTCTAAGTGTATCTGCAGAATGTCATTTATGGAAAAAAATAGATACAATGTTTCAACCGCTGTATGGAGTGAATGTCCCAGAACTGTCAGAAATAGTCTATTTCTGACAGTTCTGGGACATTCACTCCATACAGCTGTTTCAACCGCTGTATGGAGGGAATGTCATGGAACTGTCAGAAATAGACTATTAATGACAGTTCTGGGACTGTCCTTCCATACAGCGGTTGAAACATTGTATGTATTTGTTTCCATAAATGGATCCATTTATGGAAACAAATACATACAATGTTTCAACCGCTGTATGGAAGGACAGTCCCAGAACTGTCATTAATAGTCTATTTCTGACAGTTCCATGACATTCCCTCCATACAGCGGTTTCCGGCAAAAAGTGTATGTGCAGAGTTCCTCTATTCTGCAGATACACTTAGAGGAGCTCTGCAGATACACTTAGAGGAGCTCTGCACATACACTTTTTGCCGGCTTGGAATTATTCTTATTTTCATCCTACTTCTTCTTCTTCTTCTTCTTCTTCTTCATCCTCATCCTCATCCTCTTCTTCTTCTTCTGAGGATGAGGATGAGGATGAAGAAGAAGAAGAAGAAGAAGAAGTAGGATGAAAATAAAATTAATTCCAAGCCGGCAAAAAGTGTATGTGCAGAGCTCCTCTAAGTGTATCTGCAGAATAGAGGAACTCTGCACATACACTTTTTGCCGGCTTGCAATTATTCTTATTTTCATCCTACTTCTTCTTCTTCTTCTTCATCCTCTTCTTCTTCTTCTGAGGATGAGGATAAAGAAGAAGAAGAAGAAGAAGAAGTAGGATGAAAATAAGATTAATTCCAAACAGGCAAAAAGTGTATGTGCAGAGCTCCTCTAAGTGTATCTGCAGAATAGAGGAACTCTGCACATACACTTTTTGCCGGCTTGGAATTATTCTTATTTTCATCCTACTGCTTCTTCTTCTTCTTCATCCTCATCCTCATCCTCAGAAGAAGAGGATGAGGATGAGGATGAAGAAGAAGAAGAAGAAGAAGAAGAAGTAGGATGAAAAGAAGAATAATTCCAAGCCGGCAAAAAGTGTATGTGCAGAGTTCCTCTATTTCTGACAGTTCTCTCACAGCTTCTTCACATGAACAGTGGTTGAAACATCTGTATCCTAAATGTAAACTAATAGATACAATGTTTCAACCGCTAAACATGTGTTCCTTCTGTCAGAGAACTGTCAGAAATAGCGGAGCTCACTGCAGGGACACTTTTGCCGGCTGATCGGGAAATGTTCGATTCGCGCACCCGAAGTAGGCAAAATTTCGGTTTCGCCGCGAATCGAATATTTCCTGAAATTCGACTCGAATTCCGGTTCGCCTGGTTCGATTCGCTCATCTCTAATTGCTATGATTCCAGATTTTGCACTAGATCAGACACAGGTAACATCTACTTAGCATTTGATACTTTATCTTAACTATTCACCCGCACTTTAAAATATATTTTTATTATTTAATACAGATCCATTTTATTGTAGATTCCTTCTACTGTGTTCAAGTCCATGTTCCATTTTTCTAAGGTATGATTTATACACAGAATTTGTTTTACATTCGATTTCTTCTAATGCTGTGATACATAACAGCTATTATAACATTTTTGTTACCCACACATAGGAATCTCTGTTCTTTCATCTGTTCTTTTGTTTGATTTATGAGCAGCTTATTTGCAAGGCTTAATGGTTTGCTACATATTAGTTTTCATTCCATTATTCACATTTAGCTTATGGTATTTCCAAATATAGATTTTTGTATGGTAGATATAAAACTAGTGGTTTTATGGTTTATTCATTTTTTTTTCGTATAATAACTCTCTACACACAACAGTACATTTTATGTGATAATTTATTAAATATTTTTACCTATGGTTTGTTTTAAAATGGTATATACTGTAATTCTTCGTTTACAATATTTTTATTGAAATTTTTCTTCACAAAAGCTAGAGAGGAAAGTTTTAAGGAGCATTACAATATAGTGGTTCTTTCACTGTAATAATACAGACAGATAATGTAATGACATAATGAATCAGGTTTTATTTGTTAATAAAGAATCAGAAGGCACATTCCACTACATAGCACAATGTTGCAAATTTTTATTGAACGTGGAGGAAATCTCAAACACACATTGAACATTGGACTCCAATGCAATCCTAATAAACTCCAAGTAACCTACCACTTTAGGGCAATAACCCATGAGTGGAATATATTATGCTAGAAAAACTTAACACTTACAATATAGTAAAAAAAATAAAACAGATGAACCACGTAGACAGAAAGTATACCATACTGTTCTCTCAATTCGGGCTATCTCCCCCTCAAAGGGAAGTCACACCATAAACCGTGCAATTCTAAACATAATCCCTGAGATTATTGTAATGCAACAATTAATATAAAAAGGCAAGAGTGTCTAAAGAGAGGAGAGAAAAAAAAGGGAGGAAAAACAAAAGGTAGGAAAAGAAACAGAGAGAAGAATAGGGGAGGTAAAGGACCTCAGTTGCTAGTTATCCTCTGCACTTTCCTCACGCTGTCACAGCGTGAGGAAAGTACTGCCAATAACCATCAATTGTCAGAGGAGGGATTGGTACCGATCACAGGGCAGTGCCACACATCAGTGCCCAGCAGTGCCACCCACCTGTGCCCAGCAGTGCTGCCCAGCAGTGCCACCCATCAGTGCCCAGCAGTGCCTCCAGTCAGTGCCACCCATCAGTGCCGCCTATCAGTGCCACATATCAGTACCCATCATTGTTGCAAATCAGTGCAAGCTCATCAATGCCACCTATCAGTGCCTGGCAGGGCCTGTCAGTGCTGCCTATCAGTGCCCATCAGTGCTGCCTATCAGTGCAGCCTCATCAACGCACGAGTGAAGGAGAAAAATTATCTGTTTGTAAAATTTTATAATAGAAACAAAGAATTTTTTTTAAATTTTTGCTATATTTTTGTTTATAGCGCAAAAAAATAAAACACCCAGCGGTGACTACATACCACCAAAAGAAAGCTCTATTTGTGTGAAAAAAATGATAAAAATTTCATATGGGTACAGTGTTGCATGACCACGCAATTGTCACTCAAAGTGCGACAGCGCTGAAAGCTGAAAATTAGCCTGGGCAGGAAGGGGGTATAAGTGCCCTGTAGGCAAGTGGTTAATAAGATAATCCTAAAACAGGGAATCAAAAGCCTTATGGACATCTAAAGACAACAGCATTCCCTGACGATTCCCCCGTCCATCACCATCCAAATGTATCGCAAAGATAACATCTATGATCTCCTGGTTTGGTCTGATGCCTGGCGGTTAGGAACAAGTCCTGCTTGGTGGGGATGGATATGTTGGGCAAGACAAGAATTCAGTCTAGATGCAAGCACCTTGGACAGGATTGTTAAGTCAGTGATTATCAAGGAAAGGGGCAATAAATAGGACAGTCCCCATGATCTTTCCCAGGTTTTGGTATGATGTGTATATAAGCCGCGTTCTCTAGAGGTGGGAGGTATGTACCCTGCTGGATTGCATTAAAAAAGGAGCACAATCAATATGTCTTGATATTTCCAGTAATAATGACCTGAAAAGCCATCAGGGACAGGTGTTTTAGAGGGATGTAAGTTCTGATGGCAAGTTTAATTTCTGGCTCCGAAAGTATATAATTCTTTATGATATTTTGTATCTATGTATGCATATATACACGTTTTTTTTTCATTTCTACTACTTATTTTGATTTTATGTCTGTTATGTAGCCCTGAGGGGGACGGTGTTGTGTTGCCCTTGAAACATATTGACTGTTGTTATGTAATGGTACTACAAACAGTTAAAGGCACTTTTATTATTATTATTATTATTATACAGTATTTATATATTATTATTATACAGTATTTATATATTATTATTATAGAGTATTTATATAGCACCAACAGTTCACTCAGCGCTGTACATTACAATGGGAGACAATACATGAGACAGTACAATAACAATACAATGCGATACACAAGGGGTTCGAGGGCTCTGCTCCTTGGAGCTTACAATCTTGGAGGGAGGGGATAGTAGTACGGGAGGAATAGCTGTGGGGGATCAAGTGGTTGGAAGAGTGGAGGCGATCGGCAATTAGCAGGGGGTGGGGTAGGCTTCCCTGAAGAGGTGGGTTTTCAGGGTGCGCCTAAAGGAGAGGAGAGTAGGTGATAGTCTGATGGATTGGGGTAGGGAGTTCCATAGGATAAGTGATGCCCTGGAGAAGTCCTGGAGGAGGGCATGGGAGGAGGAGACCAGGGAACTAAAGAGAAGGAGTTCTTGTGAGGAGCGGAGAGTGCGTTTTGGGTGGTATTTGGATATTAGGTCGGTGATGTAGTTTGGGGCAGAGTTATGGACAGCTTTGTACGTCACTTTGAGCTCTTTTGTGGTTTTTGGGAAGTTGCACATTGCAAAGGAATTTCTCCAAAGCTTAGTGAATGAGGTGAAGCTCTGCTGACTTTGATTAGCCAATCATGCACAAGCAAAAATACTGTTTTTTTTAATTTTCTTTACATTGGATATTCTCTGTAAAGGTAAATTTCACCACATTCACTAAACTCTGAGGAAAATTCACTTGCAAACTGTTACTTCCCTTTCAAAGTGAACAGCTTTGTTTGCCTTTAATGAATCACTCCCTTTAGCTTCTGTGAAAATAGAAACAGACAAAATGGTGTACATTTTTCAAAGTAATCCAAGGGAAACTGAAATAGATGCTGCCTTAAATGTGTAACATGAATACCATACAGTATAACCACTTGAGCTCTGGAAGGTTTTACCCTCTTCATGACCAGGGCATTTTTTTTGCTGTTCAGCACTGCGCTACTTTAACTGGCAATTGTTGAAAAAAAGACCAAAGATATTTTCTGCTTTCTGTGATAAAACATATCCAATAAAATCAAATTTCGTCATAAATTTAGGCCATAATATATTCTGTTACGTCTCTGGTAAAAAAAAATCCCAATAAATGTATATACAATTCCATAACAGTACAAATTCCCCCCAAATGACCCCTTTTTGGAAAGTAGACAGTCTGAGGTATTTAGTAAGAGGCGTGGTGAGTTTTTTGAAGTTGTAATATTTTTCAAAATTTTTTTGAGAACAAAGTAATTGAATAAAAATTGTTTTGTTTTCGCATTTTCTTTTAACATACGGTCACCAGTGCAGTACAGTGTTATCATATGACTGATGTGTCGGTGATCAGTGATACTAACTGGTGACAGTATTAACCACTTGCCTACTGGGCACTTATACCCCCTTCCTGCCCAGGCCAGTTTTCAGCTTTCAGCGCTGTCGCACTTTGAATGACAATTGCGCGGTCATGCAACACTGTACCCATATGAAATTTTTATAATTTTTTTGAGACAGAGCTTTCTTTTGCTAAACAAACCAAAAACAACTGAAAATTTTGAAAAAAAAACACTTTTTTTCTTAGTTTTTGTTATAACATTTTGTAAATAAGTGATTTTTTTCCTTCACTGATGTGCGCTAATGAGGCTGCAGTGATGGGCACTGATAGGCTGCACTGATGGGCACTGATGAGGAGGTACTAGTAGGTGGCACTGATGGGCATTGACAGGCATCACTGATGGGCACTGAAAGGCAGCATTCATATATGGCACTGATAGGTGGAACTGATAGGTGGCACTGATAGGCAGCACGGACTGGTACTGATAGGCTGCTCTGACTGGCACTGACTGGCTCTGTTAGGCGGCACTGATAGGCAGCATTGACGGGCACTGATAGGCGGCACTGACTGGCACTTATTGGCAGCACTGATAGGTGGCACTGACTGGCATTGATAGGTGGCACTGACTGGCACTGACACGTGACACTGAAAGGCAGCTCAGATAGGCACTGAAATGTGGCATTGATGTGCACTGGTAGGTACTGATATGATGTGCACTGGTAGGCACTGATGGGCACTGGCAGGAGGCATTAATGAGCACTGACAGCTGGCATTGATGGGCACTGACAGGTGGCACTGCTGGGGCTACACTGATCATCAGGGCACACTGATCATCAGTGCCCTGATGATCAGTGTACATGTCCCCTCCGAGAAATGCCAATTACCAGCTCTCCTCTCCTCTCGAGCTGTCAGCGTGACAGCTCGTGAAGAGAGAAATGCCGATTACCAGCATTTCCCTATTTACATGTGATCAGCTGTGATTGGACACAGCTGATCACATGACCGAGCCGACATCTTCGGCTCTTTCCTTTGATCGATGATCCGCTGTGTCCAAGGGACACAGCGCTCCACCGATCGCCATGCTGCGCGATCCCAGAGCCGCACACGTGCGGTTAGTGTGGGAGGACGTCATATTTTTTTTTCACTTTGCTGTTACAATGAAGATCATTGTAACAGCAAAGGTTTCAGCTGTCATGAATGGTTTAACTAGTCATACCAGCTGTGATCACTAGTGGTCTGTGATTGGCTACAACAAATCACATGGTACATGTTATGAATACTGTGATTGGCCCAGGTACCATGTGATAGCTGTGGGCCAATAACAGCTAGGTCAACACAGCTGTTATGAATATATTTATTCATAAAATCTTTGTTGACATTGTGATTATGTGATCACATAGCAATCACATGATCACTGGTCCCTGAGTACCCGGATCCGCATTCCGCTTTGTCTAGTGGACACAGCAGTCGCAGGAGGGGCTGCATGCACCTGTAGGCTCACAGCACCCCCCTTAATCCGAGCAGGCAGAATAACGTACATGTATGTGATTTTGCTTGCAGGTGCCGACTTGCCGCAGTATATGTATTGTGGTTGGTCAGCAAGTGGACCAAACAAAGGAGAAAGCACATACAAGTGGTTATTACTCTCGCCAATATCAATAAATCACCAATATACAGTATCAACAACACAAAAATCCCACAAACAAAGCAAACTCTTTTCAGATATATAACAAGTAACATTTACAATCAGTGTCAGACCTAATACAAGTCCTTTTAATCTTGGTTCACTACCACTCTTGTCCAAAAGTACATCTGTGCTTTCCAACCAACCACCTATGGAAAGCAGCTCACCATTATGGATGATATGAACTCTCTTTCTGGGAAGGTAAAAAAGCATCTGAAATCATCAACAGGCGATTAGGAACTCCTCTGTCACCTTGATTAATTTAGAAATCCTAAGAGTTTAATACTACAATCGGTCCATCTACTCTGAAGGTGGGCAAAGGATTAGAAAACAGGCACAGCCTGCAGTATATAAGTCTATCCCCTGCCAACATTCAGTAAAGGAAAACTCTTGAGTATGAGTATGTCGGCGTAGTGGTCTTTCTCCAGAGGTCCAAAACCACCTTCGGTAGTAAACTCATTTACAAACAATTTCATATTGGATAATAATTACTCTTACGTTTGACATCCATTGCTTCATCATGTAATTAGCAATAAAGAAAACAAAATCAATGCTATAGATAAAAACATTTATATGGCACATAGATTTAGAATATTTTTGTGAGTTCAAGATTGCAATGAACTGATACTACATAGGGTATTAAAAGTCAGACTTGGTGATCACAACAGTCTACGCACCACATCAGGTGGTGGACACATCTGACTACGATGTTATGTTGTGGTAAGTGTACTACTTTACATAATCTATATGCTTTAACCGCTTCCCTACTGCACTATAGCAGAACTACTGCAACAGGGCAGCAGGGCTGCGTAAAATCACGTATATATATATATATATATATATATATATACAGTATATATATATATATATGCACATATACGTGATTTTGTATTTCCGGCTACAGCTGTCAAATGGTGGCTACAGCTGTCGATCACCGGGTCCCGGCCCGTGATTCGCCTGCAGCACCTGGCCAAAGTCAAGGAACACTGACGGGGGAGAGGTCTGTATGTAAATAATACAGATCTCTCCCCTGTCAGCTCCAGCATGCTGCTTTGTATAATACAAAGCAGCATGCTTACACAGTAAAACACAGCACACAGTAAACCACACTCAACACACAGTTAACCCTTTGATGGCCCCAGATGTTAACCCCTTCCTGCCTAGTGTCATTAGTTTTATTAGCACTGATCACTGTATTAGTGTCACTGGGGATGTCAGTGACAGTCAGCCCCCCCCCCCCCCCCCAGTGTCAGAATGCCCACCTCAGTACCGCTATAAGTCGCTGATCACCGCCATTGCTAGTATTAAAAAAAATTAAAAAATAAAAATTCCAGTATATATACTGCCATTTGTAGATGCTATAACCTTCACGTAAACCAATTAATTTATATGTATTGGGATTTTTTTTAGCAAAGAATACATTTTGGCCTAAATTTATGAAGAAATTTGATTTTTAGAAAATTTTTACTGGATATGTTTTAGAGCAAAAAGTCAAAAATATTGTTTTTTTTTCAAAATTGTTGGTATTTTTTTGTTTATAGCACAGAAAAATAAAAAAACTCACAGGTGATCAAATACCACCGAAAGAAAGCTCCATTTGTGGGAAAAAAAGGACATAATTTAATTGCTGTGCAGCATTGCATGACCGCTCAATTGTAAGTTAAAGTAATGCAGTGCCATATTACCAAAAATGGCCCGGTCAGAAAGAGGGGTAAATCCTCTGGAGAGCAAGTGGTTAAACTGAGAAATTGCATGCACTTGGTGTACCAAAACAAAATCAGAACAGCAGCATGCTAGTGGTCTGAATACTAGAGTGTAAACATACAAATAAACCTAATGTTATATATATTATATTAGATAATACGTATAGTTACTTTATATTGATGTGGAGAGTAGAGACCTGTAATGTTCGCTCTTCTGGTCATGTACGGATACTACAAAGAGTATTAAATGTCATACTCTGTCATCACAGCAAGCCAAGCACGTAAGTACATTGGGTTCCTTCAGGACAATCTCTGACTATGATGCTGTGTTATGATGAGTGTATTCTACTCATTTACATGTGCAGGCATTTTATGTTAATATGAAATTTAGAAGCCTGTTATTACACCCTTATTGCAGTGTACAGATATTACAAAGGGTATTAAAAGTCAGATTCTGCAAACATATTAGTCCATATACATAAGCACAGGGCACCATCAGGGCAACTTTGACTATAATGTGTTGTCATTTTGTTATAAATGTACTACACCTGTTTATGTGTACTGTTTCTTAATCTGAAATATAGAAGCCTGTAATGAGTCACACTCCCTAATTTATATGTAGCAGGAATTTCCTTTGCTAACATTAACAGTGAATGAATAAACATTATGTACGCACAACTCACAAGGTTTTTTTTTAGTAAAGTGATACTAATGTAGAAAATCTGCACACGACATATAACACACATTGTCTGCTACTGACATTGAAGAGTGGGTAGTGTTTTCAGAGATTCTTTGCATCACTCCATTGCATAAGGTTCCAGATAAAATAATAAAATATAAATTCACTGCTGCAAGGGGAGGAATGACAACTCATGGGGCCCCCTGGCGATATGGGATCATGGGGCCCCTGTGCCCTCGCCCACACCCAAAAAAGCCTATGAAAATGCCAATGAAAGGTACCAGGGGCAGTGCCCGAATGCTCGAATGGTCAGTCCACCCCTGACTGCTGCTCAACTTTACAATTCTGTTTTCAAGAGAATGATAATTTCACTTGGATAGGTTCTAAACATATTTACAGAGGAAAGAAGCCCATGACATCAAATGGTATGAACAATTGGTGTGCGCTCATCTGATGTTACAAGCCACAGTCAGGGGACTTTAATAAAGCAGTAATGACACTTTATGGCAGTAGTTCCCTACCAAGTGAACTACCTGTGCCCAGGGGCGGACTGACAACTTATGGGGCCCCCGGGCAATAGGGGATCATGGGGCCCCTGTGTCCTTGTCCAAACTCAAAAAAGCCTATGAAAAAGGTATCAGGGGCATCTCATGGGGCCCCCTACTGACCCTGGGCCCTCGGGCAGTGCCTAGTTTTCAAATGGTCAGTCCACCCCTGCCTGTGCCTAATTCAGGCAAGCATTTGCACCAGTTTTGGTCAAATTTCCAACATGTGTGCATGTTTAATATTCTGTGTATAGCTTTACAGAACAGACAGTGCACAGTCCACATGTGTTTTTCTGCTGCTTCTCTGCTAACAGGAAATAGGAACTTTGTTACAGAGAAAAGACATAGAGTTTATCAAAGATGCAGCTACAAACTTATAAACACTGCCATCTACTGCTTAAAGACTATATCTTTACTGAATGCTGCTACAGTACAGTAGTTGTTGCACAAAAATACATGAAAAATGTATTCCAACACCCCCACTCAACAACTACTCCTTATATTAGTCCCATCAATTTCAGATCCCAGTTCTATAAATCTATTTCTTGTAAGCGGCTTTGATCCACTTTTGTTTCTCATGGGTTGGAAGTCTTTGCATCTAATCCCATGAATTTGGCTCTGGTTTTAATGCTACTTGAGCAACACAGAACAGACGTTTGGTTGGGATGCCTTTGTTGCTTCTGGTGGATTTCCTGATTGAAGCCTGGTTTCTTATTTTACAGTATTTGGATTATCTGCATTGATTTATATTTCTGTGTCACTTCAATGATTATCTTCGTATAATACATGTGGAATTTCCTTCAGTTTGAAGCTTTTGTGTTCACAGCATCCTAAAAGTACACATTCCTTTGCGCAAGCATCCTATTTTGTATATTCTTCTTTTGGGATGTGCACATAGGCTTTACTTCCAAAAATGTTTAGATGCTTTAAATTTGAGGTTTTTCCATTCTACAGTTCATATGGAGTTTTCTCTCTGATTTTCCTGGTAACTGATTTTGGAGATAAACAAAAAGAGAAAATGCCATCATATAGGGTGTAACCACCCATCAAAGGGGTCTCTCTGACTCACCCTATATTGGGGTGTGGATTAAAACCAAATATAAGCATGTTAGAAAAAGTTAGCAGCTGACTAGAGCAAACTGCAAAAAAGAACGGTATTTTAAATCCAATACAGAGTAATCAAAAAACATCAATAGTAGATGCAAGTAATTTCTTTATTATGATCATTAGGATCTTCTGAAGGGGTGGGCGTATGACATGGTGAGCACTACAGTCTATCAAAAAAATAAAAACAGTGAGTTAAAAACAAAAACAAAAGAACTTCCTGCGTATACACTTAGCTGCATCATGGTGATTGAGTGCATGGCTTTTTGCATGGTTTTTTACTTTCACAATAAAAAACTTTATAAATTGCTCTAGTCGTAGAGTGATATATATGCTTGAATGCCCATGTAAAAAATTCTATATAGAAAAAACTAAAAGATCCTTAAGAGTACGCATAAGTGACCATCTACGTGATATTAGAAATGATCATAAAAGTAAAACTGAAAAAGAAAGGGAAAATCCCCCAGCCCAACATTTTAAGGAAGTACATCAAGGTAAAACAGAAGGCCTGAAAGTGAAAGGCATTTTTCTCCTTAATATTTCATCTAGAAGAGGTGACTTTGATAGAATTACTTTACAAAAAGAGAAATTTTGAATTTATACGCTGGGGACTTTGATACCCCAGGGGTTAAATACTGAATTAAATTTCAAAGTATTTCTTAAATAAATAACATGCTTCAAAAATATTCTATCAATAATATTTTATCAACATATAACTTTTCATTTCTCCATAGATGAAAATGATAACTTAATGTTCTACCCCTATATTGTCATCTGTTGAACAACAATGAAAAAGTATAATCTGTAATATATCTGCTGACTGTTAGCCACCCTTTGATGATCTATATATGAAACAATGTAGTGATGACATTTCACAAGAGGGTGAGAAACGGAATATATTATGCAAATACTGAGCTATATAAGGATTGGAAAAATGTCCCATGCCAGTTCTGATGAAGTCCGCGATGATTGGCAGATGAAACACGTCAACGTAGTGACATCATCACGCCCTGCGTAACACCATGCTGCTATTTCCATGAGGTGGAAGAGGTACACCACACACCTCCATCTTGGATCGTCACTGGGCAAGATGGAAACCGCTAGCTAATGAGCTTACTCTCGGGAGTTTACTAAGTAATGTATAGCGATGCATACAACTTCCACCGTTGGCAAATAATTTTTTGATATGTGCAAAGCATTGATTTGCATTCTGATATTATACGGAACTTTTTGTTCATAACCTTTATAAGGAACTTTCTTGCTCTTACTTAGAAGATACATTTTTGGGCCAATTAAGGGCTAACTTACATCTACATGAGTCCATGTTATTACATGATCAAGATTCCAGATATTTATACGCCATCTATGTTTGAAGATTCATATAACATTTTTTATATGAACAAGAGGAAATCTCCTTCATTGAAAACGGATCATTAGATATCCTTTCTTAATATAAATCCAATAACAGAGTTCATTGGGGTATTTACCTTATATTACATATTTAAATATCCATTTATGATCTCTCTTCATCTGACTAATATGTTCATGTCATTTATTTTAGATTTAGCATTATATTGCCATTAATAGATGTCACTCCGTTAAAGAAATATTGGCCGTTTGAGGCTGGAAACATATTGTAAATTTTTCATATCAGCAAACCATTTATGACGATGATGAGATATAATGAAGGTAATATTTTAGATTAAAAAAAATCCCTCCATATAGTAATTACTTAATGATTTCTGAAATAGATCTATCTTGATATCATACTCATGAATATGGTGATTCTTCTTATACAGTGGGGCAAAAAAAGTATTTAATCTGCCACCAATTGTGCAAGTTCTCCCACTTAAAAAGATGAGAGAGGCCTGTAATTGGCATCATAGGTAGACCTCAACTATGAGAGACAAAATGAGAAAAAAAATCCAGACAATCACATTGGCTGATTTGGAAAGAATTTATTTGCAAATTATGGTGGAAAATAAGTATTTGGTCAATATGAAAAGTTCATCTCAATACTTTGTTATATATCCTTTGTTGGCAATGACAGAGGTCAAACGTTTCCTGTAAGTCTTCACAAGGTTGACACACGCTGTTGCTGGTATGTTGGCCCATTCCTCCATGCAGATCTCCTCTAGAGCAGTGATGTTTTGGGGCTGTCACTGGGCAACACGGACTTTCAACTCCCTCCAAAGGTTTTCTATGGGGTTGAGATCTGGAGACTGGCTAGGCCACTCCAGGACCTTGAAATGCTTCTTACAAAGCCACTCCTTCGTTGCTCGGGTGGTATGTTTGGGATCATTGTCATGTTGGAAGACCCAGCCACGTTTTATCTTGCTGATGGAAGGAGGTTTGCGCTCAAAATCTCACAATACATGGCCCATTCATTCTGTCCTGTACATGGATCAGTCGTCCTGATCCCTTTTGCGGAGAAACAGCCCCAAAGCATGATGTTGCCACCCCCATGCTTCACAGTAGGTATGGTGTTCTTTGGATGCAACTCAGCATTCTCTCTCCTCCAAACACGACGAGTTGTGTTTCTACCAAACAGTTCTATTTTGGTTTCATCTGACCATATGACATTCTCCCAATCCTCTTCTGGATCATCCAACTGCTCTCTAGAAAACTTCAGACGGGCCCGGACATGTACTGGCTTAAGCAGGGGGACACGCCTGGCACTGCAGGATCTGAGTCCCTGGTGGCGTAGTGTGTTACTGATGGTAGCCTTTGTTACGTTGGTCCCAGCTCTCTGCAGGTCATTCACTAGGTCCCCCCGTGTGGTCCTTGGGTTTTTGCTCACCGTTCTTGTGATCATTTTGACCCCACGGGGTGAGATCTTGCGTGGAGCCCCAGATCGAGGGAGATTATCAGTGGTCTTGTATGTCTGCTATTTTCTAATTATTGCTCCCACAGTTGACTTGTTCACACCAAGCTGCTTGCCTATTGCATATTCAGTCTTCCCAGCCTGGTGCAGGTCTACAATTTTGTTTCTGGTGTCCTTCGACAGCTCTTTGGTCTTCACCATAGTGGAGTTTGGAGTGTGACTGTTTGAGGTTCTGGACAGGTGTCTTTTACACTGATAACAAGTTCAAACAGGTGCCATTGATACAGGTAATGAGTGCAGGGCAGAGGAGCCTCTTAAAGAAGAAGGTACAGGTCTGTGAGAGACAGAAATCTTGCTTGTTTGTAGGTGACCAAATACTTATTTTCCACCATAATTTACAAATAAATTCTTTCCAATGTGATTGTCTGGATTTTTTTTCTCATTTTGTCTCTCATAGTTGAGGTCTACCTATGATGCCAATTATAACAGTCCCTCTCATCTTTTTAAGTGGGAGAACTTGCACAATTGGTGGCTGACTAAATACTTTTCTGCCCCACTGTACATATTATTCACTACTCATATTGACTTCTTAGGATTTTTTCTACTTGCTACTTCTATATTCAGAACTGATGACCACATATGTGAAGTGAAAAGACGTATGCTCTTAAAGTCATGTCATTATTGGAAATCAGCAAGGAAATCTAATTGTGAAGATAGCATCACTCAGAACACACTGAAAGTGGACTCTCCATACAGTACTACAACCTCTCCTATATGAAGATTTCTTAATCACCATGATGCAGCTAAGTGTATATGCAGGACATGCTTTTGTTTTTGTTTTTAACTCACTGTTTTTATTTTTTTTGATTGACTGTGTGCTCACTGAAGAAAATTAATTATATCAAATTTATAGTTTGGCACTTATATTATATTGATGGCAAGAATGCAAAATATTTGGTTTTTATGATTAATCATAATTAATAATAAAATGTTTGAATGGTCGCCTTAAGCCGATGATAATATTTATTTCTTCAGTAAAATAAGCTGAGACAGTTAAACTGAGACAGCTGAGCTAGTTAACCAGCTGATAGGTGAGTATTCCATAATAAGGCATAGCTGGTTATAGGACTCTGGTGGAAAATGTCAAGGGTGTTAGAAGTGACTCATTATAGAATAACTATTACATAATGTATTTTAATAGTATCTGTGTGTATTTAGCTTATGATTTCTAAGTTGGTAATATTGTTACATATGTAGATTAGTGGTTATACATTATTAAGATATTGTAAAGATACGTTCTTAATTTATATTATCATTTAAATATGAGTAGCTGATGTTACATCACCAGCTTATTATGGACATCACATATGTACATGTCCATCAAAAACACCATATATGTAGCGCCCAGGGGCGGACTGACAACTCATGGGGCCCCCGGCAATAGGGGATCATGGGGCCCCTGTGTCCTTGCCCAAACTCAAAAAAGCCTATGAAAAAGGTACCAGGGGCATCTCATGGGGCCCTCTACTGACCCCGGGCCCTCGGGCAGTGCCCGAGTTTCCAAATGGTCAGTCCGCCCCTGGTAGCACCCCCTCCCTTCTATGAAATTGCTCTGCAAAGCAGTATTGATTTCCATACAAGGTCTCAAGATCCCAAGTTATGACGCTTACTTGCTTCATAAAAGACCATAAGGGACAGTTTGACGGAGACGCTCACATTCATACATAATCAAACACACACACACGGCTGTCCAAACAGACACGCATAAGAACATTCTGAGAAGCTGGAACAGATGCGTGCTGTAAGACAAGAAATAGTCATTAACATCACTTCCTTCTTCTTACTCGGACTCAGCTGCGTTGAACAAGACAAGACTCGAGAAGGACAAAGAGAACATGGAAGGTGCACATGGCCAGACAGCCATGACAATAATGACTTATCTTTAAACTTCTGCTTGATATTTCTGGTTTTATCTACATGGAACTGTTCATGATACACTTTACATTGTTATTTTAAGCCATTTTGTGATAGAATAAAATCACACTTTATTTTTTATTTCAACGGCTCTTTCATTTATAATCGCCTCAAGACACTAAAGAAGTATTACATGTGTCAAAAATCCAACACTCCCCATGTCATACGCCCACCCTTTCAGAAGATCCCAGTGATCATAATAAAGAAATGATTTGCATCTACTATTGATGTTTTTTGATTACTCTGCATTGGATTTAAAATACCGTTCTTTTTTGCAGTTTGCTCTAGTAAGCTGCTAACTTTTTCTACTATGATTTTGGAGATAGCATGCAGTTATAATTGCTTCCTCCCAGTATGTAGTTGGCATATCTGCATCAAACGGCATAGTTCTTCTACTTTCACATAGAGTATGGTTCATTCTGTCTGCAACTTCATTTTGTTTTGGGTTGTATGGTACAGTAGTTTGAAATATTATGCCATGCTTTCTCAGAATCCCTTGTGTATTATCACCTGTATGTTCAGTTCCATTGTCTGTGCGCAATACACTCTTGGAAGGTCACTAGCCCTTATGGGGAAGTCAGGAAGTGACGAAATGCATCAAGGGACGTGACGTCGGACGTTGCACGGTGACCGGAAGTGGAGGAGCGGCCATCTAAATTGAGGTTACATCGATATTGGTGTTCCTGGAAGCTGCTTGTGAGATGGGAATGGGAATATATGCGGTTTATATGCGGTTTTATATTATTTTCATGTAAGCACATCTAATAAAGCCTGGATCTAATTTATTTGACATACTACACTATATGGTATTTCTTCTTCTATGAGTGATTGCCTATGGATGGCTCTGGAAAGTAATATGTCATGCTTGGAAGTATGGGAAAACCCGGCATCTGGTATAGCATTTGTGGGATAATCTTGAGGAGTGGTGGCATATCAGATTATTTCTCCTAGAAGGCTTTTTGATCACATATTTAGGGTAAGAGTATTCACTCTAGCCACATAGAAGTGTTTATATAGGAGTGTACACGGAGTGCCTCACTAATTCACGTGTTTTCACATTGTGTTTTTATATTGTGTTTTCACAATTTTTCACATATATATATAAGGTTTGTATTGTTGAAAGGGGAGAGAAAGAGAGAGGAAAGACCACCTTCAAATGGTGAATAACGGCCACAGGGAGGTGAGAGGAACAACAGTCTCCCCACCAAGAACCAATCTTTCCCCATAACCAAAGTTCTCAGCTACAGATACTCTATCTTGTGGCCAAAAGTTAATATAGCACTGCCTAATGGCATGTCTAAACAGGAATAGCTCCCTATAATTTAAAGATCTTATAGAAATGGCTTGAAGCTAATATTTTCATTAAACCTGGGAATTTTGTGGCCTCCAATTAGAAGATCCATTTAGTTTCAAGCTGAAGAAGACGTTTATTGATATTCCCACCTCTCACAGAGTGTGGTATATGTTCCAAGGCAAAAAAGTTGTGAAAATATTTTTATCTTCAGATCTGTGGGATAATGAAAATCAAATCATAATGAATTTGCATATTGTTAATTAAGATATTGGCATGATGAATCTCTGTGGACAGGAATGGAAAGATTTTACTTCCCATATACAACAAGAAGTAGTGGGGTCAGAGAATAACCAACAAGATCTGGATTTGTATTTTCAATGATTGAAGCAATTGTTAAGCAAAAAATCTATGCTTTGGCATAAAACATTCTTTGAACAATATACTGAATGTAAATGTGTTCCCTTTGGACTCCAGTATCCAGATTTTCCCAAATGTTAGCAGTTAATATGGAATCTTGCTCCATTCGGCTGATGGAGATTTTATTTTCCAATACTTTTTATTGAGAATTTTCAAGTTACAAACAGTGCAAAAGACAAATGTCATGTTATCACAGAAGATGTCGAATAGCACAAAAGAACACCTGGGTTAACAGCAGACATACCTTAGTAAACTAAAGAATCTGTGCGAAAACAACCGGGTAATTCAAACAGAAAATTCCCAGCATTAAGTGCACCAGGTATAGAAGAGTCAGTGGTCGTAATCCCATGAATCACACAGAACGAGCATCAAGGAAAACATGATAGATGTTGTAGAGCAAAGAGGGGAGAAGAAGTCGGGAAATATCAAGGCACGGAAATGTACTGAATCCATGGGTCCCATGTTCTATCAAATTTGTCAGTATTGTTGTGTAGAATACACGTGAGTTTGTCATTAATCATGATCCAATTCAATTTATTCTTAACGTTTTAAAGCGGAATAATTGATCTCTTCCAGTGCTTAGCAATAGTGATTATTGCTGCTAACAGCATGTAGGTAAGCAATTTAAGGGATTTTTTTGGCACTGTATTTGGAAATTTATGAAAGAGGGCTGTCTCCGGGGCCCTGCGAACATTCACCCCCGTCACCGTGTAGATAAGGTTAAACATGCGAATCCAAAATTTAGTTGCTGTCGGGCATCGCCACTAGATGTGGAACATAGAACACATCTGGCCGCAACGCCAAACGCACATTGGTGAGCCAGATGGATGCATCTTCGCAACCCGGGTGGGAACTAGGTACCATCGCAATAATGTTTTATAATTTGCCTCAATTAAGGTGGTATTGATAGAAACCTTAGATAATGCTAAGGCTATATCTTGCCAATCAGGTAGATCATAGCTAACATTCAGGTCCTGTTCCTATTGATCCATGTAGGAAAGTTTACAGCTCGGATCAGTAAGAAGGGCATAAACCGTAGAAATAGATCTCTAGAGAGATTATTATTCTGACAGGAAAGTTCGAAATTGGTAAATCCCGAGATGACCCTCAAATAGAAACAATGAAAGTAAAGTGGGGAAAAAAAGGAAAGAAAAAAGAAGAGACAAAAGACCCTGAGCCCAGAAAATGGCTAGCATCAAACCAAATGGCATAACAACAATATGCAGCATAAAACAGTAAAGTACCAAATATCCCAGACACAAAGTCAAGGAACGGAACAGTCTCCACAAAAGCAAAGCAGTGGGGAGAGTCTTTCGATTAGGGAGAGCGCATAGACTCTTCCCGGCGCTATGGGGTCTGGAAAAGACATGTCTGTTAAAGGCTCCTAACACCAGAAACTAGAGTATCTGACATGTAAACAATCTAACCCATAAACAATTAAAGATTGATATGACTAGAGAACAAAACCTACTCAACAATTCAAAAAACAAAGGCGGGGGCCAATGTCCTACAACAGGACC
The DNA here is from genome assembly GCF_062004578.1 of Staurois parvus. Classification (NCBI taxonomy): domain Eukaryota; kingdom Metazoa; phylum Chordata; class Amphibia; order Anura; family Ranidae; genus Staurois; species Staurois parvus. Next base: position 181,660 of record NW_028318576.1, on the reverse strand, counting down.
ATGGAGAGGTCCCCGCCCAATATAAGACCAGCCGGTAACCAGCAGAGTCTTTATGGAACCTGACATGGAATAGCAGGTTTCTTCTTCCTGAGAGATGGAGACCTCAGAGGCGAAAGTGGGGGAGGGGGGCTGTAAGCTTTAGGAGGGATCCTTGAGGAGGGGCTAAGAGAAATAAAGCCCAAGTTCAACAAAATTTTCTCTCCATCAGAGAATGTAGAAAAGGTGTAGGACTTGCCATTATAAGCAAATTGTAAGTGAAATGGATAATTCCATCTATATTGGATGTTCCTTTGAATTAAAGGTGAAAGTAATGGTTTGAACTCCCTCCGTTTTTGTATAGTGGCTTGAGAAATGTCTGCAAAGAATTGAATCTTGTACCCTACGATTTCCAAGTCAGGATGTTTCCTGGAATATCGCATCACTGCCTCCTTGAATCTGAACAAATGGGGTTTAACGATTATATCCTGAGGAGGCCCATCTGGTTTTAAGGGGACCAGAGCTCTGTGGATACAGTGTCTGAATGTCGTTGGCATCCGGCACTGCTGATAGTATAACGGAGTGAGCAACTGAAGCAATATCTTTGACCGTTTCCGGCAGGCCTCTATTCCGGACGTTTTACCAGCTGGCATGGTTCTCAAAATTGTCTATTTTCGCATAAGCTTCATCTAGGCAGTCTTGTAGGTCGGCAATCCTGTTGAAATTATGAGACACTCTGTGAACTGGATCATCAACTATAGTTTCAATGTTTTCCAGGCGGTTTCCGATCTCCCTGAAATTATGTTTTAAGTCAGAGGCTAATTTAGTGGTAGCTTTTTTCCCATTCTCTCTGAAGTAAATCACCAAAACAGTCCCCTGAGCAGTGCAAAGGCACAGGTGGATAAGCAGGAGAGTCCACTGGACCTGCAGGAGCTGAACCCTGGATGCTGATTTAGCTGGTGAATATGTCAGCCATTTCCCTGTCTAGCAGGGAGGAAGCCTGGTTATCATGGCCTGGTGACAGGACCGCAGCCTGAGGAGGAGACTTGGTGGGGCTAGAGAGAGACCTGGAGAGAGTGGAGTGAACACTCACGTGGGCTGGGGAGCCAGGGGAGCCATCACTATGCTTCCCAGGACTAGAGGAGGGGAGCTGGGCCCGCTGTGGTGTAGGCTGTTTTTCCTCAGCAACTGAAAAACTCTGGGAGCCAGGGCTGACCGCCATCTTGCCTCCCCCTCCCTTCTTCATTGTGGCAGCTCAGGAGCTGCTAGCAGATCTCCCAGCCAGTCGGGTGGGCATTGGAGGTCCCCCACCCCCTCCACAAGCAGGCCTGGTAAGTTGCAGGGAGGAACAGGGTCAGGAGCCCCAAATTATCCCCCTAAGGCACCGGGAATGTGCAGAGCGGCTAGAACTGCATCTGCTCTGGCCGCCCGTGCGCTCTCCTGATGGAGATTTTAAAAGAGAATTATCAAAAGGAAATTAGTTTATTAGATGAACAAATCAAAACGGTTAACTCTCAAAATGTTGAACTTATTTCCCATCCACAATTTGAAAACAAACAGAAGGAGCTTAACGAGTTCTTAGAACAGTGCATAAAAGTTTCTAATAAAAAAAAATGATAAGGGATTTACTTGCATTTGAGACTGGCAGGGCATATAGATGGCATAGATCCCCTAGAAACAGAAAGGTACGTCCTCCTCCTCCACCCGAGTCAGCATTGAACACTGCACCTGATGGCTCTATCACTTAATACGACACTGATTTAATTTCTTCAATGTCTTCTTTATCTTCACAGCAGGATGACTCCACAACCTCACAGGTCTCTTAATGTCTCACTCATAAGAAACACAAACATGGAGGTCAGGGCACCTACAACCCACGAATAAAGAGACAAAATACCAGCACTAGTGACTTTTCTGAAGCTGGGGGTCATACCCAGATCCCACTTACTTTTTCTTTTTCTCAAACTGTAATGTCTTCTTTTTCCTCTGGTAGAGGTTCTAATACACTGAATTTGGGTGTTGGTGGAGTTTAACCCCTTCCAGAGATCCAAAAGGTACAAGTAAACAAAGTACCTTCTATAACTTTGCAGGGACCGCACCCCCATCAGGAGGACAGGCAAGTTGGATCCGTTTGTGGTCTGAAAGAATCATTAAATGATGAATTGTGAATTATCAACCTGTCCTCTTATGTTCTCTCTGAAGAAGATAAATCAGTTAAACTTGTGATTAAGCTTCTGCCCTACATATCAAGCTGATAGGTTTGAATTAGCTAAAGACCTTATACTGTTTGCAAGGAAACTTACCTTAAATGTTATTCATGACAAAACTATCACCCCTCAACAATCTTTGAGTGAGGATCTCGAGTTTTGGAAGGACTTTTCAATAAATGATTTTCAAGCGCTCAGGGATCTCATGCTTCTGTGGGAAGAGGGTAACCCGGGGGAGAATGAAATCTCTATAAGTACAAGTTTTGACAAGAAGTATATGACCAGTACATCTATAATAAAATATAAGAAAAAAATCTCCCTTCTTCCCCTCATTAAAAAAACCATCCGTATCTGGGCATTGGTCCAAAAAGTTCTTCATGATATCAGGCAAATGAAAGACATACCTTTGGGTGTTGCAAACCTCACTCCTATTCAGATACAGGTATTTGACAAATTATGAAAAAATCAGAATATCATTATTAAACCCTCAAATAAAGAGGGTAACATTGTACTGATAGACCGCACAGGGTATATCAAGATGTGCCATGATATTCTGAAAAACTCAAATTGGTATAAATGTATACCAGAAATGAAAATAGATAAATTTCAGGATGAATTTAGACAGATTATCACTATAGCATTTGAGGGGGGAATCATAGACAAAAATACCTTTGAATTTTTTAATGTTCAGTATCTGGTTACACCCATGTTTTACTCACTTCCGAAGGTGCATAAAAATCTTAAAAATCCACCTGGTCGCCCCATAGTATCAGGGATTGGCTGTATATCAGAGAACACCAGCAAAGTAATTGATGACTAATTGAGACCCTTTGTGGTCTCCTTGCTGTCCTATGTGCACAACACTAGAGATCTCCTGCGCCTAATCGAAGATACGGTTATACCTGAAGATTCATGGTTAGTCAAAATTGATGTAGAAGCACTTTATACTGTAGCTCTATTCTCCATTCTCTGGATGTGGCTACTATTGCTGAATTTCTTAAAGAGAAAGACCATTCATTGTGGTCATATAACCAGTTTGTCTTGGATCTACTACAATACATTCTGACTAGGAATGTTTTCGTGTTTGATGGCTCCCACTACCTCCAGGTGCAGGGGGTGGCGATGGGGACACGATGTGCCCAATCGTACACCAACCTGTACCGAGGGGGGTGTTAGTGATCTTTATTTTTTGGTGATCCTTCGGCAATACATCTGTGTCATGTGCTAGCGTGGCACAGATACATTGATGATATCTTTAAGGTTTGGACCATAAATTGGATCTTCCAATTGGAGGCCACAAAATTCCTAGGTTTAAATGAAAATATTAGCTTCAAGCCATTTCTATAAGATCTTTAAATTATAGGGGGCTATTCCTGTTTAGACATGTCATATCTTTGTATTAGATAGATATACAAGTTTTCATTGTTAGGTGTGTTGTATGGGAATTATGGGTCTTGATGTGTTTGATGTATTCAGGGACATGCTGGTGATTGTCATACTTCTTTGGACATTAATCAGTTCAGTACGAATGCTATGTGGAGAGCGGTGGGGCTTTGAATGTATTGGATTTGCTTGAAAGTAGTTGGGTGTGTGAGCCCTTCCCTCCCCCCCGTTTGCGTCATTGGTATCCAGTTGAGATAGGATGCCCAGGTTGTGGTAATCCTCTTTTCATAGAAAGAATCTATTCAATGCCGAGTTGTTTCTGTATTATGCCAAATTGGGCAGTGCTATATTAACTTTTGGCCACAAGATGGAGTATCTGTAGCTGAGATCTTTTGTTATGGGGAAAGATTGGTTCTTCTTGGGTTGAGGAGACTGTTGTTCCTTTCCCCTCCCTTTGGCCAGTATTCAACGTTTGGAGGTGGTCGTTCCTCTATCCTCTCCCCTTTCAGAAGTGGCTAAGTTCATCTCCTGTTTGGGGGCAGGGGGAGATGATGGCGCCAGCCCGAATGGGGGCGGTAACTAGGAGTCAGGGTGGATGGAACTGGTCCGCCCCGCTACCACTGCGCATGCACGTGCTATGGCAGCTTGCACATGTGCAGTGGCACACCCACACATGCCGGCATTGCACACCAGGCACAAGCATGGTAAGCGTAGGGTGGGAAGCGGATGCTTACTCCTATATAACCTGGCAGAGATGGAGGGGCAGTGTCGCATTGGATCCCTTGGAGACATGTGAGTACACTGACAGAGAGAGGTGAGGACTAAACCACATGAGTTATGTGATGGGTCATTCAGCTATATGTCTCCGGTTATGTGGTTAGGACTCCTCATTAGTTCATGCTCTCTTGTATTAAATGTCTCTATTCACCTGGCTCTCTTGGCCTTTTGGACATTAATGGTGCATTTTATCTGTGAGACTGCTGGGCCATTGAACGATTGGAGATAATATGACAATTTTCTTTTGGTTGGTTCATAAAGGAATATTTTGGCCATTTTTGGTATAGAGGAGTTAGCGTTGTTTCCTGGGTAGTCATACATATACATATTTTCCCACTTTAGGGTTGATCTTAAAGTGACAGATGTCCTCAAGGAATATTATCTCTATTCCTATCATCTATTGAGGTATTTATATAGTAACATCTCCCTTTGTAATTTTTTGGAATTAGGCTTTATTTTCTGAGATCGGTTACTCGGATACCGATTTATTATATTTATAGGTAGAGGTTGTTGTATTTTATTCCATCCCTCCTTTCTCCCCATGCTTGAACTTCTCTCTGTGCATGCTTTGACTGGGCTGCTTTTTGCGTTGCATTTTGTCCTGCACATACTCATCATTCCTCCACGGGTTGGTCCAGATGTGTAAACAATCATCACTATGGATAATTTGATTTATCTATTACATTTGTGAAGGTTATTGTGTATTTTTCAATGTATAAACATTAGTAAAAGCTTATATCCTATGTTTGAAAGAAATGACAATATATAAAGACTATATTTCTGACACCTTCTGTATTTACAGTGCTTTCCCCTGGTGCTTTAAATCCCTGAAGAAGCCCACCTGGCGAAACGCATTGGAATTTTCACATCGCCTCCCCAACTTGAGACTACTTTAGTATATACCAGCAAATGACGTCATGAGTATTCTGTAGAACAAATGATAGGAGAGATGTTTGGGTTCACTGTACTGAAGGATCTGGGAGTTCTGGTAGATCACAAGCTTAATAACGGCATGCAATGCAATGCCAAGCTGCAGTTTCTAAAGCAAGCAAAATCCTCTCTTGTATTAAAAGAGGTATAGACTACAGAGAGAGCTATCGCTCATTTTACCCCTGTACAAATCATTAGTATTACCTCATCTGGAATATGCAGCTCAGTTTTGGGCACCAATTCACAAAAAGAACATTGGGGAACTGGAGAAAGTACAGAGAAGGGCAACTAAACTGATAACAGGCATGAAGGAGATCAGCTATGAGGAAAGATTAGAGGGACTGAATTTATTCTCTCTTGAGAAGAGGTGATTAAAGGGGGATATGATCAACATGTATAAATATATCAGTGGTTCATATAGTGAACTCAGTGTAGAGCTTTTCACCCTGAAGTCATCACAGAGGACAAGGGGGCACTCTTTACGTTTGGAGGAAAAAAAAATTAATCTCCAAACTCGGAAAGGTTTCTTCACAGTAAGAGCTGTGAAAATGTGGAATAGACTCCCTCAAGAGTTGGTTCTGGCCAGATCAGTGGATTGCTTCAAAAAAGGTCTGGATTGTTTCTTAGATACACAGAATATACCTGGATACTAACATTTATAGGTAACGTTGATCAAGGGAATATCCGATTGCCTCTCGGGGGATCAGGAAGGAATTTTTTTTACCAGCAGTCGCAAATTGGATCATGCTTTGCTGGGTTTTTTTTCGCCTTCCTCTGGATCAACTGTGGGTATAGGATTATACATTTTTTTTTTTTGTATGGTTGAACTGGATGGACTTTTGTCTTTTTTCAGCCAGACTAACTATGTAACTATGAAGGGTTGTCATTAATTTAATTTAATATTGTAAGGGAGGATTTATCTACTCCTATGTTTTTATGTTTTTCATTTTTTGTAATAAAACTTAAAATTTCTATATACCTGTATGTTTGAACATTTCTTCCTAAGGGTACCACGAGCACCTTTAAAAAAACCCCATATATTTCCTTATTTTCTTTTCTTCTGACATTATCTGAATAAAAGACAGTTTCTTCCTGCACACTTTTGGCCTTTTGCAGTTTAGTTTGTTTTTGCATTCTAGCTTTCCAGATTCTGCATTCTGCTTTTAAATTACCTTAATAAATAAATAAATACTTGTACAATTCACCTCATAAAGTAACTATATATCAATATTCAAAAAAGAAATTCAAAAAAAATAATTCTAAAAAATATATTCAAAAAAAAATATATAATAATTCAAAAAAGTAAAAAAAGTCCCGAAGAAAAGTCCAAACAAAATTAATATAAGTTCAAACAAATTCCAAAAATTATAAGTATAAAAATAAAACTGGGAAATCCTTTTCAATCCTTCCTTTCTCACGATAAACCTCAAACAAAAGAAAATATCACATAGTGCATTATCTTTATAATATAGTAAAATATACGTGACGACACTCTGGTGATTACCCAATATAAAATATATTTTATTTTTAAAGTAATTAGTGTAAAAAGTGAACCAAGTGCATCAATTTAATTAATTAAAAAATATATAAATTAATTAGTGCAAAACACTGTGTACTGTGAATCACTCTTCCAGTGCTCCAAAAACAAATCCACACTGTGCCACTTCTATTATAGTAAGGAATGTATACCCTTACCAACACTCCTCCATAAACCTGCTTTCAATAATTATCCTATGGATGGGATCCTCCTAAAGTGCTCCCCTAGATTCCACTGTGTTCAGGGCACTATTCCAGCAGGATTTTCCATATCTCCATATCAATGGCACCATATAGATAGAAAGCATATGAGGGACAAATAGTGTAATACCACCAAAGTAAAGTACAGAGAAACTTTATTAAAACTGCTCACATTTCAAAAGATTTAAAACCGCTTTAAATACCGTAGAAACCGCCAAGCTACCATCCAGGGAACATCCAGGGACCAACACACAGTCTTTATCCTCTTTTCCCTTATGTAAAATGGCCGCCGGTCGACTTCCGGTTCCGGTATGCGTCCTGACGTCACAGCCCTTAAGACGTCTACGGTATTTAAAGCGGTTTTAAATCTTTTGAAATGTGAGCAGTTTTAATAAAGTTTCTCTGTACTTTACTTTGGCGGTATTACACTATTTGTCCCTCATATGCTTTCTATCTATATGGTGCCATTGATATGGAGATATGGAAAATCCTGCTGGAATAGTGCCCTGAACACAGTGGAATCTAGGGGAGCACTTTAGGAGGATCCCATCCATAGGATAATTATTGAAAGCAGGTTTATGGAGGAGTGTTGGTAAGGGTATACATTCCTTACTATAATAGAAGTGGCACAGTGTGGATTTGTTTTTGGAGCACTGGAAGAGTGATTCACAGTACACAGTGTTTTGCACTAATTAATTTATATATTTTTTAAATAATTAAATTGATGCACTTGGTTCACTTTTTACACTAATTACTTTAAAAATAAAATATATTTTATATTGGGTAATCACCAGAGTGTCGTCACGTATATTTTACTATATTATTTATAAAGATAATGCACTATGTGATATTTTCTTTTGTTTGAGGTTTATCGTGAGAAAGGAAGGATTGAAAAGGATTTCCCAGTTTTATTTTTATACTTATAATTTTTGGAATTTGTTTGAACTTATATTAATTTTGTTTGGACTTTTCTTTGGGACTTTTTTTACTTTTTTGAATTATTATATATATTTTTTTTAATATATTTTTTAGAATTATTTTTTTTTAATTTCTTTTTTGAATATTGATATATAGTTACTTTATGAGGTGAATTGTACAAGTATTTATTTATTTATTTATTTATGTAATTTTGGCACATTTTCATATTGTTATTTTATATCTTCAAGGGTGAAGGTTTTATTTGTGCTATGGGGAATTAAGTTTTGCTGCATATTGGTTTTTTTTTTTAGTTTGTCACTTATTACACTTAAGGAAGTGGTAGTTACAGATATTTAAATTACCTTGTTTCTTGCACACAAATCATTCAGGTGTTTCTTGTTGCATCTTTCTGTTTTTATTCCTATTTTTCATCTGTAAAGCAGACTCTGCAACAGAAGCACATCTATTAATGCTTTCTGTTTTACACTTATATACATATATTCATAAGTTTGCCCTTAACATACTCCAATGACAGTTCATCATCTGGAGGTGCATCAAGTGCTGTGACAAGCATTTCATAACTTTCTGGTAAACCACTAAGTAATAGTGCTGAAACATGAAAATCTTTTATTAATTTCCTTTACCTCTCAGGTGTTCGACCATTTCCAAGGCGTGTCTTATGCAATCCTACACATCCAGGCCTTTCATCAGCTTGGTTTGGTACAGCTTTCTAATCAAATACAGTTTATTGCTGAGATTATCTCTTTCATGCATCTTTTGTAATCCCTTCCACATTTCTTTAGCAGTTTCACACTTGCATATACAGTGGGGATCGAAAGTTTGGGCACCCTAGCTAAAAATTTGTATTAATGTGCATAAAGAAGCCAAGGAAAGATGGAAAAATCTCCTAAAGGTATCAAATTACAGGTTAGACATTGTTATAATATGTCAACAAAAGTTAGATTTTATTTCCATCATTTACACTTTCAAAATAACAGAAAACAAAAAAATGGCGTCTGCAAAAGTTTGGGTACCCTGCAGAGTTAATATCTTGTACTGCCCCCTTTGGCAAGTATCACAGCTTGTAAACGCTTTTTGTAGCCAGCCAAGAGTCTTTCAATTCTTGTTTGAGGTATCTTTGCCCATTCTTCCTTACAAAAGTCTTCCAGTTCTTTGAGATTTCTGGGCTGTCTGTCACGCACTGCTCTTTTAAGGTCTATCCATAGATTTTCAATTATGTTGAGGTCAGGAGATTGTGAAGGCCATGGCAAAACTTTCAGTTTACGCCTCTTGATGTAATCCCCCGTGGATTTTGAGGTGTGTTTAGGATCATTATCCATTTGTAGAAGCCATCCTCTCTTTAACTTCAGCTTTTTCACAGATGGCATCAAGTTACCATCCAAAATTTGCTGAAATTTTATTGAATCCATTTTTCCTTCTACTCGTGAGATGTTCCCTGTGCCACTGGCTGCAACACAACCCCAAAGCATGATTGATCCAACCCCATGCTTAACAGTTGGACAGAGGTTCTTTTCATTAAATTCTGTGCCCCTTCTTCTCCAAACGTACCTTTGCTCATTCCGGCCAAAAAGTTCAATTTTAACCTCATCGGTCCACAGAACTTGTTTCCAAAATGCATCAGTCTTGTCTATATGTTCATTTGCAAAGTTCAAACTATGATTTTTGTGGTGAGGACGTAGAAGAGGTTTTCTTCTGATGACTCTTCCATGAAGACCATATTTGTACAAGTATCTCTTTGTAGTGGAATAGTGTACCACAACTCCAGTGTCTGCCAGATCTTTCTGGAGGGATCGTGCAGTCAAACGTGGGTTTTGAATTGTTTTTCTCACAATCCTGCAAGCTTTTCTGTCTGATATTTTTCTTGGTCTTCCAGATCTTGCTTTAACTTCCACTGTTCCTGATGACTACCATTTCTTAATTCCATTCCGAACAGAGGATATTGACATTTGAAAACGCTTTGCTATCTTCTTATAGCCTTCTCCAGCTTTGTGAGCGTCAACTATTTTCAGTTTCAGTTTTCTAGACAACTGCTTAGAAGAACCCATGGTGCTGATTGTTGGGGCAAGGTCAGATGAGTCTGGGCATTTAAAACCTTTGAGATTGACATCACCTTATCTTCCCAGATGATGATTGAGAACAATCCATGACACTGGCAGGTCTCAGCTTGGCAAAGGGGGCAGTGCATGCTATAAATTCTGCAGGGTACCCAACCTTTTGCAGATGCCATTTTTTTGTTTTCTGTTATTTTGAAAGTGTAAATGATGGAAATAAAATCTAACTTTTGTTGACATATTATAAGAATGTCTAATCTGTAATTTGATGCCTTTTGGAGATTTTTCCATCTTTCCTTGGCTTCTTTATGCACATTAATACAAATTTTTAGCTGGGGTGCCCAAACTTTCGATCCCCACTGTATGTATGATTTGATCATCTATGCTAAGAGAGATTGTGCTTTGAGTTTTCTGATCTTTCTCTATCCACTAATCTGAAGGGTGTTCTGTCCTGACTTCCTTTATACATTTCCACATACCTTTTATTAGCAGCATTTTCATTTTGAATTATTTCCAAGACTGGTAGTTCTGGTTTGTCAGGTTTGAAAATGAAAGCTTTGCTGCAGCTGTTACTGGCCATTTTTTTTATTCCCTTGCAGTTTTCATTCTGTTGCTGTATCTTGCACTTCTTTTGCTGTAGCAGGCTATGACTGGGTGTCTGAGTGGATGTCTGGTCCCATAACTTGTTACAGATTTTGTATATAGCCCTACAGAGCAGACAGTGCACAGTCCATGTGTGTTTATCTGCTGCTTCTCTGAAAACAGGAACAAGGAACTTTATTACAGAGAAAAACCAGTTCTATCATAGATGCAGCCACAAACTTATAAACACTGCCATCTACTGAATGAAGAATATATCTCCACTGAATGCAGATATTGATATTGTTGTACAGTATTTGTTTCACAAAAATACATGAATATATTCCAACAGTTCCAAATTCAGGTAAATTCATTCTAACTACTACCAGTTAGCAGATTATGCAAGTTCTTTAGAGTGGGGCATAAGTGTGCTGGGAAGCTGTCATGTATGTGATATTTAAGAAAGAGAAAGAATTAAAAATGTTTGTTAAGTGAAAAAATGACACTACTTCCATAATGCAAGATATGTCCTTTCTCTGCTACCTGCAGATGAGAGACATGCTGCATAATATAGTGATTTGTTGGCATTATACTGATGCAGTTAGTTTACTATTTGGAAAATGTTTTTAAGAAATTGTAGGTTTCCAGTTTGGTATATCTAGACTCAGGATTACTGCAGCTACTCGTGGAATCATAGGACAAATCCAAACAAAGTACTCAGAGCTAATGTTTGACAAGGATAGGCTTCGAGTGCAAGAATTACTGTCAGGTAATGAATGGTCAGATACTGGATTATTTTCATTGTATGTATGCATGAACAAAGGATTAGTTGACAGCATGCATGTAGTATGGATGTTCTTTGACACAATTTCCTTGGAATACCTCTCGATATTATTAATCATTTCTATTTTCACAGGAGATTGCTTTCTGGTCGGATTTCCTTTATTTTTCATAAAGGACAAATAACACACTTCATTCTTTTCATTTGACAGGTTACCATGTGAGAATCTTTCAAATACAATTTGAATGACACCTTTTAAATCGTCTTGCTCAGATTTCTTCTTTCTATTGTTGTTTACTGAACATGCTTTCATTGCAGTCTGTGATGATCATCATAAATTTCTTTATCCTCTTGTGTTTCCTCCTGCTCACAGTCAGTGTCCAGGCTGGAAGATTTTCTATCAAAATCAGAGAAAGTGGTTAAATCGATGTACAGGTATCATATTTTTAATGTATTCGGTAGTTAAAAAATGAAGCTTGGGCTTGTCAGTAGCAAATCTTTGTCTTTGCAATCCAGGTGTTCTCAGTCCTTGTTCATTTTACTTGATACCTCTTCCTATAAATTTTTCTTCACGCCTGAAAAATTCAGTCATGCAGTAATTTTAATGCAAAATTAAGTGTAAGTTGGACGTAAAAGATGCCCCATAATTGTTGCTAGTTGTCGTAACTCTCAGTATTGGTTTTAATAACCACAGTAATAACCACAATAATAACAATGGCTGAAATAGCAACTCCCAGAATTGCAGTCAGAGGGCACAATGATCATTGGTGTCAGTGGACTGCAATAATTGCCCCAAGCGCTGCTGTCAATTGCCACAATAATAACCTATAGCATTGGTGTCAGTGACTGCACTAATAACTTCCGGCACTTCCGGCGGCTGAAGTAAAAACAAACCCACACATACTGTAAATATAATTAAAGTAGAATTATCAGCATTTTCTTTCATTTTGTATAGTGTAAGGGAATGTTATAACCCCTTTCAGTTTTTTTTGCCGCCTGTGTCCCATTGGAGAGATTTATCTTCACGTGCTGTCCCATAGTCAAAACAGGAAGTGAAAGGAAATCCCTGAAAATTAAGGGGATCTCTTGGGGCCCTCCAAGGTTACCGTAGATAGTGCTCCCCATTGGAAGATTTTCCCTCTATTATTTTTTTGGGGACAACCCAAAATTTGGGATTTTCTTTTACTCTCACTTGCAATGATAAAGGCATACAGGACAAATAGAAAGAGTGTATCTCTCTGATGGGGGAACAGACAGCAATAAAAACCTTAAAGGTGTTCTAATCTATTTCCACTCTATCCAAAAAATAAGTTTTGCCTTTAGTTATATTTTAAGCCCATGTCACCTGCCCAATAACATACTTTCTTTGGGCAATTCAGGATTTCTGCAGAGCATACAGCACAGCCAGGGTCCTGTTTCAGTGGAATGCTGCTTCACTATCATGTGCATCCTGAGAAGTCTAAAGACCGCCATGTGCCTGCAGAGCACATCACCCATACCAGTGCTCTGATATTCCTGGTAAGAAGTCTCATTGAGTGCCTTGTCATCACAGAGGTGAACACTGCTACAAATCACTCTCCAACAGCAATTTGTAGGTAAGCATTGCATTTGTAGATAAGCCTATAGAGTTGCATCAAGAGTGACCAGAAACGCTGTTAAATCTCAATAACCAGGTGACAGAGTGACAAATTGCATTAAAAAAATGAAGGATTGGTGATTCTATAGGATTCTTTGGAAAAGAATTATGAATTATGAATTCACACACACACACACACACAAAAAAAAGATAGGGATTTCAGGGGAGTAGCTGCAAATACATAGTCCATCTAACAGCAGCCTTAGGAATTTTTGTATTTAGAGAGAAAAAGTATAAAATCTGTTCAAAAACCCAAGACACATGTGCAGCAAGGTATATAAATTGTTCTACCATCATACTGCATACAATTCAATACAGCTCAAAAATATTTGTTGACTGAAAATAGAGCATGATATAAAACTCTACTATTTATTTTCCCTGTAGCACATGGTATGTTTGACAAGTTAAAATTATTTACACGATGTGGATTTGTTAGTAACCAATGTCTAGTGTAAAATGTTTAAATATTGCCACTCCTTGTATAGCTTGTAGCGATGATTCTATTTTGATCCTGCAAGCAGCTAATTCACTAGTAATGAGCCAAGTGTATCTATCTGGGTCCAGTCTGGCATATGCTATAAAGAACTTTACATACGTTCAGATGCTGAATCTGAACCCCATTAAAATCAATGAGAACTAAATCTTAGAAATCAGTAATGGCAATTTTCCAAACTAATAGGCAAGGAATTGTGAAGCAAATAACATAGAAAGCTGTAAACTGCTCTGGTGGGCATGTACCAATGCAAATAAATGTTTTTTTTTTTAAATTCCATTTGGTAGGGAGCAACAATTTTAATAATGTTTAAAGTGAAACATTAAAAATGCAAAATTCTTTCAAATAACATGGTTGGGGAATGCCGTAACCCTGCCTGTGAAGCTGAAGTGACACATCTGTGCAAGGGTTTCCCCTAAGGGTCCACGCACACTGGGCTTAAAAAAAAGCGCCAGTTCCTTTGGCAGAAAAAAACGCTCATATAGAGCATTTTGGTACAATACATACAGTGAGGAACAGAAGTATTTGAACACCCTGCGATTTTGCACATTCTCCCACTTAGAAATCATGGAGGGGTCTGAAATTCACATTATAGGTGCAATCCCACTCTGAGAGACAGAATTAAAAAAAAAAAATCAGGAAATCACATTGTATGATTTTTAAAGAATGTATTTGTCTTGCACTGCTGAACATAAGTATTTGAACACCTGAGAAAATCAGTGTTAATATTTGGTACAGAAGCCTTTGTTTGCAATTACAGAGGTCAAACATTTCCTGTAGTTCTTGACCAGGTTTGCACACACTGCAACAGGGATTTTGGCCCACTCCTCCACACAGATCTCCTCTAGATCTGTCAGGTTTCGGGGCTGTCGCTGAGCAACACAGAGTTTCAGCTCCCTCCAAAGATGTTCTATTGGATTTAGGTCTGCAGACTGGCTAGGCCACTCCAGAACCTTGATATGCTTCTTACGGAGCCACTCCTTGGTTATCCTGGCTGTGTGCTTTGGGTCGTTGTCATGTTTGAAGACCAAGCCACGACCCATCTTCAATGCTCTGACTGAGGGAAGGAGGTTGTTGCTCAAAATCTCACAATAAATGGCCTCATTCATCCTCTCCTTAATACAGTGCAGTCATCCTGACCCCTTCGCAGAAAAGCACCCCCAAAGCATGATGTTACCACCCCCATGCTTCACAGTAAGGATGGTGTTCTTGGGATGCAACTCATCCTTCTTTTTCCTCCAAACACGACGAGTGAAGTTTAGACCAAAAAGTTCTACTTTGGTCTCGTCTGAGCACATGACTTTCTCCCATGCCTCCTCTGGATTATCCAGATGGTCATTGGCAAACTTCAGACGGGCCTGGACATGTGATGACTTGAGCAGGGGAACCTTCTGTGCAATGCATGATTTGAAACCATGACGGCATACTGTTCTACTGACAGTGACCTTTGAAACTGTGGTCCCAGCTCTCTTCATGTCATTGACCAGCTCCTCCCTTGTAGTTTTGGGCTGATTCCTCACCTTTCTTATCATCAGTGATACCCCACGAGGTGAGATCTTGCATAGAGCCCCAGTCCGAGGGAGAATGACAGTCGACTTTAACCTCTTCCATTTTCTAACAATTGCTCCAACAGTTAATCTATTTTCACCACGCTGCTTGGCAATTGCCCCATAGCCCTTTCCAGCCTTGTGGAGGTCCACAATTTTGTCTCTGGTGTCTTTTGACAGCTCTTTGGTCTTGCCCATGGTAGAGGTTGGCTTCTGACTGAGGCACAGTAACAGCTCTTTGAGAGCCAGAATTCTTGCTGTTTCTTAGGTGTTCAAATACTTATGTTCAGTAGTGCAAGACAAATATATTCTTTAAAAATCATACAATGTGATTTCCTGAATTTTTTTTTTTAATTCTGTCTCTCAGGGTGGGAATGCACCTACAATGTGAATTTCAGACCCCTCCATGATTTCTAAGTGGGAGAACTTGCAAAATCGCAGGGTGTTCAAATACTTCTGTTCCTCACTGTACCAAATCTTGGTAAGTAAAAAAAGCATGGGGTCCCCCCAAAATCCATAACGGACTCCTATTTAAACAGACAGCTAAGCAGGCCAGAAAAGAATTGGGATAGGTGTTACCCCCCAAACCCTACCAGGCCACATATCTTTACCATGGGGGAGGTGCCTTGCCAGAATAGACCCCTCCCTTCCAGCAACGCACCTTGTTCCCATGTTGATGAGGACAAGGGACCCTTCCTAACAACTTTGGCTTGGTGACTGTAGGGCTCTGTGGATGTGGTGGTTATCAGAATATCTGGTCCTCCTTTTGAAAAAGTAAGATAGATGGTCCCTCTACCTATTCACGTAAAAAATGTAAGATAAAAACATTGATACACTTTGACAAGTCATTTTTAAAAAAAACAGTCCCAAGAATTCATTGTCAATCATGTCTACTCATGTAGACCCATGCCAATGATGTTGTATGGCCTCCACTGACCTACCAACAAAAGAACTGCTGGCTGCAAGTTACAGCTTCCTAACTGACAGCTGAATGAAAATAAAGGGGTAGGGTATCCAGGGATGTCACTGATCAAATATGGTCATGTGCATCTTTAGTCAATGATTTGTTTACATTAAGGGGGGGTGCAGGAGCTGTCATTCATGGTGAGCAGATGCCAGGATCAGACGGGTCAGCATATTTTTCTTCTGCTGGGTCAGTGGGTGTTGTTCATTATGATTGATGAGGATCTGCATTGCTGGTTGACATAATTGACAATTAATTTATATTTGTGGGACATTATTAATTTATTTTAATGGACTTGTAAAACGCTGTGTGTTTACTTACTAAATACATTTTTTGGTCCATAAGTAGGGGTACTATGATCTAGCTCCTTAACACGCAGTATAATCAGGAAGCTGTCACATTTTTAGTCCTGATGCTAAATGTATCACTTCCCACTGTAGTTGCAGGTTTGCTTTGGCTGCAAACATCCTTTAGTTTGTCTCGCCTGAACACCTTTGGTCATTGTCCAAACTCTGAACACTTAGAATTTGGACTGAACATGGTTTCAGTCCAAACCTGAAGCTCATCCCTAATTTCTAGTGTAGGATACTGAGCAAGTCATGCGCACTCATGAATTAAATAGAAATCAACCCTATAAAACGGGGTGCAAAAGACTGTTTTCCGTGTGAGATAGTGGGATGGTAAACACGGATAATCCTCAGAGGCGGTTCCAAACGTGCCAATCCACAGAAAGTGGGAAACTCCAATCTACACAAAAATTAACAGAAGCGCCTCTAAGTATCACTTGAATCAAAATATGGCTGTTGGCAAACACTATATATTTACCTTCATTAGTCCATATCAGGCGGACCGGACACTGCTGTACTTTATGCACCTAGTGTTCTGGACTTCTCCGGTCCTTTGAGGGCAGCAAGGATGCAACATCCAGGATCTCCCAAATGGATCCATAGCTACATCGGGTTCACGCCCAAGCTCAGGAGTATTTTGTGTTTACTATTCAACTGACTATTCATACTGACTGGAATCATATGTGCACTACAGCAAACACAAATGTATCAAGACAATGTTCCCAATGAGAACTGGCACCTTTCAATGAACCTCACACAAGGTTTCTATTGCTTGTAGAGAGGAAGTTAAGACTTTCCCCAATTGTATCCATTTCTACAGGTGAGACAAGGCACTCACAAGGAAAGGCTAACCTTATAATAACTTTGGGCATTTACCTACATTCATTTTAGAGTACAACATACATGCATATACGCATGATGCTGGATCTCTTAAGCATACAACTTGCATATCAAGATCTCACATTTAGATTATTGTGTCCATCTGGGCTTTTACTTATTTTTAGGTACTTGACCATTGACACTAGTGATTTATTCAGCTGAGTGCCCATTAACCACCAATGAAAGGATACATTCTTCCTCCCACTGACCACCAAAAAAGCAAACTTTTTTCCTTCTACTAGCCACAAATGTAAAAGTGAGTATTTCCACTGACCTCCAGTATAAGGTGGCAGTTTTCATCTGACCACCAATGTAAGGCGACACTTATCAACTGACCACCAATGTTACAAGGCACTATGATTTTCACCAGCTGTGTTACTTTTCTGGCCACTATTGTTATTATTTGCTTGATGTCACAGAGGGGGTGTTAAAAATGTATCTGCCCTATGTGTTAAACACATTAGATATACCACTGCTTCTAGTTGTCTTGGGTAAGTGAGTAGCAGATGAAATACCCATTAGATAAACACAACCTTATCAGTAGGGTAATGGTGGTGTCAAAGGGTCCAGTTCTTATTTGCACTGGGCTACTATTTTGAACAAGGTCAACCTATTTTTTGGGACTTACTCTTACTTGTGGAAGAGCAAACCAGCTACTATAGCCACCCTGCCACCCCAGATTCATGGTGGTCGTAGGTCTTAGCTGGCTACTCTATATTTTGGGATGATGTCATATTATCTCTTCTTTGTTGGAGTCTTCCCAGTTGTTTAATCAGGAGCAATTTTTCCTGACCAGTACCATACTGCTGGCTCAGCCTGTGCACTCAAGAGCAGTTTTGTAAGTGCAATATTTGTTATTAATGTTCTTGATACATTTGTTGGTCTGTGATATGCAGTGTGCCTTTGGTTTGTTTTTTTGTTTACTGTACGGCTATTTACCTAAGCATTTCACTCCAGTTCTTAAATGCAGCAAATTAAGCCCAATAACGCACACATGGTAGATAATGTTAACAAATAGATTCATATGAAATTCAATGAACACAGCTCAAAAATTTGCATGATACCAAAGTATATAGTTTGCTTTTATTCAGCCTTACCCCAGGCATACACAAATCTTGCCTGTCAAGCTATGTTTACTATGGGATTACGTTTCTTTTATCTGTAGTGTGCAGACACTCATTGTCACAACACCTGGTGTTCTAGAATAGAAAACCTTTTTCTAAAATCATTTTTGTAATGCTGACAGGAAGGGAGTCAGATAGGATCATATTCCCATAACCACATGTTCAGTCTTATTTCAGTTACATTTCAAACAATAGTAAAATGAAACTTTAGGTTTCATTTCATTACATCTGCCTATTATTATAGCACTATAGACACATCCACACAAAAGACAACGGAGAACAAAACTAGATAGTGTTGTCATTTTTCTCCAAGTTCCTGCTGGCTACTGTCCAATCCATCAGACTAATAAGAATGGCAAACATGGGAAGGAGTTGCAGAATGACAGTTCATTCTATCCACTTTATGATTCAGTTCTTTACCTCCAGGCCAGAACAAAACAAAATCTTAACAGCTTTTTGATGCTGATCTTCCCTAAAGATTGATAGCACTTATCTCCTTCCAGAGCTTGTTAAATATATAAATGATACAGGTAACGCAGAAATCCTTCTCGTACACTTTTTATTGTATGTGTTGACATTTATGTCTATTTTTTCTCTCCTAATTATTACTGCCATCCCTGTTCCAGCACAGTGCAGCACATAAAATATACATATTTAACATGAGTGCATTAGGTAACTGAACATTGCAGTCCCTAAATGAATTACTAGCTGTAAAGGACATCAAACAAATGAGATTAAGGATTTGAAGGCAAATTAAATAACATTTTAATAAAGTAATTATTTCTGTACAAGTATAAAGCTATTATGAGACCAAATGTGGGGACAGAGAGCTGAACAAAGCGAGGCTTACTGTTCATGACAGCCAAGAGATAAGTATTCTGAGCTATATGGAAACCTTAGGGCTACTGCTACACAAACGAGCATTAATCTCAGACATTGAAAAAATCTTAGAGAGAAAAAAAATCACTCATGCGCTTTATTTTGCAGAAAAAAAATCACTCAACAAACTTATAGATTGTAGAGTGATAGTGTGATTGTTAAGATAATAAGGTTTCTATTTCTGTCAAAGACAGTAGGAAATTAATTGCTAATAATGAGGAGTCTTGGTGTCTGTGATGGCAAAAAGTATAACTCCATTTTTGCTGCAAAAAAAACAAAAAACAAAACAAAACAAAACAAAAAATCAATCCCCACTGGATGATCAATGTATATTGCAAAGATTTTAACAAACTTTGTTCCAGAGCCCTACCTTTTTTGCTCCAAAGAAATCGTAGTTGATGTATTTGATCACCACTGGCTTTTTTATTATATAAACAAAAAAAAGACCAACACATTTGAAAAAAAACCCCTATATTTTTTCCTTTCTGTTTTAAAACATCCAATAAGATAATTAAAAAAAAATCTAATTTCTTCATGAATTTAGGCCAAAATGCATTCTGCTACATGTCTTCGGTAAAAAGAAATCCCAATAAGTGTATATTAATTGGTTTGAGTAAAAGTTATAGCATCTGCAAACAATGGTATATATACTGTAATGTTATTAATTTATTTATTTTTACTAGTAATGACAGTGAACAGCAACTTATAGTGGGACTGTGGCAGGCAACCTGACACTAATTGACACTTTGTGGGAACTGGCTGACACTGACATCACTAGTGACATTAATACAGTGAAGAGTGCTAATAATATACACTGGGAAAGGCTTAACATTTAGGGGCAATCAAAGAGTTAACTGTGTGCCTAACAATGTTTACTGTGTGTATTGTGTGCTGTTTTTACAAAGCAATGCACCGGTTTTTAGCAGGGAGAATAAAAATGACACATCACTGCTGTCTCTAGAGTTCTGTGTTGTTTACCAACACAGGGCTCGCTTCTGTCATATGCTCAGCCGATCAGTGGGTCCCAGCCATAAATCATTGGCTGGGACCCACTGATCAGCTTGTGCTGTAGCGAATTACACTATAGCTGGGGAGGCGGGTGTTGTCTTATCATTTTATAAAGTCCACACAGAAACAGTTCATAAAACAAATCTGTTGTCTTATATCAATGATGGAGTACGTATGACCAGTGTATATTTATATATATACTTTTCCCGCAGCAACTAACAGTTGTTTTCCAGAGAGATCCATTTATTCGGATAAAGATATTTGTTACAGATGACAGAAATCCAGTAGATACTTGTAGATATTACAACGAACAACAACCCTCAGAGTCCCATTGAAGACACTTCATATCAAACATGGAGATACTACACCGCCCAGCATATGTCCGATCTATAATATGCAACTAGGTAGCTTCCATGCATGCAATAATGTGGGCTATGATCTATACCTGTGCTCCCATATTAATGAAAAGAAGAAGACCCTCTCCCAGCCAAAATAACTTTCCTTGAAATAGTTTACTAGAGGGGTTTCTGATTGGCTGACAAAACACTTTTGATCTTACATGAAGAGACTTCACTTGTCATTTCTATAGATAACAATTGAGGTTCACTATAGTGTTTACCAGATAATCAAGTCATCCTTTCACCATATAATACCCCCTGAGTCTAATTACCATCAATAAATACTTCTTGTATGGTCAAATCACATTCTTGATCATCCTTAAACATGTAAACAATGTACCCTTTGGAATGTCTAACTAGATAAACAGGCTATTCCCCAAATACCAAGGTGACCTGCATAAAATTAACGTAGCAAAAAGTTATTTTGATGTGTAAAGTATGAACAGTATGTGTTTCAATATCTATCTATCTATCTATCTATCTATCTATCTATCTATCTATCTATCTATCTATCTATCTCTTTATCTATCTATATATACACATTATATAATATATATACAGTTGTGTTCAAAATAATAGCAGTCAGACATCACTAACTTGATCAATCACTGTTTTTGGTAGAAATGATATTTCTACATGGCAAATAATTTACTAGCAGGTGTAGTAGAGTAAGAGAAATCCAGCAGACCCAACAGTCATGACATGCATGCTGCTGATTCTGTGTAATTGAATCACTAATTGAAAGGGGCATGTTCAAAATAATAGCAGTGTGGAGCAGGGGCGGACCGACAACTCATGGGGCCCCCGGGCAATAGGGGATCACGGGGCCCCTGTGTCCTTGGCCAAACTCAAAAAAGCCTATGAAAAAGTTACCAGGGGCATCTCATGGGGCCCCCTACTGACCCCGGGCCCTCGGGCAGTACCCGAGTTTCCAAATGGTCAGTCCGCCCCTGGTGTGGAGTTCTATTAGTGAGGTCATTCATTCTTTGAAAAACAGGTGGCAAATATTGCCCTTATTTAAGGAAGGAAGGCAGCAAATGTTGTACATGCTGGTTACAGTGCATTTCTCTCTGAAATTCTGAGGAAAATGGGTCGTTCCAGACATTGTTCAGAAGAACAGCATACCTTGATTAAAAAGTTGATTGGAGAGGAGAAACTATTTAAAGAAGTGCAGAAAATGATAGGCTGCTCAGCTAAAATGATCGCAAATGCTATAAATGGCAACCAAAACCTGAAAGACGTGGAACAAAGCGAAAAACTACCATTCAAATGGATAGAAGAATAGCCAAAATGGCAAGGACTCAGCCAACAATCAGCTCCAGGAAGATCAAAAAAGGTCTAAAGTTACCTGTGAGTACTGTTACAATTAGAGGACGCCTATGTGAAGCCAAGCTATCTGCAAGAAGCCCCCGCAAAGTCCAACTGTTGAAAAAAAAGACGTGCTGAAGAGGTTACAATTTGCCAAAGAGCACACTGACTGGCTTAAAGAGAAATGGTGCAACATTTTGCGGACTGATGAAAGTAAGATTGTTCTTTTTGGGTCTTTTTTGGCCGGAGACAGTTTGTCAGACGACCCCCAAACACTGAATTCAAGCCACAGTACACTGTGAAGACAGTGAAGCATGGTTGCGCAAGCATCCTGATATGGGGATGTTTCTCATACTACGGTGTTGGGCCTGTTTATCGCATACCAGGGATTATGGATCACTTTGAATACATCAGAATACTTGAAGAGGTCATGCTGCCTTATGCTGAAGAGGAAATGCCCTTGAAATGGGTGTTCCAACAAGACAACCACCCCAAATACACCAGTAAACGTGCAACATCTTGGTTCCAGACCAACAAGATTGACGTTATGGAGTGGCCAGCCCAATCCCCAAATCTTAATCCAATAGAAAACTTGTGGGGTGACATCATAAATGCAGTTTCTGAGGCAAAACCAAGAAATAGAGAAGAACTGTGGAATGTAGTCCAATCATCCTGGGCTGGAATACCTGTTCACAGGTGCCAGATGTTGGTTGACTCCATGCAACACAGATGTACAGCAGTTCTCAGAAACAGTGCTTATACAACTAAATATTCATTAAGTGATTCAAAGGAAAGCAAAATCTTCAAACATTTTTCAGTTTATATAGTGAATGTTTGAGTTTGTAAAGAAGAATACAAACACTGCTATTTTTTTGAACAGTCTAATATTCACTTTTCTTCAATTTTTTTTTAGAGGAACAACACAAATTTGATATATTTTTCTTCATGTTTTGATTTGGAATAGAATGTGTAGTGTTCCCAATGCATTTGTGTGTATGGAAATAAAAGCTATTAGAAAGATTTTGAGCTTTATTCACTTTTTTCAACACACTGCTATTATTTTGAACACAACTGTATATATTACACACAATATACTACAGCGATTATATGTGCGCCCCTACCTGGAGTTCCCAGACCAAGTAAATGTACATGGTCTGGTGCAGGACAGCAGCTGACCTGCAATATATCTGCATGGGCTGGTTGGCAAGCGGTTAATACAGACATATAGGAAAATCAGTGAGCCAACCACATAAGCAAGAAATGCCATTTCTGGGGCATCTGTATACCACACGTGTACAGTACAACTCCAGGGTGTCATATTGCATTCAATTTTACAGAAAATGTCAGTGGCTTGCAGATTGAACTGGAAAGGTAAGTTTAATAACATTAATTTACAATTTGGCTTGTGTAACAATTGTATATGGTATGTTATTATTTTTTTTGCTATTTTTTTCACAAACGTGGAGTTATCCTTTAAGGTGTATGTGTGGGCAAAATAAAATAAAAAACCCCAGTACATTCATGTCATACATGCACATTCTCAATGTTTTGTGTCTAGAAACACACTGCAAATGTTGAAAAATTATTGTTGATCCTTCCAGAAATCTAGTGTGTTCCTAACGTCCTCTTTCAGTTGCCCTGCGGCCCAAGATCCCAAGCAGTGTTATCAAGCCTGCCTGAGTTCTCCCCTATGGACTACGGAATACCTCCCCCTTATGTTGCAAGTGTACAGGCCTTTTGTGTAGTAGTTTGCGGTGAGGCCTGATGCAGACAGGTGCATTAGCCTGTACAATGTAAATTGTGGACGTATTTGAACACCTAGGAGGCACAGCTGCAGCCGGCCATAATAATGAATGACAGTACACTAGCTGTTTGTGGGTATAAGCCATACTTGCATAAACACTAACACATGCCCAGGAGGAAATCCCTGGAGGTATAAAAGCCACATCCATGAATTTACATCCTTCAGCATGTCTACGCAAGTGCAATGTACACCCATATACAGTTAGTGTCCAGTTATTCATTATTTTGGCTCGCTGCATGCTGCAGTTGTGTCACCCAGCAACACAACTGGAATTTACATTGTATGACTTAATGCACTTGTATGCATGAAGCCTAAAAGTAATGTAGTGCTTACCCCTAGAGGGGCCACTAAGAATATGCCCAGGTTCTCCCAGAATAGTGCAGAGGCTGCCACTCACATGTGCAGACCCATGCACACCAACAATACAGGCCCAGTCTAGGGGATATCATTTTAGAATTTATTGCTTAAGAACTTTTATGGTGTTTAATCAATGTTTCAGAAGAACAACAACATTTGTCAATTCAACATACAGCAATTCACACGGCACAATGTACAGTACATATGTAGCTGTTTTGTTAACTATTTTTAGTTAGAAATTGCCAAAGCTTTGAAAAATGAAAAAAATGGTATTGGTCATCTCTGTATGTAGGCATATCAGTGAAATCTAGATTTAGCATATCTATGCTAAAAATGTATATATTTCATATTATATTTCAATTATTTCTAGCCAACTCCGATTAATCTGAACAATCTTGAAGCTTGAAAGTTTACTTTGTGAAGATCCTCACATATTTACTTCCTGTAATTCTGTACCTTGTATTCCTTATGTGAGTAGGCACTGCCAGGGGCGGACTGACAACTCATGGGGCCCCCGGGCAATAGGGGATCATGGGGCCCCTGTGTCCTTGCCAAAACTCAAAAAGCCTATGAAAAAGGTACCAGGGGCATCTCACGGGGCCCCCTACGGACCCCAGGCCCTCGGGCAGTGCCCGAGTTTGAAAATGGTCAGTCCACCCCTGGTCACAGGATACTCTGAAATGTCAATAACAATGGGAGGACATGAGTAGAAAAATCTTTTTCAGGAACAGGCACACACTACAGTCCCAAATCAGATCTTACTCACAATGTCTCAGGAGCTATCTGCCACCCAGCATCAACAGGTAGATCCGCAGTAAGGGAAATACAAGATCCTTCTCCAGGACAGTGCTCTCCAGCAAATCCATTAGCAATCCTCTCCAGGCCCTTGGTTCAGCTCCTGCTGAGGCCCAGACTGCAATCTCTTGTCTCAGAAGCTTTCTCCTAGGGCCACAGCCCAAGGAGAGCTGGAACCCTCCCTGTAGATGAACACTCTGGAAAGGCCTCCCAAACATGTAGCACCTCCGCAGCCACCTTCTGTACACCTCCTTCCAGGGATTGGCTGGGGCATGAAAATATTCATGCTGGCTATTTGAATCTCCCTGTCCTATATTCTAGAAGCTTCTTCCAGAAGCTGGTGAGAAAAAGCAAACACCCAGGAAACCGCGAACAGACAAAAGCAATCAATCTGTTCCACTCACTCCAGTGATGCCAAAAACTAAATTTAACCTAGCAGCCTAACTAGATGAGGGCACAGCACCAATATGATTCTAACTAAGTGATCAATGGCACAAAACAATAGTTGAACAGTTCTGAGATAAAATATTGCCCATACTGCCTTAGGCTGATATCTAACCACAAACACAGATGTAGGCACTTGTTGGCAATCACCTAATCACCTTACAGCTCATTGAGGGTTCCTTCACATCGTTGCATTGTGGTAACATGTGCCAAGAACAGTGCGATGATTAGTCATTCATTTTGTATAACATCCCGACGCATCTATAAAATGCACCTGTGATGCAGCAAAGTAAAGCGCTAGTGTATAGTAGATTTTTAGGTTGGTTGCCCACAGTCTGGTAAATGCAAATCAGGAAACTGCTTGTAGTGGCCTAGTGGTGCCACAGTTTAAGTTACTAAGAGCACAACACTCACCTTCCCCATTCTCAAGAGGAAACCATGGCTCTTAATATGTGCAACAGGCAAGGATGGATTTCTACCATGGGAGCCACCTCAAGCTAAATCAGTCTGCTGGGATCATCTGTTTTACACAAAACACGTTTTTGTTTTATTGGTCCTAACCTGACATTTTTGTGACAAAGTGTAGAGCTCACCAAACATGTTGCAATCTGATTATAGAACCCTTTTATACAACCCTTTTATATCTACCAACTATATAGTGCAAGGAGGGGTGAGTTGGGAGGAAGTAGAGAGAAGACTTTGCTGGAAGTGGTGGATTAGAAGAGGAGGATCAAAATCTTTTAACAGAGAGCACTAGATGTTGTCTCTTCTACTTTTATATGTTTCCTGTACTCTAATGAGGGGATCTTCCTAAGTGTGCAGTCAATAAGACCTGACAAGTTGTGAATACTGAGAGCTTTAATCCTGAAGGGGGAAAATGTTTTCTGACCTGACTGGTAATGAAGGAATCATATTTCTACGGTGTCTTAATGGTGGAAGTAGACGTATGGAGCACCTACGTCTACTTCCACGTACGTATATTCAAGCCAGACACTTTTTTTATGATCACACTTTTTTTTATGATTGAACACTTTTGGACTTTATGTATAAAATATTCTGAGGATTTTAATATGGTTCATATTCACTGAATAATGCTATTGAAGGTCGCAGTACACTATATTGGTTGTTGAATTTGTGTAAAGTGTGGTGAAATCACTTTATTAGTGTCTATCTGGCAATCTTTGCATATTTTTAATATTTAATCTATTAATTTTTTGGTTGTGCAGATTGATTTTTGGTATAAGTGCAGGACCTGCCTGATTGAATTAAATTGATTGGTTAGATTAGATAGGTTTGAGATTACATAATTTTTGTAAATCTAAAGTTGGTTGTACAAAGAGATTGTAATATGTATGATGACTTTATATAAAATAACTTTTCATCTTCTATTAAATTTCTGTTGATGTGGAATGAAATGCATGTCTAATACAAAAATAAAGAACAAAGCTGCCTTTGTGAAATATAGTACCAATATGTATAGAAACAATATCTTTGAACAGGTAACTGTTATTATGGTAAAGCATAAAAAGATATTTAACTCCTTCCCGCTCAGCCTATTGCAATATGGCGGCCGAACGGGAACTCTATTATCATATGACGTCCTCCCAAGATCGCGCCTCACACATTCTCCATGGGCCGCGCTGCGGTGTGATCTGTTTTCTGGCTGTGTCCACAGAACATGGCCATAACAGATCACTACACCGGACCACTGCCAGTATCATGTGATCTCTGTGACCAATCACAGCAGATCACATGACAGTTGTAAACAATGAATGGCTTCCTTTCATGCCATTCATTGCTTACAACTGTGCTGTGATCTGTGATTGGTCACAGTGATCACATGTACAGACATGCTACAGCCCATATGTAGCATTTGATCAGCTATGACCAATCACAGCTAATAACAATAAAAACTACTGAATGAATCAGTTTTGTTCAGTAAAAATGCTTGCTTATACCAATTAAATGTGTTCATAATCCTAATGTTTAAAAAAAAAAGGAAAAAAAGATCATGGTCACTTGCCCAGAGTAGTACAATATTTCTATGGTAACACTGTATTGCTCTGGTCATAGGAGTAGAAAAAAAATCATTAACAAAATGAATAAAAAAAATGTTAAAACATTTTAAAAAATATGTCCCTGATCACTGCCGCACCAGTTATATGATGATGCTGTACTGCATTGGTGACAATATGTAAAAAAAAAAGTGAAACATTTGTTTTCATTTCTTCATTTTCCACAAAATTATGACAAAAAAATTACAACTTAAAAAAACTCACCATGCCTCTTACTAAATATCTCAGACTGTCTACCATCCGTAAAGTGGTCCTTATAGACCACTGCAGGCATCATCCCAGTATTTGTTGAAATACAACTCACCCAAGCTCAACTGCTATGTTATACATTTGAGAGCTGGGCACCAGTGCTCAGGCTAAGACGTTCACTTGCCACGACACATGTCCTTAAAGATGTTAGCAACTTGGATGCTGCTTAATGTAGATTCTCAATTTGTTACAAAAATGTTGATACAAAATCCAAAGATGCTAACGCATTTCGGTGAATGCCTTTCTCATAGCGTAAGGTAGGCTTTCATTGAAATGTGTTAGCATCTTTGGATTTTGTATCAACATGTTGTAACCAATAAAGCATCTTTAAGGACATCATCCCGGTATTGTTTTTTTGAGCTGACGGTTGGCTTTCTTCTAGAAGCAATCCTAGCAGCTTATTAGCAGCTGGATTACTGTAAAAATCAGTGGGAGGGGATACCCCCCGCCCCCCCCAAAACACACACACCAGTTTCCGTGGCTCTCTCAGGCTTTCCCATCCCACTGGAGACCTGAGCTTCCAGATGGTGGTTCTGCCAGATGACCAAAGAGGTAATCAGGGACCAGAACAGCTTCAATCAACTATATGGTCTCAGAAACAGGAATCAATGAGCATTCACCACTTCCAGTTTCATCAGATGTAAACAGTGCATTTTTAACCACTTGTCCTCCAGAGGATTTACCCCACTTACTGACCAGGTCATTTTTTGTGGTACGGCGCTGCATTACTTTAACTGACAATTGCACAGTGAATGCAATGCTGCACTCAAATGAAATTTACGGCCTTTTTTTCCCACAAATTGAGTTTTCTTTCAGTGGTATTTGATTGTGAGTTTTTTTGCGCTATAAAAAAAAGACCGACAATTTTGAGAAAAAAATATTTTTGACTTTTTGCTATTAACCTCCTTGGTGGTCTGATTATGTCAATATTTTTGAATGTCAAAGCAGTACATTGTTTTGCATGGAAATTTCAGTGTCTCATGATGAATTTCCCCACGAATCACTATCGCTCAATTCTTCAAGTGATTCTATTTCACTATCGCTGTTTTCCAAGCTGGTCTAACACCGCTTTTGACCTAAAGGGACGCTTTTGGATGCCATGAACGTTCTCAAGTTTCCAGGCAGAAAGAACAGTAAAAGTGCAGGTGAGGCACTAGGAACAAAACTGAAGAGAAATGGTTTGATACAGTAATGTCATCCTAACAGATTACAATGTATTGTGTGCATGTCATGTTTTTACTTTTTTTAATCTGCCGCCGGTTCAGCCCCCCTGCGTCGTGGCGCTCGCAGGAAAGGGGAACCCGGAAGACGGATGCCGGCATCGGCCGGAGGACACAGTGGAAGGACATCGGGGTTTACAGGGACAAGGTAAGTTACACTACACACACACTACAGTGGAATCCCAAGCGTGACTCAGGGTTACCGCTTTTGGTACTGAAAATTAACCCCAAGCCACACTCGGAATTACCGCTAGGGAGGTTAAACATGTCCATTTAAAAAAATCAAATTTCAAATGTCATAAATTTATGCCAAAATGTATTCTGCTACATGTCTTTGCTAAAAAAAAATCCTAATACGTGAAAGTTATAGTGTTTACAAATGGCGGTATAGATACTGGAATTTTTTACTAGTAATGGCGGCAACCAGCAGCTTATAGCGGGACTGTGGGAGTGCGGTGGGCATTCTGACACTGGGGGGGGACTGACTTGGTGTCACTGACATCCCCATTGACACCAATACAGTGATCAATGCTAAAAAAAAGCTGTGACGGGAGTGACTTTTGGGGGTGGGGGGACCTCTGTATCATCTCCCCAAATCATTATGTTTAACCCACCCTGTGCCTGTTAAGGGTTACAGGGTGTGTATGTGAATGTCTGAGTCTTGTGTGTTGTCCTTTGTCTAGGGCACATGGCTGTCCATTGTCTGTTTACCATGTGCTACCCCCCATTGTGCTGTGTCTCTCTGTCTAGTGAACTATTATGGGATGTACTGTTTGTGTATTGGTGTGGGGGTTGGTCAGTGTCCTTTGCCACATGGTTGCATCCCATTGTTCTGTGTCTAGTTGGATGGGGAGGGGTGATGAGGTGTTTCCTGCCTATACTGTAGCCCTTCCCACTGAGGGTGGGCTGATGATGTATGTCCTGTCCCTGATTGTCTTTCCCCGCCCTCTGTATAAAACATGTTTTGTGTACAATAAAGTTAGTTGGCTTCCTGTTTTAGTAAGAGCTGGTTGTCTGTCTATTTTCCTGAGGGATTCCAAGGGTGTGGTCCGTGGATGGTGTTCGGACAGGGGAAGCTGCAGGATAACGGAATATACCCAAGTGCGGTCGGGTACCGGTTCCGTTACATTGGTGGCAAGCGGTGGGATTGTGCTTCCAGCTGTAAACACATCCAAACCACCACCGGGATTCAAGAGCAGGAAAAGACGTCAGTCACCCCAGTGGAGATATGGACCTGGCATCCGAGTTCCCAGGGCTACTACAGACTGTTCTTGCAACATACCCCAGGACTGTGTCTACGGATCAGTACCTGGAGCTCAGGCAGCGGATTTGGGAGGTGCTTTGGAGAGGAGCGGTCCAGGCTGCTGGTATGGACAAAGGCAAGTGCTACCCAACCCCAGGGGAACGGGCCAGGGACCATCGGAAGTCACGGATGCCATTCCTGGGAGAGCAACCCCAGGAGCAATGGTTGGCTGAGTTGGACAGGCTGGTCCAGCAGGAGATACAACTGGACAATAGATATCGGGCTCTGCAGTGGTACGCAGAGCAGGAATATTTAGGGGTGTCCACAGAGTGCTCTCCTGAGGGACTTGACTTCGGTGGGCCTGGATTGCTGTGGGAGAGCCTTACAAATCTTTTTGTGTTTGGCGATAGAGGAGAACATACTCTGGAGGAGTTGCGGGAAGGCAGAGAGGCTATGTTTGGTCTCAGAGGGGTCTCAGAGCTTGAGCCAGATCTGCAATACCTGCTGATGAAAGAACTGCACCTGGAAAGGGAATACAGGCAACTGCTAGGATATGTTCGGCAGCATGCCCAAGAGTCATCAGTGGAAATTCCAGAGACTGGGGATCTGATAGACCTCTCAGCTGAGGAGGAACCAGCAGTAGACCTGGCAACAGGGCCAAACAGTACTGAACTCTGCCCAGCACTGGTAATGTCTCCTGAGTTCCACGGACAGGAGATGGAGAGCCCCGATCTCCAAACCCCAGTTCCAGAGGCTGGGGATTTGATTGATTTTTTTTCTGAGGAGGAACCAGCCGGGGAGCTGCCAGCTGAAGCGCTGACAACTGGACAGAGGGTCCAGGACCTCTGTCCCATGCCTGTGGTAGTTTCAGAGGCCCAGGGTGAGAAGGGAGAGGAGGTTGTTGTCCTCTCTCCCCCACAGTCAGCCAGAGTGGAGGAAACTGTTTTCCCTCCCAAGCCAGGATCTGTGCACCAGGGGGACAGTGACAGTGGAATTCCATCCCAGCAGCAGATCCACAGTCTGGAAGGGGAGGAAGCCAGCCTCCCTCCCCTACGGTTAGCCGGAGCAGATGTGGGGTCCCCAGCAGAAGTGCTGGCAACAGGGCAGAGCGCCGCTGGCCTCTGCCTAGCAACTACAGCCACCACCTGGATACCCCAGGGATGCTGGGCAGTCGGCCCAGATCCCCCACAGAAGGATGAAGGAGGCCCAGCCACCCTGTCTTCTCCCCAGTGGCTGAGAGGATTCCCGGGAGAAGGACCAGTCCGTACTTCTCCCCAGCGGTGGGTATGTTCTACGGGAGAGGCAGAGGTTGGCTGGGTGAGTAACGCTTGGTGTGGGACAATTTGCATGGGGTACTGTGTGGGTGCCGGCACTGAGGGACTGGAGATGCAGAGTAACTTCAGAGTACATCCGTCTGGGATCTACTCCTGTGTTACTCTCCTGCCGAAAGGGGAGATATGTGACGGGAGTGACTTTTGGGGGTGGGGGGACCTCTGTATCATCTCCCCAAATCATTATGTTTAACCCACCCTGTGCCTGTTAAGGGTTACAGGGTGTGTATGTGAATGTCTGAGTCTTGTGTGTTGTCCTTTGTCTAGGGCACATGGCTGTCCATTGTCTGTTTACCATGTGCTACCCCCCATTGTGCTGTGTCTCTCTGTCTAGTGAACTATTATGGGATGTACTGTTTGTGTATTGGTGTGGGGGTTGGTCAGTGTCCTTTGCCACATGGTTGCATCCCATTGTTCTGTGTCTAGTTGGATGGGGAGGGGTGATGAGGTGTTTCCTGCCTATACTGTAGCCCTTCCCACTGAGGGTGGGCTGATGATGTATGTCCTGTCCCTGATTGTCTTTCCCCGCCCTCTGTATAAAACATGTTTTGTGTACAATAAAGTTAGTTGGCTTCCTGTTTTAGTAAGAGCTGGTTGTCTGTCTATTTTCCTGAGGGATTCCAAGGGTGTGGTCCGTGGATGGTGTTCGGACAGGGGAAGCTGCAGGATAACGGAATATACCCAAGTGCGGTCGGGTACCGGTTCCGTTACAAAAGCACTGACACTGTACTAATGGCGCTGGGCAGGAAGGAGTTAACATGAGGGGCGATCAAAGGGTTAACTGTGTGCTGGGAGTGCTTTACTGGGGGGCAGTGTGTTAGTGCTTCACTGTAAGCACACTGCTCTGGATGGCTGCCATTCAGAGCAGTGTGCCCGAGCCAACAGGGAGGAGGACTGTTAGTAAACAAAGCAGCCCTCCTCCCCACCGGAGATCCTCGGTAATCACCGGGATCCGACGGGAAATTACCGGCTGAGACCTGGTGATTGACAGCCAAGGCTGCGAATGGCGGTGCAGGGATATCCCCTACCTAGAAATACAAAATCACGTATATATACGTGATTTTGCACACCCCTGCCACCCTGTAGCAGTATTTCTGCTATAGGGCGGTGGGGAAGCGGTTAAATTGGGAAAACAGCTGATCACACTGATCCTGGTTCTGGGGTCTAATACTGTGTGACATAAAAAATTGCAACACTCACTACTTTATTCTCTAGGTCTTCTGCTTTAAAAAATATATATAATGTTTGGGGATTCTAAATAATTTTATAGCAAAAATACAGATTTTTACATATTAAACAAAAGGTGTCAGAGAAAGCTTTGTCTTCAAGTGGTTAAAACAGTGTAAGTACTGTAGTGAAATTGCACCAAAAAGTCCCTAAATTTGGATGTGCTATGCAATTTATAATGTAACGCAACACATGCGGGTTGTCTTAGTATGTTGGGGTTCATTCAAAATGAATGGCACTACATGGCAGCAATCCATTTAACGTGCGATGTTGCAATGTACATAATGCATGTTAATGCTGTCATTACCAAAATGCAAAATTGTAAATGGGCTTTAAAGGGGACATGCTGATAGATAATTATGCTAACTTGAATTCCAGAATGTGTAAACATGTTTCTAAGAATAATAATTTGCTAAAATACCATAAGTCTTTTAAATAATATATCAAAAAATAAAACTGTAGAGGATAAAGCAAAGGCTGAGGACCCTTTTAACTTCATTTTACAAAAAGAAATTACTGTTTACAGAACATATAGTGGAAGATTGTTGCCAGGTGGGTTACACCTTAGAAAATCAGAACAGAGGCATATAGCACCTGGCCCATATGACATGCTGTATGGAAACAAAATTTATAGACCTCTAAATGCTTTTTTTTGTTAGACTCCTTTAAAATCGGGTCATGTCCACATAAAATGTAGTACAATTGCTATTGTATCTTCATTTTGGAAAGGTGAAATGTAACCGGAGTCTATAAATCAGTAAGCATTGCTTCAGTTATATTAAAATATCTGAAAGTATACAAAGGGATGATATACATTTGTTGATGAATGAAGAGGTATGATGATTTACTGAGGAAATTATGTTGATGTCCCACACTTTTGAATTTTACAAAAGTCCTTCACACTGTAATAGCCTGGTACAGAAGTCGAGAATTTTAAAACCAAGGTAGAGTTTATGTACGTGAGTGCACAACTGATTCATAAAATAGAAAACTCACCATCTTTAACATATTTTAACCTACCCAATCATGTGTAAAGAAAATAAAAAAAACCTTTTTTTTATCTAGCACTTGACTTTTTATTCATTAAGAAAACAGCTTAACCTTTTTCAAAGCATTAGGAGCCAGCTGAAAGCACCAGGAAGACACTCTGACAGCTCCTGGGTCTGAAAACAAAGATGGCGGAGTGGGAAGGAATCTGAGCAGAAGAATGGTGAGTGAGAAGTGGGCGACGTGAGATTCACTGGGCTCGTAAGTATGATTATGCAGCCTAACATCACGCTCATATTAATGGATATGATGGGAATTATTTTCTTGGGAATGGTGCAAGGCCTACTTTACATTCTACAATCTAACATTCTATGTGCTTCAACAAGAATAAACTTCTTCTTCCTATAGTATTTCTTTGAATCCTTATCAGATCATATCTAAAAGGTAGTGATGGGCTGAACACCCGCATGTTTGGTTCGACCGCAAACTTTGAACAGGGACAATTTACTGAGCGGTATGTTACTGCATCTGAGTATGTGGTAAGATACCGCTCAGTTACTAAAATACTGCATGAGTTTTATTATTAAGTCATGTGGTATCTCAGTAGTGAAAACATTCATTCATGTTTTAGCTGTCATCGGGATTCCCCGCTGACTGCTGAATGTCAAAAGAATTATCGGTATTGCCCAACAATTAAAACATTTTTTAAAAAACCGGCATGGGGTCCCTCCTCCCATCCATACCAAGCCCTTCAGGTCTGGTATGGATTTTGAGGGGAACCTCCATGCAAACATTTTAAAAAAATGGGTGGGGGTCCCGCCAAAATCCATACTAGACCCTTATCCAAACATGCAGCCTGGCAGGTCAGGAAAGGGGGGTTAAGCAAGCGCCTCCCCCTCCTGAACCATACCAGGTCACATGCCCTCAACATGGGGGGGGGGGCTTTGGGCCCAAGGCATCTTGTCCCCATGTTGATGGGGACAAGGGACCTTTTCCCCACAACCCTGGCTGGTGGTTGTGGTGGTCTGTGGGCAGAGGGCTTATCAGAATCTGGAACAAGGGAGTCCCCAGATCCCAGACCTCCCCCCTATGTGAATGAGTATGCGGCACATGGTACTGCTACCCATTCACAAAAAAAAATAGTGTGATGTAAAAAAAGACAGGAGACAGTCTTTGTCAAGTCCTTTATTAAAAAAAAAAAAAATGTCCCCCGAAGTAGATCCAACATCAATCATAATACCTGCCACCACTGTTGACCTGAAAAAAGAAGAAAAATATCCATTCCTCCCTCAACGCTAGCTCCAGCCGAGATGACAGTTCTTAAATAGGGTGATGATCTCAAAAGGGGCTGGATCTCCCCAGCCCCCTTGTGACGTTATCCTGCCCTGTGATTGGCCAAAGCATTGCACCTGAACACACGAACAGCCCATTTTTGAGGCGAGCTTTCGTTCGACTCGAACATGCAGCCCATCATTACTAACTGGAATAAAACTAAAAATGAGGCTGGATGACCTCAGTTATGAGGAATGACTAAAAAAAATTAATTTCAAAAAAGAAAAAATGGATTTAGCTCAATACTTATACCCAAATCACTTTTTCAACCATTGTATAGAAGTAAGAAAAACATCGACAGATATCATTGTTTTTGTATTATGCCTCTGATGCAGCCTGGTGGGTGGGCAAAATTGGTCAGGCTGTGTAAATCACGACGGGACCAATTATGGATTTTTTACAAGACTGATAAGTATCACTCTCATGGCATTATAGGACATTAAGGTTGATTTGGTTGGATAGTTGGATATAGTTACAAGTATGTTGGGCTAAACTATATAAATAAATATATATATATATATATATTCCATATGCTGAGGAATCAAGCTAAAGTGTCAATATAGGTACCTTTTGAACAACACGAATTGCTAGTGTGAGGGAGGCCAATAATCATGTGGGCAACACACGCCCCTATGAGTTTGCTACTACCTTCATTGTCACCTCCTCTGGACCACATTGTGTTGTTTTTGGATCTACTTGCTTGATTACAGCCAGCTTATTCAATTTTGTCTATGCATGGAATCTAGGATGCAAATACAATTGAACATCCCCTAAACAGGACAGATTTAATCAGGCCTGTTATTCAGCTGGAGGGTACCTGTTGAGGGAAATCTGTGCACAAAAGTCTACGTACATATCTTTGATAACTAGATACTGTTTATGGTGGACTTTTAAACAACTATCCAGCATGCTGGAAAATATATATTCTTTGTGGCCACTTTTCTAACTTCTATCTGTTTCTGTCTATCATTGGCCCTGTTTTACTGAGAGCTCTAAGTAGGAAGTTACGATAAACTTTTTTAAATTTAAAATATGATATATGAATCCTATAGGTCCCTGAACACGATTGTTTAAGGGTTTTTAGTGGGGTTTGTTTTATTCTGAGTGTGTTTCTTTGTCATTTTTAATAATAAATAAAGTATTTTGTATGTTAATGATATCTGGCAATGTTTTTCTTACTTCTATAAGATGGTTGAAAAAGTGATTTGGGTAGTATGTGGTATGCTCCCTCCCATACTTAATGAGATATAACAAAGAAACTTGTGAGACTTTAGAGAATATATGATCACAATATACAAATCTTTTTTTTTAAATCTTTGTTAACCAATTGCCCTCCAGAGGATGTACCCCACTTCCTGAACAGGTCATTTTTTGAGCTAAGGCACTGCGTTACTTTAACTAACAATTGCGCGGTCATGCAACGTTGTACATAAATGAAATTTCTGTCCTTTTTTTCCCACAAATAGAGCTTTCTTTTGGTGGTATTTTATCATCTCTGCATTTTTAATTTTTTTGCGCTGTAAACAAAAACTGACCGACAATTTTGAAAAAAACCCCTACATTTTTTACTTTTTGCTATAAAACATATTCAATAAGAAAAATCTAAAAAAAAATCAAATTTTGTCATAAATTTAGGCCAAAATCTATTCTGCAACATATCTTTGCATGTCTACAAATGGTGGTATATATACTGGAATTTTAATTTTTTTTTTTTAACTGACATCCCCAGTGACACTAATACAGTGATCAGTGCTAATAAAAAGCACTGACACTGTACTAATGACACTGAGCAGGAAGGGGTTAACTTTTGGGCAATCAAAAGGTCAACTGTGTGTGTTTTACTAAGTGTGCTGTGTGTGTTTTACTAAGTGTACTGTGTGTTGTTTAACAATGAAGACATGCTGCTTTGTATTTCTCTGGTGGGGAATCTCCATCCGGGAACCGGTGATTGACATCCCTAGCTGCCAATGGCAAGAAGGTAGGGTGGTGCCCGGAGAGGCAAATCACATATATATATATATATATATATATATATATATATATATACACGTGTGCAGCCTTGTTGCCCTGTAGCAGTAGTTCTACTATTGGGCGGCGGGCAAGAGGTTAATGAGGGCGAGTCTAAGACAAGAAGGCTCTCATACCTTAATACCGTTTATTAAAAACCATTTAAAACATTAGTTATTACATTCACTTGTGCTTATTCAGCACTAATAAAAATGTGTTCTACCAGCCAGAAAGTACTGCTGCACCCACACCTCGCTGGCTCCAAGACAGAACTCTGGGGCCACTCACAGCTTTAGACCAATCAGAGAATAAGTCATTTATCACTATTTATCACTGGACCCATTCATGTAACCAATTTTCTAGTCTATGAACGTTTAAATTAAATGTTTATGATATACTGTGTCAAATGCTTTAGGAAAATCTAGGTAATCTACATCCACTGGACTTCCATCATCCAATGTCTTACTTACTTCTTCATAGAATGATAAGATTTTGGTCTGACAAGAATGGTTTTTCATAAATCCATGCTGGTTGTCACTTATAATACCTTTATCACAGACAAATTCCTGAGCAGAGTCCCTTACCATTTCCTCAAATAACTTATAAACTAATAATGCTAGGCTGACTGATCTGTAATTTCCTGGTATACATCTCATTCCTTTTTTTGTATATTGGCACCCCATTTGCTCTACACCAATACATTAGTAAATTGCATTTAAAAATTAGAAATGTGGATTGGCTCTAAATGAGCTAAGTTCCCTAAGGACTTGTAGGTGTGATTTTTTTTACAATAAGTTCCTCTAGTCTTTTTTTACTTGCTTTTCTGTCAGCCACAGGGGTACCTTTGGTGAAATGTCATTAGTATCACTGTTAAGACTATAAAACCATCTTTTTCATCTGTAAAAACTGAAGAGAAAAATATTTATTACATGTGCCTTTTCTGTGTCATTTGTGACCAACTTTCCATTTTCATCTGTTGTGGGGTCTAGCTGTTCTTTCATAACCCTTATACTATTGATATACATAAAAAAATAGATTTGTTTTAATTGCCATTGCAATATGTTTTTAGTATTCTATTTTAGCTGCCCTGATTTCTCCCTGTATTTTTTGTATTATTCCTGGAATTTAAATGCAGAGAGTGTCCCTTCTACTTTGTACTATTTTAACGGTCTGGGGTTTTTTTTTAATTTTTTTTTTTACATTACAATTTATCCACATAGGTATACATAATCACATCCTGTCATTTTAGGGCCTCATGAAATGAGACAGCCGTGATGGCTGTATAAACAATCATTCCTAACAGTTCTGAATTCCTGCAGCCATTGAGAACACTGTGATCAGCTGCGATTAGCTACAGCTATCACATGGTGCAGGGAGGCATTGCTTGGCCCTGTATTATGTGATCACTGTGACCAATCACAGAGCTCACAGTAGTTCTGTATGGTTGCATCAATAGCAGCCATCTTTACTACTGGAAATGTGATTACTGTGTTTGGTCACATTGATCACATGTTACCAAAGCGGTACCCCATTGCTCAGAACTCAGACTGGTGATCTGTTGTGTCCAATGGACTCATTGGTCATGTGATCTTGCCAATGTGGGCCCCCAAGGGCATGCAGGAGCCTTAGATTACAGTGCAGTGGTCAGGAGCATAATGTAAAACATAGTGCATACATTGCAGGGGTCAGGAGCATATTGTTCAACTTAGCATATACTGTGCAAGGATCAGGAGTATAAAGTACAACATAGTGAATGCATGCAGGGGTCAGGAGTATAATTATGTATCAGTTCTTTTATTTTGCCTGTTGATGTTTCTCACTGGAGAATACCATGATTTCTCATATGGTAAATTGAGCAGCCAGCTTGATCAATACCAGCAAATGTGTGTTAATTGAAAAACATCTAAATGACCACATAATTACTGTCATTTTGGCCTAAGCATTCTGTATCTGCT
This sequence comes from Staurois parvus, assembly GCF_062004578.1. Classification (NCBI taxonomy): domain Eukaryota; kingdom Metazoa; phylum Chordata; class Amphibia; order Anura; family Ranidae; genus Staurois; species Staurois parvus. The sequence goes on along the minus strand of NW_028318576.1, from coordinate 142,691 downwards.
TCTATCAGAGTTACATAAGGTAAAATAGACACCTGCCCATCGAGTTCAACCAATTAAAAAAAATAATCACATTAAATAACCTGCATCCAAAACAATATTTACTATACTAAAAAAATTAGTTTGGGGTGTCCTTGAATTACCAATTATGCACATTTATGATCTTATTAACCAGCTACAGGCAGCTACAGGCAAAGTGATGTACATTTCTTTAACTGTACTAACACAGGGGGGCACTGTCTGCCCGCATGGGCATGCAGCGCTTCCCACCCACAACAGCTGTGTCCACCAGGCACAGCGGAATGAAGATCTTGCTGAACGGGACCAGGTGATTGCTATGCCATCACAATGTTAGCAAAACTGTTATGAATCAATCTAATTCATAACAGCTCTACTTGTCTTCCTGGTGAGCTGTGATTGGCCCACAGCTTTCACATGATACATCGGGCCAATTACAGCACCCGAGAGGCAATCGGATATTTCCTGGATCAACTTTAGCTATAAATGTTAGTATCCAGTTATATTCTGTGTATCTAGAAAATAATCCAGGCTTTTTTTTAAAGCAATCCACTGAGCTGACATCTTGAGGGAGTCTATTCCACATTTTCACAGCTCTTACTGTGAAGAAACCTTTCCATATTTGAAGATTAATTCTCTTTTCCTGCAGATGTAAAGAGTACCCCTTTGTCCTCTGTGATGACCTCAGGGTGAATAACTCTACACTGCGTTCACTATATGAACCACTGATGTAATTATACATGTTAATCATATCCCCCCTTGATCCCCTCTCAAGAGAGAATAAATTGTGTTCCTCCAATATTTCCTCATAGCTGAGCTCTTCCATGCCTCTTATCAGTTTGGTTGCCCTTCTCTGCACTTTCTCCAGTTCCCCAATGTTCTTTTTGAGTATTGGTGACCAAAACTGAACTGCATATTCCAGATGAGGTATTACTAATGATTTTTACAGGGGTAAAATGATCTCTCTCTCTCTCTGGAGTCTATACCTCTTTTAACACAAGACAGGATTTTGCTCGCTTTAGAAACTGCAGCTTGGCATTGCATGCCATTATTAAGCTTATGATCTACCAGAACCCCCAGTTCCTTCTCCCCCAGTGATTCCCCCAGTTGTACTCCCACCCCCAGTATGTATGATACATGCCTATTCTTAGCCCCAAGTGTATACCCTTACATTTATCAAAATTAAACCTCATTTGCCACATAGTTACCCAATTAAACAGTACATTGAGGTTGGCTTGTAAGTTGGAGTCATCCTGTAAGGATATTATTCTACTGCAAAGCTTGGTGTCACTGCAAATTAACTCATTCATGACAGTTCAAAGCAAGCATTGCATTGCAGAGCAATAATCTTTATTTGCTCTTGCAAAACAAAGTGGAAAAAAAAATCCATGATCACCCCCCCCCAATGCAAGGATTTTTTTTAACTATTTGCCGACCGCCTGCTGCAATGTGCTGGCCAACAGTGGCTGCGGGCAAAGCAACTTAACCTTACGTTGCTTTCTATTTCGTGTTCTGAACATCCCTGTGCCCCCTGCCGCCCCCTATGCCATCCAGGGAGAGAAGAGAGAACACTGCACTGTGAGTAAAAGCACTACATTTTACATACCCACGGCAGATTAGCACATTTAACCCTTTAATCGCCCCTATTTACATTTTTGATCACCCAGCCAGTGCCATTAGTACAGTGTCAGTATGTAGAATTTTTCACTGATCACTGTATTACTGCCACTAGTAACATCGTCAAGCTCTGTAAGCTTCCCACCCAGCCAGGGTCAGCTAGCATTAGATTGCCCGCACACTATCGCACTCAGGCTATAGATTGCTGATCACCGCCATTACTAATATGGTATTTGTACGGATCAATATACTGAACACAACCAGAACTATACTAGTGCCTCCTTTGTATAGTGTCCCTAAAAACGCAGTGTTAGCAGTATCAGCTTCGTTTGCTGTCAGCACTAGCGTTTAGCCCTTCCAATGCTTTACAATGAAGATTTGTATCAATTGATTGTGAGCCAAAGCAATTTATACACACAACAATACACTGCCGCCCACCCAAATTCAGCTCATGCCAAACAACCCACATGGTAACCTATCACGGTTTCTGAATTTAAAACTTTTTTGGGCCTAACCTTCAACATGGGCAGTACAAGAAAGAATGAATTGTGGTCATATTGGTCCACAGACCCGATTCATCATATTCCCATGTTCTCTGCTGTTACATATATGCCCAACATGGACCAGCATACTGGTACATTGCTGGATTTGAGCTATTATACTGGGATGATGCCTGCAGCTACAGGCATCATCCTGGTATCATTTTTTTCAGCTGGTGATCAATTTTCATGTAAAAGCAATCCTCGCAGGTAATTAGCAGCTGCATCATTTTTACAAGCAGCAGGAAGGGATGTCCCCCCTCTCCCGTCGCCTTCCATGGCTTTCTTGGGCTTTTCCGTCCCACAAGGGAATCTGAGAATGCAGCCGACAGTTCCATCAGCTGACCATAGAGCTGATCAGAGACCAGAATGGCCCCAATCATCCCTATGGTCAAAGAAACTACGAGCATTTCATCATTTTCATTTTGCAGGATATTAACAGCGCAATTTCCAAATTGGGAAAGCATCTGATTACACTGATCTTGATGTGATCAGATGCTTTAAAGGCAGAGGAGAGATTTAGAGTCTAATAGACCCCAGATTGCTCAGAAAAAAATACCTGTCATTGACAATTGTTATCACAGGAGATATTTACATTCCCTGTGATAACAATAAAAGTGATTAAAAAAATAAAAAAATTGTACCATGCATGTGAGGTATCACCACAAACATCAGATCAAGGGCAGTAATTCTAGCACTGTGTAAATATAAAATGGTGACCTGTAAAGACTTTTAAAGCGTCGCCTATCGATATTAAAAATGTGCGTAGTTTGTCACCGTTGCACGGACATGTGCAATTTTAAAGCATGTCATGTTTGGCATCTATTTATTTGTCATAACATAATATTTTATATTGTATCAAACAATTGGGCAATATATTGTGTTTCTGTGCATTAAGATTAAAAAAGTGCTCTTTTTCCAAAAAATTAGGGTTTGAAAAATCGTTGCACAAATACTGTGTGACATAAAAAATTGCAACACCCACCACTGTATTCTCTAGGGCCATTGCCTTAAAAAATATATATTGTTTTGCATTGTTAACCCCGGGATAACATTACCTAACCTAATGGGTTTACTTAGCTTTCAAATTTGAAAATAAACCCCTCAAAATCAGAGATCTTGAATATCAATGTTTTAAAGAAAGAGATGCAGATTCTACAAAAAGACTTCCCATTTTCATGGAGGGAGAAGGAATTAGGTTACCTAGGAATAAGGTTGACCCCTTCTATAAAAAAATATATACCGGGTAAACTATATCCCATTTATAAATGAAATAAAGGATGAGTTGAGAAGACTCTCAAGGGGAAGGGTCTCTTAGATTGGGCGTATAAACTTGGTTAAAATGATGATAGTTCCAAAAATCTTGTATAAATTTCATATGCTCCCAGTCCATATCTCAGGATCCTTTTTTGGGATAATGAAAAAACTAATACTTAAATACATATGGGCTAATAAGAAACCAAGAATTAGATTTGTGTAATAAGAAAGAAAAAGGAGGACTAAATCTGCCCAATATTAAGAATTACTATAATGCAGTGATACTCTCACGAATTGCAGATTAGACATATAACTCACAGGGGAAGAGTTGGGTTAAAATGGAAGGTTTTTAAGCAATACACGATTAGAGAGGATTATTTGGATTCCACAAAAGTTTCATATTATGGATGAGACTAGTAGTACACTGACACAGGAGGTGCTAAGAGTATGGGATGGATTGCACAAGCAAATGGTTTGGAAGTATAATTCACTGTTGATTCCCCTGGTGGATACTTAGTTTTTCCCGCTGGGGAAGCATAAAGTTTCGGGGGAAATGGTTTAAAGATGTAGATGTAAGGTTGGGGGATATAGTAGTTAAGGGGAAGTTGTGCACCTTTCAAGAGTTAAAGAGTAAAAAAGAGTTATTTTTAGCATTAGATGATTGGAGATATTATCAATTAAGACAGTTTGTTTTGAAGTTGCCCCAACCATTGAGGACGACAGAGGTCATGCTCCCATTTGAATAGATGTTGGGTTCTGTTAGGGCTCTAAAACACATCACTTCCAAGACATATAAGATTGTTATAGAAATAAAGTGGGCGGGCCTTCCAATGTTCTTAGAGAAATTGGAATGGGAATTGGGAACAAAAATTAATGAATCACAGAAAAATAAAATGTTTAAATTAACACATGGGGTGATGAACATGAACATGAAAGAAATTAATTAGAAATGTTTAACAAGATGGTATTTGACACCGAGTGTTGCACATAGACAGTGAGTAGAAGTCTCACCGCTATGTTGGAGGGGATGTGGAGCTAAGAGAACAATGACACATATATGGTGGGATTGTCCAAAAATACAGGGGTTTAGGCAAGATATAATCCAATTTATACAAGAGATACTGGGAGCAACTATACAGAAGGATCCGTGGGTATGTTTAGAAGTACCAGTGAAACAGTATAAAAATAGTGTACTATACCATCTAATTAGTGCGACTAAAGGGCTTATTCCCAAATTTTGGCAGGTACAGGAGCCTTCAACAATGAGGGATTGGCTAGACAGGGTTGAATACATAAACAAGATGGAGGAGTTATATCATATAGATGAAGGTAAAATGGGAAAATTCAGAAAGGAATGGAGAAGATGGTATGACTTCAAGGCATTTGGGAAATATATGGAAGTAGTGAGTGTCCCAGTAATTTGGAGAATTAAAGGGAATGTTATGTAAGACCGTAGCAGAAATAGGAAAAGGGAAAAGAAAGGTTGGAGGGAAAGAAGGAATAGTAAGAAAAAGAAGAGAGGATTGAGAAGAAGGGTTGTAGACACGGACTGGACTGTTGGAAAGAGATGGGAGGAGTTTTATGGACTGGGGTAAGTTGTAAGGGGGGTTGGGAGAGTGGGGGGGGGGGAGAGGGGAGGTTGGAATGGAAACCTTAGTGAAATGTTTGTATTTTGGATGAAAATGGTATACTGTTGTGTTTTGGTAATGAAAAATCTAATAAAAGATATAATGAAAAAAAGAAGAAAAGGCTTGTTCTTCGAGTGATTAGAAGAATGGGTGGTATGTGACATAAGCTTCTAATGTTGACCCTGAAATGCCAGGATAGTAAAAGCACCCCGCCCCCTCCAAATGATCCTTTTGGAAAGTAGAAAAAAGATATTTGCCAAGGGGCATTGTGAGTCTTTTGCAGATCTCATTTGTTACAACAAGTTTTTGGAAAATGTAGAAAGAAAACAAAAATTTATTTTTGCTATTCTTTTTTCTTTTTCAAAACCCTGAGACAAAATATCTGAAAAATACTCACCATGCCTCTTATCAATTTCCTTGGATTGTCTATTTTCTAAAAAGTGTCATTTGGGGGGGGGGGGGGGTTGTACTATCCTGGTATTGTACTATCCTGACATAGCTAACTGTGATAGGTAGTGAGGAAGTGATATGACGAAATTTGCCCTCTGAAAGCTTGAAAGTGGTCATTGGATTTTGGGGGCCTGTATGTGGATCGCCTGCCAAACATAGTGGTATTCCCATACTCAGGAGGAGTAGCAGAATGTGTTTGGGGTGTAATTCCACATATAGCCATGGCATACATGAGCAATATATCATTTAAGTCACAACGTTGTGTAAAAAAAAAAAAAATTGTCAGTTTTCAAAATTTTGTGCTAAAAAAAAATAAAATCTTCCATGGACTCAACATGCCTCTCAGCAAATTCCTTGGGGTGTCTACATTAAAAAGGGGGCATTTGGGGAGTCTTTGTACTTTTGTGGTATTTTAGCACCACAAGAAATGTGATAAGCTGTGCAAATTCCAGTATATACCATAGTTTGTAGACTCTATAACTTTCACACAAACCAATTAATCTACAAGTATTGGAGTTTTATTTTACCAAGGACATGTAGCAGAATACATTTTGGCGTAAATTTATGACTAACTTTGAGTTTATTGGATATTTTTTGTAACCGAAAGTAGAAAATATATTTTTTTTCAAAAATATTCTCTCTTTTTTCATTCATATCACAAAAATAAAAACCCAGTTGTGATCAAACACCACCAAATGAAAGCTCTATTTGTGTGAAAAAAGGACATACATTTTGTTTGGGTTCAGCGTTTTTAATTACCAGTTGAAATAGCTCAGTCCTGAATAGCAAAAAATGGCCTGGTCAGGAAGGGGGGTAAATCTTCCAGAGGACAAGTGGTTAATGTACAGTGACTAAACAAGTCTGGGCAGTCTGGGAGCAGCTGGTAACTTGTGCTTGTGAGAACCTTAAAAAGGCAAGGTTAGAGCCAGACTGAAGCATAAAGAGACCATAGCCTATAACAAGCGTCAGTGTGTTCGAACATGTAGAGCATAAAAAAATGACCAGCAACTATGCAATGCTTAGGACCTATTCAAATAACCTGTTCAAATTGTATCTGCTCAGGCAGACACGTGCAATATACATTATATATTGTATTGTTGATGTGAGAGATAAAGCACTCAGCTTTAGGCCCATTGTGCTAAGAATAATTCTTGTCATACATGATGTTTCATTTTTTTAAAAATACATTATATTATGAAAAATTATGTTTTAATATCTACTTTTGTGATTTGTGTCAAGTTGGTATTATGGGGGCAAAATACCATCTGATGGTTACTATACAGTAAACATAGTAGTTTGTTTTTTCATTCAAAACCATGCTTATTAAATTATTTTGGTTACTGAACTGTGATTATAGTAGTTTTATCAAAAATATGCTTGCTTACTAATAATGTTGCTCTCTTTTAAGTGGCATGTTATCTAAAAGCACTAAATGAATGATCTTTCAGCATGTTTCTATAAAAAAACATGTATGTGTGTCAGAAGATGCCTGGGGCCCAAGGTAACCTTAATCTGCAATTAGCTCTACAAATTTCTTTTTCTAACATCATTGTGAATGTGATTAGCTGAAAGTACTTTTCAGGTCCCCATGCACACTGCTTGCAAAAAGTGTTGATTATCTCCATATGAGGTATTTTACTCACAGGTTGGTGAGTCAATAATGCTGTTTACCTAACTGGAGCTTTAAGTAGTCACTGGTTGTACTGCATTTGTAAGTACAAATACAGTAAGTGCAAACATATCCTAGAAATAGCATTCACTAAAATCAATGTGTTCCCTAATAGGGATGAGCTGAATGTACCTGGGTTTGGTTTGAGGAAGGTCCACATAGCGTGACAAATATTTGGATGCTGAATTTGAATTCTATTGAAGCCCACTTTTCATGCAGCAGTCCTTTCGCTGCCAGGTAAAGGCGTAAGGACCTACAGCACTGCTTATAGCAGGCCAGGTCTGTATGCAGTACGGATCTACATTGCTCCTCTGCTATAAACCTATGGTCACTTCAGTAACCATGAACTTATAGATCAAATGTTAAGCAGACTCTGCTGAACAAAACAATAGCTTTGATTAGTGGATAAAAGGACGCTGATCAGAGCTATTCAACTAAAATGACCTCCTCTGCCGATACCGCTGATTTCATCACACCACCATACATCCCACCAGCTGCTTCCTCCCCTCCTGCACTCCCTAATATACCTGTGCTGCCCCCCACCCCACTATTTCCTGCCTTTTCGCAAAAATTTACAATTTAAAATGTACAAATATTTGTTATTTATTAACTCACTACAGGGTAAGCTTTTATATTTAGCAGGATTCATTTTATAAAATTTGCTGTGTTTTATCTGCTTATAATGATTTTAGTGTATTTTCAATGAAAATATTGCTTTGACATACACTATATTGCCAAAACTATTGGGACACCTGCCTTTACACACACATGAACTTTAATGGTATCCTAGTCATAGTCTGTAGGGTTCAGTATTGAGTTGGCCCACTCTATGCAGCTATAACAGCTTCAACTATTCTGGGAAGGCTGTCCACAAGGTTTAGAAGTGTGTCTATGGGAATGTTTGACCATTCTTCCAGAAGCACATTTATGAGGTAAGGCACTGATGTCACATGAGAAGACCTGGCTTGCAGTCTCCGCTCTAATTCATTCCAAAGGTGTTCTATCGGGTTGAGATCAGGACTCTGTGCAGGCCAGTCAAGTTCCTCCACCCCAAACTTGCTCATCCATGTCTTTATAGACCTTGCTTTGTGCATTGGTGCTCAGTCATGTTGGAACAGGAAGGGGTCATGCTAAACTGTTCACATAAAGTTGGGAGCATGAAAACTGTCCAAAATGTCTTGGTATGCTGATGCCTTAAGAGTTCCCTTCACTGAAACTAAAGGGCCAAGCCCATCCCCTGAAAAACAACCCCAAACCATAATCCCACCAAACTTTACACTTGGTACAATGCAATCAGGCAACTACCGTTCTCTTGGCAACTGCCAAACCTAGACACGTCCATTGGATTTCCAGACAGAGAAGCATAATTTGTCACTCCAGAGAACACGGCTCTACTGCTCTAGAGTCTAGTTGCAGCGTGCTTTACACCACTGCATCCAACGCTTTGCACCCTTTGAAACCCATTCCATGAAGCTCTCTATGCACTGTTGTGCTAATCTGAATGCCACACGAAGTTTGGAGGTTTTTAATATTGACTCTGCAGACAGTTGGCGACTTCTGCGCACTGTGCACTTCAGCATGCACTGACCCAACTCCGTCATTTTACATGACCTACCACTTCGTGGCTGAGTTGTTGTTTTTCTCAGTTGCTTCCACTTTGCTATAATATCACTAACAGTTGACTGTGAAATATTTAGTAGCAAGGAAATTTGGACTTATTGCACAGGTGGAAACCCATCACAGTACCACGATTGAATTAATTGAGCTTCTGAGAGCGACCCGTTCTTTCACAAATGTTTATAGGAGCAGTCTGCATACCTAGGTGGTTGATTTTATATACCTGTGGCCATGGAGGTGATTGGAACACCGGAATCCAATGATTTGGAGGGGTGTTCCAATACTGTTGGCAATATAGTGTTTATCGAGGGGCCTTAAAAAATCAGTAGCAAATTCTTTTTATTCTATTGTCATGTTCTTTCAGAAAATAAATGGTTTGGGGGTCTTTTACATACTCTGAAAGCTGTAAGGGAAAAATAAAAAAGCAATGGAAACATTGCAAAAATGGTCTGGCCAGCTGAGTTTAAATGTGGAGCATAGGGCCTGGCAGTGAAAGGGTTAAAATATAACCATTGTACATATGCATTCATAGTAGCCTAAGGTTGGGTGCTGAGAGCATATGCACTGCGCACTCCCACCCAGTGCACTCACACCCAGCGCACTGTTCAGGAGCAAGCGAATCAGGCTCCTGATCAGTGAGATGTTGTGCTGCTGCTGGGCAAAGTCCATTCAAAGGGCTGCCAGGAGGTGGTGCAAAGGGGTTAAAAACTGTAATGGCCAATTTGTAGGTTAATAGACAAGGTATTGTCAAACACATGACATTGTCCTGGGGAACATATACCAAAATAAACTTAATGTGATTCTAAAGGGTATTTTTTTTTGTAAAATAACAAATATGTCTATACTTACCTGCTGTATGCAGTGGTTTTGCACAGAGCAGCCTGGATCCTCCTCTTCTTGGGTCCACTGCAGCCTCTCCTGGCTCCTCTCTTGCTATGGGGTGTACCCGCTGCTCCGTAGATCCATTCACACATGGAGCTGTGCCTTGACCACACCACTTCTCTCCTCATTGGCTGACTGGCTGTGATTGACAGCAGCGGGAGCCAATGGCTCCCGCTTGCTGTCTCAGAAAATAAGGAGGCAGAGACACAGGCCAGCCAAGGCTGCCGTGCACATCGATGGGGCTCAGGTAAGTATTGAGGGGGCTGGGGGCACTGCTGCACACATAAGAACCTGGAATGCATGAAGGTAAAAAACCTTGAGCCTTTACAACCACTTTAAAAAAAACCTGTTTTCTGTTTTGTATGGAGCAGTGATTTAATATTGCATTAAGGGAAGCTTTAAAAAAGCAAAACTGACATTCACACAAAAAAAAAAAAAGAAATGCAAATTAAATTGCCAGAAATTTGACAGCTCCCAGCTGCTAACTTCTGTTTATAAACAGAGTTGCCAGGGATTCCGTTCATCTATACAAGATGCTTATGCTAGATGAGGGTCTAGTATACATGACAATAGGGGAACCCCGCAGAAGAAATGGCACAGGGTTCCCCTTAAAATTACATAGCCGCCCCTTATCCTTGATGAGTGGCTGGTATGGATGTCAAGGCACACCCTGCACAAAATATTTAAAAAGCATAAGGTCTCTTCCAAAAGTACATACCAGACCCTTGTCCAAGCATACAGCTTGATGGGCCAGGAAAGGGGGGATGAGTGTGTGCCCTTCACCCAAATCATACGTGCCTTTACCATTGGGGGATGTCCCATGTTGATGAGTAAAAAGGCCTCTTCCTCTCAACCTTGGCCTAATGTTTGTGGGTGTCTGTAGATAGGAACTTATTGGAATCTGAAACAACCTTTAAAAATAGGGGGCCTCCCATGTGACCGAGTATGTGGTATACAATACAGTACAGACATTTATACAGTTCTTGACAAGTCCTTTATTTAAAAAAAAGAATTGAACGCTATTCAGTGATCCAGTGCTGTAGATACGGTGGAGACTTAATCACAAAGAATATCACCTGTTGCCTGCTGAAAAAAAGCCACCTAAGCGATAGACATGTCTAATCCTCTTGCCATTTCTTGGAACCAGCCGCCAAAGTAAATAAAGGCGCAGTGTCTCCCAGGCGCTGTCATTGACCAAACATGGCCACATGGTCATAGTTGGTGAGTGATGTAACACTATCCCTTCCTTTTTTTTACATGGTTGGAATTCTCAGCTAGTAATTGAATAGGGTGGGGTAACATCACTGGTTGTTAAGGATGCAGCAAGTGCTTGTACCTGCCACTTCCTTAGCAACCATTAACAGGAAGGAAGGTGTAATACACTTTATAGTAGCAGTAGAAATACAACTACCATTCATTATGTTCACCTCTTGCTGAATAAGCACACAGTCAAGCAGTCAGATAAATGGACAAACATCCAAAGGTTGGTCCCAACCTTGAGCTTGTCCCTGTTTCCTAATAAACTGCCACCACTATGACATGTAAGCTAAAAACTGGGTAAACTTCCATTTCTCAAGCAAGAAAAATATATAACAAAACAAGAGTTAGAGAACTAAAAACATCCTCATTATTACTTGTCTTGCTATAGTTTTTTCTTATTCCCCAAGCACTACCACGTAGTAGCAATAGGTTTTTTTTACAGTGTGTTAATATTACCAAAGTGACCTGTAACAGACTTTAAATACTTTAAAATAAACAGCTCTAAAACATTATTAGGAACGAAGAGAGTTCAAAGAGAATAACTCACCATCCTGCATGCCATATCTCAATACAAACGATATTGCTATTCACAAATTATACCTGCAAAGAAGGGATCATTGTGACACATAGTAATTACAAATAGGAATCTATTTAAAAACAAATTGTTGGACAGAAACATATAATCCATTACAGTGTATTGTTTTACACAGGGGTCTCCAAACTATGACCCTCCAGGTGTTGAGGAACTGCAAGTCCCATGAGGCCTTGCAAGACTCTGACAGCCACAGGCAAGACTCCCAGAAGCAGTGGTATGATGGGATTTGTAGTACTTCAACAGTTGGAGGGCTATAGTTTGGAGACCCCTGGTTTTACATATCAAACTTACTTCATATGTAGATATGTATCCATCCATCCATCGTGCTTCTTGAAATAGTCCCCTTTCTCAAGAATGCATATGCAGAGCATCTTGGGAAGGATAAAAAAAGAGTTTTGGTGAGTAAGTCAAGAACAAAATGTGGCTAAAATATGCTGTCCTCATCATATTGATCATATTAGTATTCACATGCTAAGAACCATCAATCACTGTATCATAAAAATATATCCAACATACAATAACCGAAATGTTTTCATATTAACATTTGAGAATATTTTTTGTAAATGAGAAGAAGACAATAAAAAGACATGTTACCATTTTTAACCAATGTTTATTTGCATTTACTGAATGCCATACTTGTGCTGTAAACCAGCAGTACTTCAAGCGCCTTGATATGACCATGGTGAGGAATACATTGTTTGTTGTTTTATTTATAGTTATTGCTTATTATTGCTGACTATTACTTTTTGTTGAGAATGTATTCTTGCTGCAGATATTCTGCTTATTCTCTAGATTTTGCACTTGGGGCATGCTATTGGTATGTCACTTTTGAACTGTCCTATTTGCTTCTCTGATACCATATATGTGGCATCAATGTGGCCAGTAGATGTAAAGTTGGTTTATACCAGTTGTGGCATCTAGTTTTGATTTTGTATCTCTATGGTCACCCACTAACATTATCAGACAGATTTCTGCCAGTTCCCCATGCATCCTGATGTCATGTCCAAGTTTTGGAACACACGCCGTTAGGGTATGCATGCATTGTGGCAGCCACTGCCCATTGTTTGGGGCATGTTTGGCACCACAATCGGGGGAAGGGTTTACACCTGGGACAGGTTTTAGACATACTTCTTTGCTTTTGGATGGTTTATAAGCTTGGTCCGTATTGTGTTGTTGTGAACACCTTTATGTAAACATCTTTTATACACAATCTCTACTGAGCTTTTTTGTTTAACTAAATGGCTTTTTATAGATCATTATTAGGATTCCTGCTCCAAGTCATATTACTGTCTTTATTTTGTTTTTGACAATCACTTTTATGTATTACCATTATGTATTAACATTATATATTCTTATACTGTACGTGTTATATTCTGGTACTCCATAAAGTCCTGTAATCGTTTACTATTTTACCATATATTTTTTACTTAAGATACCCCTTATCCCTACCATGGACTGGGTCTGAATCTTATGAATTACTTGAGAATTGAATGTTCCACTTCCACAATAACTTTGACAAGTGCATGTGCATTAGACTAGTTACAATTTTTCTTGATCAGGAGCGAATTCATCAATTAGAAATTTATTTGATAGCACTAGATTCAACAAACATTTTCCTTCCTTGTTCTTTGATTTTTTTGGAAGAAACTGATCATGGAATTGTCCCCTTTCACTTTTAGATAATGGAATGAATGTTAGGTATAATGCCAGGTTGAGTTAAAAGAGAAGTTGAGTTTTTTTTTTAAGAAATTATACTTACCTACAGTATCTCACAGCAGTGAGTACACCCCTCACATTTGTGTAAATATTTTATTATATGTTTTCATGTGACAACACTGGAGAAATAACACTTTGCTACAAAGTAAAGTAGTGAGTGTACAGCTTGTATAGCTGTAAATTTGCTGTCCCTTCAAAATAACTCAATACACATCCATTAATGTCTAAACCGCTGGCAACAAAAGTGAGTACACCCCTAAGTGAATATGTCCAAATTGGGCCCATAGTGTCAATAATTTGTGTGGGGAACATTATTTTCCAGCGCTGCCTTAACCCTCTTGGGCATGGAGTTCACCAGTACTTCACAGGTTGCCACTGGAGTCATCTTCCACTCCTCCATGATGACATCACGGAGCTGGTGGATGTTAGAGACCTTGCGCTCCTCCACCTTCCGTTTGAGGATGCCCCACTGATGCTCAATAGAGTTTAGGTCTGGAGACATGCTTGACCAGTCCATCATCTTTACCCTCAGTTTCTTTAACAAGGCAGTGGTCAACTTGGAGGTGTGTTTGGGGTCATTATAATGTTGGAATACTGCTCTGGGACCCAGTCTCCAAATGGAGGGGATCATGCTCTGCTTCAGTATGTCACAGTACATGTTGCCATTCATGGTTCCCTCAATGAACTGTAGCTCCCCAGTGCCAGCAGCACTCATGCAGCCCCAGACCATGACGCTCCCACTACCATGCTTTACTGTAGGCAAGACACACTTGTCTTTGTACTCCTCACTTGGTTGCTGCCACACACGCTTGACACCATCTGAACCAAATAAGTTTATCTTGGTCTCATCAGACCACAGGATTTCAGAATCCATGTCCTTAGTCTGCTTGTCTTCAGCAAACTGTTTGCGGGCTTTCTTGTGCATCATCTTTGGAAGAGGCTTCCTTCTGGGACAACAGCCATACAGACCAGTTTGATTCAGTGTACGGTGTATGGTCCGAGCACTGACAGGATGACCCCTCACCCCTTCAAGCTCTGCAGCAATGCTGGCAGCACTCACATATCTATTTCCCAAAGACAACCTCTGGATATGACGCTGAGCACATGTACTCAACTTCTTTGGTTGACCATGGCGAGGCCTGTTCTGAGTGGAACATGTCCTGTTAAACCACTGTATGATCTTTGTCATGGTGCTGCAGCTCAGTTTCAGGGTCTTTGCAATCTTCTTATAGCTTAGGTCATATTTATGTAGAACAACAATTCTTTTTTTCAGATCCTCAGAGAGTTCTTTGCCATGAGGTGCCATGTTGAACTTCCTGTGACCAGTATGAGAGAGTGAGAGTGATAACACCAAATTTAACACACCTGCTCCCCATTCACACCTGAGACCTTGTAACACTAATGAGTCACATGACACTAGGGAGGGAAAATGGCTAATTGGGCCCAATTTGGACATTTTCACTTAGGGGTGTACTCACTTTTGTTGCCAGTGGTTTAGACATTAATAGATGTTGGTTGAGCAATTTTGAGGGGGCAGCAAATTTACACTGTTATACAAGCTGTACACTCACTACTTTACATTGTAGCAAAGTGTCATTTCTTCAGTGTTGTCACATGAAAAGATATAATATACCTACAAAAATGTGAGGGGAGTACTCACGTCTGTGAGATACTGTAGGTGGATGCAGCATCAAGCCAATGCTGCATCTGTCCCCCGCCGGCTCTAAGACTGAGAGCAGAGTGATGTCAGCCGACAGCGGACTTTAGCCCATTGTCGGCTGAAAACAGGCCACAGGAGTGCAGGAGAAGTACAGCCAAACAAGCTTTGGCTGTACTTGTCCTTCAAGGTAGAATTAAAGTTAAAAACGCACCCTACTGACTTTCTGGCAATCCTGTTCTTTTCAATTCACAGATGTAAAAATACAACATAAAATGTCAGAGAACTCCAGGCTCTATGATGTCTGCAAAAGACGCATATCTAAATCTGGCAGAGCAACTGATTTACTCTCCCTGAATGTCATTTCTCTAAGCTCCGATCACATGACAGGCCACCCTAAGCTACATTCATGGAAAGATGTGTATTTTAGAGGGTTTTTTTAACCTCTTTAAATTTCAGGCAAGAGAACAAGATGTTTTATTCTGCTTTAACCATGAAAAAGATGCTTTAAAGTTAAATTTAGGCCATGTTGATTTTAAGTGATGTTGTACATAAACACAGACTCACAGCTTTAATTTCATATTGAGGAGCAGCTAAGAAGATAAATTAGCTCAAGCAATCATTTAAATATTAATCAGGCACCCTTTCCATCTGTCTTGGAAGGTTTAATACTGTATGTTTGGTGTTTCAATATTGCAGCGCTAGCACAGTCATTCCAATATACGGATGAGATGTGACAAGTGCCAATGAGAGGGTGATTCTATGAATAGAGAGCAATTTATTTTTCCTGAGGGCCGTCAGTTATAAATAGACTCCAAGGAGCCCCCAAGGTCCTGGCTGACACAAAGTAAAAAATGAAAAGAAACATCCATACTTTGTTTCTTTTTAAGGTCGTGCGATTTCTAAGCAGGGGACAATGAGGTCTATATAGATTTCTATTAAGTGGTTAATGGGCTCTCCTTCCCTTCCCCCAACAATAAATAAAGTAACACGTGGAATGTGGTCCTTCATGGCTTTTTTTGCCCAGATCCCCAGTGTTTATAGCCAGTACATGAACTGTAATCGCCAACATCTCTGAAAAGGTTGCCATTGATAAATACCGGTATATATATATATATATAAAAAAAAAAAATATTTTTTTTTGCTCTTAAAGCACAAACAAACATAAAACACATTATCTGGATGTTCAAAGCACCACAGTGTGATCAGGTATTGCATTCTATGACTTGCATACATCTGCACACTCATGCATGCCTGTGATGCAAGCACACCATAGCAACTTATTCCTGCTCTTCTTCATTTTCTTTAGTAAATCATGTCCTGTACAAGAACATACCTTGCTTTCTTGATTGAAGCAAAATTATTTACAGCTTTCCTGTCACTAATGATAAAGCAAACGTATCTTTGTTCAGTTCGGGTTCCCCGAACATTACTGAGGTTTGGGTGCCAAATTCAAACCATATTGAACCATATTGAACTGAATGGTAGTTGAATGCGGAAAACAGTATTGTCTATTTTCCAAGCAAATACGCAAAGGAATGTGAAACAAATGGCATCAGGGCTAGGCACTACCCTGGGGAACATGTATCAAAGCAAAAGAGAGTATTGATTTTAAAAAATTCTTAAAGGATAACATACAATATGCAAAATTCATTTAATTAACATGCCTGAGGGATTCCCCTAATCTACCTGTGAAGTGGTGCATCTGTACGACGTATACAACATACCACAGTAAAGCTGACATTTACAAAAAAAAAATGCTGTTCAAATTGGCTGTAAATGGCAGCTTCCAGTTACTTTGTTCTGCTTGTAAACAAAACGGCTGGAGATTTCCTTCCTCAATACCAAACCCTCATCCAAGGTGACAGTCTGGTTTAGATGCTAATGGGGACCCCAGAAAAAAGGCATGGGGTTCCCACAAGCAAAAGGTGGTCCGAATCTGGATTCATACAAAACCAGCACAGTCAGTTCAGCTCACATGATTTCTGTAGGAGGCACTCATATGCCACATCTATATGTATGTCTGACCTCAGAATTTTTTTTTTTTATCAAACTTTACTGGCACAAAAAGTAGCACAAATTATAAGCATATAAAAATATAAGCACGTAAATAAACACAAAAAGGCCTATTATAGACCATAGAATCAAAACTTATACATATTCAAAATGACTAAACCAACTGCAACTTATTCACCACAGTATCACATTTCTTTTCATAACGGTATGTATGGCTGATTGCCTAACTTAATGTGATAAAACACTCTGTGGAAATAAATCCTTGGTTCTGATTCTTCAGGACACACTGAGGAATATAGCAGTAGTAACTGAACAGTGAAAGACAACACAAATGATTATATATAAACTATGTGGATGAAGCTTAACCTCATTCAGGCACCATCCCTGTAAGAAATATGGAAAGCAAATGATTCCTTCTCCCAATTCAAGGAGAGAATGGAAAAAAAATCTTTTTTTTGGATACATTGTTCATTATGGTACATGTAAAAGTCCCTTTGTTTAAATGTACATGTACATGTACCATAATGAACAATGTACCCAAAAAATATTTTTTTATAAAAATATACATAGGTTGATAAATAATAGTACACAGATGTCTAAAAACATTGTGTATAGAGCGGCATACAATATATCATCTGACAGATCAAATAATAGTTTGTACAGTATCAAAGATGTTACTTTATTTCTGTCCAGATAGGAAATAAAAGAAGACGTACAGGATCAACGCGTTTTCTTGACAATGTTATTTACACTTTTGCCGAAACCCATTGAAGTAGATAGTAAATGTACTGTATGTGAACATTAGACTATAGAATATTTGAGAACCTACCATAGAAATTAATAATCCATTTAATTTATGTTTTATGGTAACTTTTGTACAATTTTAGAATATTGTAAGTAAATGCTAATCTTGTTTTAACAATATAATGTTTATGGTTGATGGTGTGACAACTTGAAAGTCCAGAATCACTGTGGTGTCCAAATAAGAATAGATAAAGCAGCTCTATTTTTGAACGTAATAAAGATGTAAGAAAAAATAGTTACAAATGTTACAACTGTAACACAGTCCCATAGAAATATATATATAAATAAACATTAAATAATCAATAACATCCAATGCAGTAGTGACATAGTGTTAGAAGCCTTCCTTATTCTAATGTCTAATATTATTATTATTATACAGGATTTATATAGCACTAGTTTGTGCGGCGCTTTACAAAATGATAAATATATGCTTATTAAGATTACTAACATATGTTACGAATGTGTTGTATCTTAATAGAATAATCGAGTTGTTATATTTTTATTTGTTCTAGATTGGGAAAAGTAAGATAGATTTTATGATCTATTGTAAATTTTATAACTATACATTTTAAAGTCTTTGTGCAACATGTGGTGGTAATTAGTCAGGAATTGGCTGTCTTTCCTTTCCAAAGCACCGTTGGTAGGAGGCTAAAGTTTCCATGTAGAGTGGCAAAAAGGAGTGTAATAATCTATTTCATATACAATAGGAATACAAGTTTTATAATGTAATATTTCTTGATTAAGATATTAATATAAGATAGAACTTTACATTAAGTATAATTGATATATAAACTTTAGGGGCATTATATACATACATAAATATTGTTAGAATGTGTGTGTAACATTTTTCATCCTCCCTGACCCTCAGTGAGAGTAGGGGCAGCAAGGCTCAAGGTTTGTACTATACATTTGTCACTAGATATTATTGTGTGACTATAAGTCACAGAAGAAAGAGCAGACCGCTCATAGGAGAAGGTGGGGGCAGTATTTCTTATTACACAGTAAAAGAACAAAGACTTAGACTTGGTGGGAGACAGATAATTGTACACAGCTACACACACACACTTTTTATTTCAAGAATATAACTAAATGTTTTTACATTATATTACTTTCTGTATTCTAATATTTTAATTGTAATTTTATGCAATTGTATTACTAAATCCATTTTGAGTTTTTGCACAAGAACTGGAAAGACTTTCTATTTTGAACTTTTCTCACCAACATAAGATTACAGAATATTGGGACAATATCGATATTTAACACTTGGGGGTTTATTTACTAAAGCTGGAGAGTCCAAAATCAGACTCCCTTCTGCATAGAAACCAATCAGCTTCTAACCTCAGCTTGTTCAATGAAGCTTTGGCAATGAAACCTGGAAGCTGATTGGTTTCTATGCAGAAGGGAGTCTGATTTTGGACTCTCCAGCTTTAGTAAATAAACCCCTTAGTGTCTTCACTCCGTCTTTCTTGCACACAAATTAATTCAAGCACTTCCAAACTCCAGCTAATTTGACATGATCCTTTCTCTTTCTGTATGTAGATGACGATTTTACTGTACCTTTTTTCCTAATCAATATACAGCTGTCACATGAACCAGCTCTTTTCTGGGCCTGTCTTCAGGGAAATAGTAGCAGGAGGAGCTTTCAGTCCTTTGCTGCTGGTCACATGTTCAAAATAAAAATATTCAAATATTAAAGATTTAATTTCAAATATATATAAATATATATTTGTATAACAATTTAAAATATTTTATTGCTACGAATTATTGGTTTTTACCCGGTGTCCTAAAGCCTTTGGGATACAGGATAAAAATCAATAATTCATATCAATAAAATATTTTAAATTGTTATACAAATATATATTTATATATATTTGAAATGAAATCTTTAATATTTTATGGCAATGGCATGGTGTGGGTGGATTCTGCCAGTCATAGGCTGTGTCACGCCCCTCCAGCCTGTGTCTGAGAATAACAGGGAAGTGAAGCCTCCCTCAATCAATATGTAATATCCCCCCCCCACTCATTGAGTTTAGCAGGTTAGTGGGAATGGAGGAAAGAGTGGGTGGGCTGTAATTTACCAGTGTGTATACTCCCACATGTTTGACTCTATAGTCACTTGGGCTGCTCATATGTGATAGGGAGGAAATGCTCAGGGTAACAAAACAATAAAATCTGAGCATGTGCACTAGCTGCCAACACTGCTCTGCAAAATCCCTAACTGCTGTGGAGACATGGAGAGAAGGGGGACATAAGGAACAGCAGGATCAATCATGTTTTTTGCAAAATACAAAAAACAAATCCCATATTGACTGAGTGAGTATGACCAGCACGTAATACAGCATTTATTGACAGTTTTTATTTATTGTGGGTTCAATGACACTTTAGTAGAGTCCTTTACATAGGGCCCATCTGTAAATTAAGGTTTAGAAAATTCAGACTTGAATGGATAACAAACTTGCCTAATGACCCTATTCCGAATGTTGTAATCAATGATTCAAATAAACGAACAGAAGAATCTGGGAGTCCTGGTAGATCACAGACTTATTACCAGCAGGTGAGGTCAATCAGCAGCCTCTAGATCCAGCAAGATACTTTTTTGCAGATAATGGGGCAGAGACTCAAGTGAATGAGATAACATTTTGTCTATGTCTATACATAGGCAAAATGTTATCTATATATATAGTGGTAGTACAACATCAACTTGAATATGCTTTTCAGTTTCACAAAAAGATGCTGCACCAAAGATTAGAAGGCATATGGGAAACCTCGGATGTGAGATAAGAGTAAATGAACTGAATGTAAACATAACTGATACCAGGCAATCGTGTGAAACATGTTTAACTATATGAATTGTCATTTTTATAGAAAGATATTGACTTTAACATCCACACAAAAGGGCCCAAAATTCATTATTACAAAAAAAAAGATTTAACCTCTGCAAATAGAAAGGATATTTTACTGTCACAGCCATTAAAATATGGAATAAATAGTCTTCCACGAAGACTGGTTCATGCAGATTAGACTCAAATGGATGCTTTACAAAAATACAAGCTATAAAGTACTGTATTTGTGATCTTTATTAGAAATATGTATTAAAATATTGGAATCAATAGCAATATATTAGTCAGCACTGATCTTCAGTGGTAAAAACTAAATCCATAGTCCAATAGTGGCAGAGATATGACATAAAATAACTCTTCTCTGTTGTGAATAAATCGGTATAGCTCAAAGATTCAACTGAGAAGATTCTATTGTGCAGTGATAAATCTTCTAGAAGAAGGGTATTGAGGGTTAATATGGGTTAAGAATAAGGTGGAATGTGATATAAAAGAATATCTGTGTGTCCACAGTTTTCCTTCAGAAAGATAAGCAGACCTATCAAAATGCGTTAGATGTGACCCTGTGGAATTGAGTGACATTGCTCATAGAGTAGTTCAAACTTAGAGCAGTGTTTTTCTTACAGCTGCTCTCCTGTCAGTTTGCCAGCTGCTGGGTTTTAGACAATGTATTGTATTCAAAATTTTCACTACTGCCTTCTTTTGTAAGATTTGAAGAACATGCACTCTTGCCTATTGGATATACAAGTTATTTAACCTCTGGCTAAATTTGAATGAGCTGGATGGATTACCATAGGGAGGCATTTTCTCAGATAAATCTTTGAGCTATACCAATGTATTTACGAATATGAGAAAGTTACGTTTTTTCTGTTGTATCTCAGCCACTATCAATCTATGGATTGAATTATTTATATTCAAGATGAGCAATGACTGACACAGATTAGTGGAGCAGTGGTCTTGTTTTGTTAAACTGTTGACAGACACATAATTATATCTTTTAAAGTGTGCAGAAGTAACCAGTTTGTATTTTAGAATATTGATATTAGATGATTTAAAGGAAACTGGACCATGATTTACTTGGGTCTTACCTGCATCCCATTCAATTACAGTTTAAGTTTTTTGATGTAATCTTTTTCTCTATTTTAAGAATGAATTCATGGACATGGAATAATACATACAGTAGAAGGTGGAGGCTCCTTAAGAATCAATTTAAAGAACTAGGCTGCAAGTTGAAGGGAAGGATCTCCAAGGTGATGTTCTCTGAAATATTACCTGTGCCATGTGCAACTCAGGAAAGACAAGGGGAGATTAGAGAATTAAATGCATGGCTAAGGACCTGGTGTAAGAGGGAAGGATTTGGTTTTCTAGAGCACTGGGCTGACTTTTCATTGGGGTGCAACCTATATGCTAGAGATTTTTTGCACCTAAATGAAAGTGGGTTTGCTGTGCTGCGGGAGAGGTTTATGGGATGGCTGGAGGAATATTTAAACTAGGACTGAGGGGGGAGGGAGAATTAGATTATAATAGGGCAGACAGATCAGACAGGGGTCAGTCCTTATTGGTGAGTGGAATGGGGAAAAATGGGGGAGGGCTATGGCAGATGATAGGAAACTGCTCATGTTACAAACAACCATTGGAATTGGTACCATTTGTACGAAATTTAAAAAAAATATGCAAAATATGTATGTAAAAGATGTTAATGGATTAAAGTGTTTGTTCACCAATGCCAGAAGTCTGCCAAGCAAAATAGAGTTGGAAGCTTTGGTGCATGAAAAGAATTATGATTTAATTGGTATTGCTGAATCTTGGCTTCATTCTTCACATGACTGGGACCTTAATGTTCCTGGCTATGTTGTCTTTCGGAGAGACAGGGTAAAAAGGAAAGGTGGTGGTGTCTGTCTCTATGTGAGAAGTGATCTCAGAGCGAGTGTGAAAGAGGACCTAGTTGATGGAGAATGTGATGAGGCTGAAGCATTATGGGTGGAACTGCACATGGGGTTGCATACTACAAAGGTAATCATTGGAGTTTGTTATAGGCCTCCCAGTGTTAATGAGGAGATGGAGACTCAGCTCCTTGCATAGATTGAAAGGGCTGCAGGGGCTGGGACAATGATAATAATGGGGGATTTTAACTACCTGGAAATTGACTGGAGTAATGGCACTGCTGGAACAGTTAAAGTGCAACAATTTATAATTCTACTACAGGACAATTTCATGGTACAGTTCATAGAAGCCCCAACTAGGAATGATGCTCTGTTCTACCTGGTAATCTCAAAGCATGCAGAGCTTATTACTAATATCTATATAAAAGAACATTTGGGTAGCAGTGACCATAACATGATTTCATTTACTGTTAGCTGTAAACAGCAAGTACATAGGGGAAAAATAAAAATGCTCAACTTTAAGAGAGCTAATTTTCCAAGGCTGAGAGCTGCTCTCCAAGACTTAGACTGGGTGGGAATATTGGCATTGGTGAACACAACACAGTAATGGGAGTTCTTCAAAAAGACTGTATGTGAACACACTGCAAAATATATTCCCATGGGCAACATGTTTAAAAGGCTAAAAATAAAACCTATGTGGCTTACGACCAAAGTTAAAAAAGCTATAAATAATAAGAAAAGAGCTTTTACTAAATATAAAAAAGAAGGAACGCTATCATCGTTTAAACATTACAAAGAATATAACAGAATATGTAAAAAGGAAATGAAAGCCACACAAATTGAAAACGAACTACAGTATGCAAAAGATAGCAGGACATACCCCCAAAATTCTTCAAATATATTAATAGTGAAAAGGTCCGGACCCAGCATGTAGGCCCTTAACAAAATAATCTAGAGTGGGTGACTGGGGACAAAGAGAAGGAAATGTATTAAATACCTTCTTCAGCTCTGTGTATACAAAGGAGCATGGGGGATAATGGACATGGTAATACACAGCCCCAGATGATCCACATTGGCTCACAATTGATATGATCCAGAAATATTTAGACAGAATAAAGGTGAATAAAGCACCTGGACTGGATGGAAAACACCCACGGGTCCTTAAAGAATTGAGCTCTGTCAATTCAAAGCCATTGTTTCTCATTTTTAAGGACTCTTTAATGACTGGCATAGTACCACTGGATTGGCATAAGGCCAATGTGGTGCCTAGATTTAAAAAGGGATCAAAATCTTTACCAAGCAATTACAGACCTGTTAGTCTAACCTCTATAATTGGGAAGATACTGGAGAAGTTTAATAAAAGACCACATAGATGAGTTCTTGCTGGAAAAAATATTTTAAGCAACAGACAGCATGGATTCATAAAAGACAGAAGTTGTGAAACAAATCTGATTTTTTTTTAATGAGGAAGTGAGCAAAACCTTGGACAGAGGGGCGGCGGTGGACGTGGTATACTTGGATTTTGCAAAAGTGTTTGACACAGTTCCCCACAAACAACAAATGTGTAAGGTAAAGTCTACAGGTTTGGCAATATCGGTATGTAAATAGATAAAAAACTGGCTAAAAGATTGTATTCAGAAAGCAGTGGTTAATGATTCATACTCTGAATGGTCTAGGGTTGTTAGTGGTGTACCCGAAGGTTCGGTGTTGGGACCCTTACTTTTTAATATATTTATAAACAATATAGGGTCTAGGATTAAAAATACTGTTTCATTCTTTGCAGATGACACCAAGCTGTGCAGTGGAATAACGTCCTTACAGGATGTCTCCAATTTACAAGCCGACCTCAATGCAATGTTTAGTTGGGCAACTATGTGGCAAATGAGGTTTAATGTTGATAAATGTAAGGTTATGCACTTGGGGGCTAAGAATATGCATGCATCATAAATACTAGGGGGGGTACAACTGGGGGAATCAATGGTGGAGAAGGATCTGGGGGTTCTGGTAGATCACAAGCTTAATAATGGCATGCAATGCCTAGCTGCAGTTTCTAAAACGAGCAAAATCCTCTCTTTTATTAAAAGAGGTATAGACTCCAGAGAGAGAAATATAATTTTACCCCTGTACAAATCATTAATAACACCTCATATGGAATATGCAGTTCAGTTGTGGGCACCAATTCACAAAAAGAACACTGGGGAACTGGAGAAAGTGCAGAGAAAGGCAACCAAACTGATAAGAGGCATGGAGGAGCTCAGCTATGAGGACAAATTAGAAGAACTGAATGCACCCTCTCTTGAAAAGAGGAGATTAAGGGGGGATATGATCAACATGTACAGTTGTGTCCAAAATTATTCAACCCCCAATGCTGTAAAGGGGTTTAGGGACTATAGTGTACATTTGGAATTGTATTCAGAATCAAATCCTACAAGGACGTTGTAACTACCCAAATGCAACTAAAATGACATCAATTGTTTATGTAATACAGTAGTAAATGGTTCTTATGTGGTTTCTTCATTGCCACAATTATTCAACCCCTTAAAGACTACCACTCTGAAGAACAGAGGTTCATACAGGTGCTTTCCATCAGGTATTGAAAACACCTGTGGATGTCACCGAGCAGCAATCAAGCATAATAAGCACCAATTAGGCAGCTTTAAAATGACTGTGATACTCAGCTCCTTCTAGACATTTACTGGTGTGGTTACAAACATGGTGAAGGCAAGAGAATGGTCCAGGAAGACAAGAGAAGAGGTGATTTCTCTTCACAGGAAGGGCAATGGCTATAAGAAGATTGCAAAGATGTTAAACATACCAAGAGACACCTTAGGAAGCATCATTCGCAAATTCAAGGCAAAGGGCACTGTTGAAACGCTACCTGGTCGTGGCAGAAAGAAGATGCTGACTTCGACTGCTGTGCGCTACCTGAAGCGTAGAGTGGAGAGAAGTCCCCGTGTGACTGCTGAGGAACTGAGAAAAGATTTGTCAGATGTGGGTACAGAAGTTTCAGCCCAGACAATAAGACGCACACTGCGTAATGAAGGCCTCCGTGCCAGAACTCCCAGGCGTACCCCCTTGCTGTCTCCAAAGAATAAGAAGAGTCGACTGCAGTATGCCAAAAGCCATGTGGACAAACCACAAAAGTTGTGGGATAGTGTTCTGTGGACTGATGAAACAAAATTAGAACTGTTTGGGCCCATGGATCAACGCTATGTTTGGAGGAGGAAGAACAAGGCCTATGATGAAAAGAACACCTTGCCTACTGTGAAGCATGGTGGAGGGTCAATCATGCTTTGGGGCTGTTTTGCTTCTGCAGGTACAGGGAAGCTTCAGCGTGTGCAAGGTACCATGAATTCTCTTCAGTACCAGGAGATATTGGATGGAAACGTGATGCAGTCCGTCACACACCTGAGGCTTGGGAGACGTTGGACCTTTCAACAGGACAATGATCCCAAGCATACCTCCAAGTCCACTAGAGCATGGTTGCAGAGGAAAGGCTGGAACATTTTGGAGTGGCCATCGCAGTCACCAGACTTAAATCCGATTGAGAACCTCTGGTGGGACTTAAAGAAAGCAGTTGCAGTGCGCAAGCCTAAGAATGTGACTGAACTGGAGGCCTTTGCCCATGAAGAATGGGCGAAGATACCCGTAGATCGCTGCAAGACACTTGTGTCAAGCTATGCTTCACGTTTAAAAGCTGTTATAACTGTAAAAGGATGCTGTACTAAGTACTAAGATTGAATGTCACTTGGGGGTTGAATAAAACTGATAATGCTGTGAGCACAGAAAAGACATTTGTGGTTATTTCATTATAACTGTTATGTTATATTTGTCTGACCTACAAGTGCCTCTTTAATGTAAATGTAAGCAAGATGACTGAATGATCAAAAGCAATGTCAAACTGGCCAAAACACTCAATTTCAGTGGGGGTTGAATAATTTTGGACACAACTGTATAAATACATCAGTGGTTCATATAGTGAGCTCAGTGTAGAGTTATGCACCCTGAGGTCATCACAGAGGACAAGGGGGCACTCTTTACGTCTGGAGGAAAACAAATTTAATCTCCAAATACAGAAAGGTTTCTTCACAGTAAGAGCTGTGAAAATGTGGAATAGACTCCCTCAAGAGTTGGTTCTGGCCAGCTCAGTGGATTGCTTTAAAAAAGATCTGGATTATTTCCTAGATACACATAATATAACTGGATACTACATTTATAGGTAAAGTTGATTCAGGGAATATCCAATTGCCTCTCGGGGGATCAGGAAGTAATGTTTTCCCCGGCAGGAGCAAATTGGATCATGCTTTGCTGGGTTTTCTTTTGCCCAACTCTGGGTATAAGGTTGTAATTTTATTTTAATGGTTGAACTGGATGGACTTTGGTCTTTTTTTAGCCAGACTAACTATGTAACTACGCGTGTGTTCACTTCTTCCATCTGGTTGATCCTGCCAGTCACCTTTCTCCTTAAACTGACCACACAAAGTACAGAATCTGATCTGTGCTTGCGTGATCAGTTCTAATCCTTTGGCTGGCCATTCAGAAGTACGGGACACTGTGCGGACACACAGTATGTCTGTATTGAGTAGTTTATTCAGCCCATCATGCCCCCTGACTAAGCAAAGCCTTCCTGTGGAAAACCCTCCCCCTTTGAATTACAGCCTGATCCTTGAACATGACAGGGGGGCTCAAGCACAGCTTGCCTCAGACTCAAACTGCACAGACAAAGGAATACAGGCACACTATTGGGTGAGATTTACTAAAACTGGAGCACACAGAATCTGGTGTAGCTGTACATAGTAACTAATCAGCTTCTAGGTTTTATTGTCAAAGTTTAATTGAACAAGCTGAAGTTAGAAGCTGATTGGTTGCTGTGCACAGCTGCACTGTATTTTGTGTGCCCCAGTATCACGTACCTGGTGAAGACTGGAATGTTGTGGAGACCTCTCTTGCACCTCTTGCCCAACACTCCTGAAAGTGGAGACAGAAAGTGTGCGGGCAAAGAGTGCTGGAATAGCTGGCTGGTGGTGTCCACTCTGTAGGTGGGTAGAGCTGGTAGTCGCAGTCCTTAGAATGGGATACCGGAGCAGCTTGGCACCAGAGCAGAAGACAGAAGCAGGACCAGGAGACAGGTAGCATTCAGCAATCAACAACAATCAATCGCCAGGCAGAGCAAGTCCAGAAGGCAGGCCAAGGTCAGTAACAGCCTGGCAAAGTAGTACCAAAACAGCAAGCAAAGGCAAGTCCAGTAAACAGGCCAAGGTCAGAGTAATCAGGTGAACAGAGTTTAGGCAGGAGCAAAAGTGAAGTCTAAGGGCAAGCTGGGTCATACACAGGTAAGCAGGTACAGTGGATCAGGTCACAGAACATGGGAACTAGCTGAAGATTTAGCAACTACTCATAATCACAGATCATCTTAAATAAGCCATTGGGCTCCAAGTGTGCATACTAATTGGAATGTATGCATGTCCGTTTGAATATGTGCATGCTCACACAAACGTGCGCATGATGAACTGGAATAGCACATCTATTGCTTCTTCGCTCATAAGTATGAGCAAGTTAGCAATGCATATGAATATGGTTTTCTGGTGCTAGGAATTTTGTTTACCTTACATCCAGTCAGGGGCATCGCTATGGGGGTTCGGTAGGTGTGTACCACACCTGGGTGACACCTGCCAGAAGGGAGACACTAGGGCCGGCGCCAGCATAAAGCAGGAGGAGGAAACTTCGTCAGGAAGAGAAAAGTTTTTGTAAATCCCCATTGTAACCCTGCTCCCACTCTGAGGAAGAAGAGATGTATGATCACATGACACAATGTTTTTTGTAAAAAAGGTAAAAAAGATAATTTCTGAAACTAAGCAAAAACAGTTATGGTGTCTTCATAGCTATAACTGTATTAAAAAGTGTTTACAACATTTCATGTTCACAACTACTTTACATTTTTTACATTTTCTTGCTTATTCATAATGAGATGTATCTCTTAAAATGGCATATGTCATGTACTTCTTTTCATGGATAGTTTCCTTAGATGAAAATATTGGTTGAAAAGGATGGAGCTTGTAATCAATGTAGAGAAAACTACTGTAAATATATGAATTCAATGGGCAGCCAAGAGAGACAGTAAATATAACGGATATTAAAATAGCACACTGTGAATTTCATAAAACTAGTATATTCAAATGTAGAATCTATTACTACTGAGAAAAACAGCATAATCAGTAAAATTAAAGCTATAATTAAAGCTCAAGATAGATGTTAGTTTGCTGTGCACTTAATAATAAAGTTGAATGCAGTATCCAGAATTTTGAAGATAAAACTTTAAATGCTAAAATTGGACTAACTGTAACTCATGGATCTGAAACATTGTATTTAACACAAGCAGATAAGAAAATGCTTTATATACAGGAATAGAAGGGGTTCAGTAAAGCAATATGTGGGGAATAATGAACTTTGAAGAACACAAAAAGAAATAGCAAACTTATATGCCCAGCAAGACCTACAGGTTAATTTCAAAATATAGGGGTTGATTTACTAAAACAGGAGAGTGTAAAATCTTTTGCAGGTCTGCATAGAAACCAATCAGCATCCAGTTCTTTTTTGTCAACGCTTAATTGAACAAGCTGACATTAGAAGCTGATTAGCCACAATGCATAGCTGCCCCAGATTTTTCACTCTCCAGTTTTAGTATATCAACCTTATAGCTCCAAGTAGAGGATTTTTGTACTCACCATAAAATTCTCTACTTGGAGTCCACAGAGGGACACAGGATTCAAAGACATTTTGGTTACACTGCCACTTACAGGTGGCAGTATAACAGCGACCAGCCTAATATAACTCCCACTGCCAGCATGCCTAGAATAAGAGCATAAACAGGGGCAGTACCTGTGTCACTCAATGAAATGAAAAAATATTTTATGTTGATTTCAAAAATCATATTTTCATTTTTGTTCATTGAGGGACACAGGATTCAGAGACATTTGGGATGTCCAAAAGCAATCCAGCTGAAGGGAGGGCAACACAGCAAACAAATCGCTAAGGAACCCACTAACAAAACCAACTTGGAACTACCTGAAGCTCAAAAAGCTGCATGAAGAACCTGAATATCCAGCTGATTGAACTTGGAGAACATGGGAACAGAATAGCCAAGTGACAGCCTTATGAATCTGTGAAACAGCTGCCTTAAGCCAAAACGCCCAAAAAGCACTGATCTATTAGAGTATACCTTTATAGTAAAAGTTTTAACCCAATCCTAAATACAATAGGTATGAATAATAATCTGTCCGAGACACTGAGAAATAGTGGCGCAAGAAGTTGGCTCCAATTTGCATGCACCATCTAAAATGACAATTAAAGATTTTGTGTTCCTAATGGGAGCAGTGGTCATGAGGTAGATTTGTATAGCATGAACAGTAAATAGATATCTTCATCCCATGTCCTGAAGCTGGACAGAGGGATGGAAGAACATGGTCTTGGTTAAGGTAAAAAGCTGCAACCACCTTACGTTATACTATATCATTATACTTATATTATACCATATTACCTTGTCTCTATTTAAGACCAGAAAAAAATCTTTACAAAACAAACACGGTATTTCTGACATGTGCAAAGTGATGGAAATAAGGAACAAAACCTTGTGAGTAAAAGTGGAAAGGAGAGTATTCCTAACAGGTTCAAAGGGTGGTATTTGAAGTGTCAAGAATACCAAATTCAGATCCCACGGGAAGATGAGTGAATGTACAGAGTACTGCATCTGCCTGGGCCAATCCAGAGCTATGAGGATTACTGGAATTTCCTCCATCTCAATCCTGCAGAGCAGACAAGGAAGGGGTTTCAGGGAAGAAAAAGTGTAGATCTGGCTGTACTGATCCCACTAAGTCCATTCTTAACCACCAAAACCACTAAGCAACTTATTCACTCCCTGGTTATCTCTTGTCTTGACTATTGTAACTCCGTCCTCATTGGCCTATCTCATCGAAGGCTATCCTGTCTTCAGTCTATCATGAATGCTGCTGCCAGACTCATCCACCTTACTAACTGTTCCATATCTGCCATCCTTCTCTGCCAATCCCTCCACTCTTCAGATTGCCCAACGAATAAAATAAATAAACAAAAAAAAAACATTAACAATAACATATAAAACCATTTATAACTCTGCCCCACATTACATCACCAATTTTGTCTCCAAATATCACCCAAACTGTCCTCTCCGCTCCTCCCACGGCCTCCTGCTCTCTAGCTCCCTTGATTCCTCCTCCCATGCTCATCTCCAGGACTTCTCCATAACCTCTCCCATCCTCTGGAAATCTCTACCCAATTTATCAGACTATTGCCTACTCTGCCCACTTTTAGCTGATCTCTAAAAAAACGATCTTTTCAGGGAAGCTTATCCTGCCTTCAGCTAATAATGGAATCTTCTATTCCTCCTACCAGTCTACCCTCCACAATTATTACCTTTTGTACCAGCAGCCCCTCGCTCTTAGATTGTAAGCTCCAAGGGGCAGGGCCCTCCTAACCTTCTTGTATTGAACTGTATTGTCTCCCTTTATATTGTAAAGTGCTGAGCAAACTGTTGGCGCAATATAAATCCTGTATTATAATAATAATGATGAACAAAATAATAATAAGCCACCAGAGCAACCAGTGCATCCACCAGAGAATCTCTGCATCTGGAAGCAAACCTGTCCAGTTTATTGTCAAACCTGGAAGCCAGGAGGTCCACATGCAGTGTCCCTTACCTGTGACACAGGTTCTTAAACACCTCAAACTATAGGGTCCATTCCCCTAGGTCCTGGCACTCCAGTTAGAATGTGGATTGAGAAATGGGATTCCTCTAGCATCCCACAATGACTACTCCCAGTCTGTCAGGTTGGCAGCCATACCATCTTTTGGTTTGAGAATTGTAAAAATGCAATACA
The DNA here is from genome assembly GCF_062004578.1 of Staurois parvus. Taxonomy (NCBI): domain Eukaryota; kingdom Metazoa; phylum Chordata; class Amphibia; order Anura; family Ranidae; genus Staurois; species Staurois parvus. The sequence goes on along the minus strand of NW_028318576.1, from coordinate 111,337 downwards.
ATCCCCAAAATAAATGGAATACAATCCCCCAAATCTTTTTGTTTACGGGATCTGAAGCAATAAACCCCCGTTACAGAAAAGCTGCAAGAGCTGCATGAGAGTATACTTACCTATGTGGTGATATGAGTAGAGGGGAAGACATGAAATGGGGAGGTGGCAAAAGTACTGCATCAATTAGAGCTAAATTTTCTCTATGCTTGAGAGTTATGGCAGATACCCCTGACTCCACAGGGACAATATCACCTGGCAAGGTTTTTTGAGACTTAGGGCTGACTTAGGGCCCCCAAAGCTGCAGACAGATCCAATAATGATTCTAGAAAGGAAGTTGTTGAGATACACTTATAGTCTTTGCAGTTACAATTAGTGATCAAAATTTCAATTTATCCCACAAAATCCTGCATACCTGCAGTGAAATCAGTATAAGGCTGAATAGAGACCCACACCTGGCAGAGCTAAGGAGGACTCCCAGTAATGTAGGGATCGTGAAACGGAAAGACCTGATATAGCAGGACTGCTCACCTGGTTGTTGATGTCTGACCTGTTGTGGAGATAACTTCACTCAGAATACCAGGTAAACTTACAAACCATGTTCTAAGAGCAGGAATGATTCAAATAGCTGGAGGTGACCAGATTATCGTTGAGGAAAATTTGAAATGCTTTTTTACGTGATGCCGTAGAAGAAAGCAAGTGACAAAAAAAATAGGCATACATCCTGCTGGAGGCTAAGGTTCTTCAAGTGCTTTAGCACCATTTAACTAGCAAATAAATGTCATATCCATGAGTCATCAGATGCCTAAAACAGTTCTATTATAAGTGTTTGTTCAGTTTTGATTAGATTGTACATTTAGTTCTGTATTCTACAGGGCCACTGGATTTACCAAAGTTCTTTCCTATTTAGAGCAGAGGCAGCTAGGCACATAGCAAACAGTTCACTCGCTCCGGCTCAGAAAACAGTTTAGGGGATTTATTTTTTAGATTTATTGCTGTAGAACTTGAACAGAAGAAAAACAATGGGGACTGGGATACTCCATAACTCTAAATGCAGAATTAGGATGAAGACATTTTCCCTATAACAGCAACACAGTTACAAAGCTCATAGCTGAAGGCCATGAACAAAGGAATTTTAGCACAGATTAAAGTAGGTTGGAACAGTCTAATTCTCTTACAGTTGATGACTGATGACTGATGAGTATTCAGGAGGTTCAGGCTAACTGGATCAGTCAACAGACACAGCTGTAGACCACAGAGACTGCAGCTCACAGACCCGAGAGAAAGAGCCAAGTTTAAGGGTTCTGTCCATAGCACCAAGTAGTCCAGCAACTAGTCCTGGATGACTCCAGGTGCAGGCATCCCTCTGAAGCCTTAGCAATCCATCCTCAGGCATGTAGGCCCCAAAGCACCAACTAACTCCTCTGCCCAGGCTTCAGCCTATTCACCCCTTTTCAAATCACCTACTGGGCACACCTCTCCAGGGATTGGTTAGAGGGTAGTAAATATTTAAGCCAAGGATTTACATCTTCCTGCCCAAGTCCTGGACGTTTCCCAACAAAACTAGGGGGAAGCAATCAATCCCACAGCCTGTAGAGTCACAACAGACCAAAGCAGATAATCCAACTCCTCTGACTACAGAGAGCTAAAAACAAATTTTCCTAGCAACCTGAGAGGGTGCTACACTGTCAATATGTGAAATGTAAGGCTTAGGTGAACTGTGGCTAAATGGCTAGCACTTCTGCCTGGCAGTACTAGGGTCATTGGTTCAAATCCCAACCAAGGCACCACCTGCCTGGAGTTTGCATGTTCTCCCTGTGCCTGCATGAGTTTCCTCCAGGTACTCTGGTTTAGTCTCACACTCTAAAGACATGCTAGTAGGTTAATTGGTTCCTGTCTAAATTGGCACTAGTATGTGTATGAATGTATGTTAGGGACCTTAGATTGTATGCCCCTTGAGGATTAGGGACTGATGTGAATGTACAATATATATGTAAAGCGCTGTGTAAATTGACAGTGCTATATAAGTATCTGTAATAAATTAATTAATATACCCAAATGGCTGGTCACTTGGTTTAAAAGCACAGTATGCTCATAAATAGCCTGTCAGCCTGTTAGCTTCCAGAAAATACGCTATTCATTCAGCAACTCCCCTATGCTGTCTGTCCAAAAAAGCCATGCAGGATTTCATTGGCTCAAAATAGTTTTGTACAGTTGTGTCCAAAATTATTCAACCCCCAATGCTGTAAAGGGGTTTAGGGACTATAGTGTACATTTGGAATTGTATTCAGAATCAAATCCTACAAGGACGTTGTAACTACCCAAATGCAACTAAAATGACATCAATTGTTTATGTAATACAGTAGTAAATGGTTCTTATGTGGTTTCTTCATTGCCACAATTATTCAACCCCTTAAAGACTACCACTCTGAAGAACAGAGGTTCATACAGGTGCTTTCCATCAGGTATTGAAAACACCTGTGGATGTCACCGAGCAGCAATCAAGCATAATAAGCACCAATTAGGCAGCTTTAAAATGACTGTGATACTCAGCTCCTTCTAGACATTTACTGGTGTGGTTACAAACATGGTGAAGGCAAGAGAATGGTCCAGGAAGACAAGAGAAGAGGTGATTTCTCTTCACAGGAAGGGCAATGGCTATAAGAAGATTGCAAAGATGTTAAACATACCAAGAGACACCTTAGGAAGCATCATTCGCAAATTCAAGGCAAAGGGCACTGTTGAAACGCTACCTGGTCGTGGCAGAAAGAAGATGCTGACTTCGACTGCTGTGCGCTACCTGAAGCGTAGAGTGGAGAGAAGTCCCCGTGTGACTGCTGAGGAACTGAGAAAAGATTTGTCAGATGTGGGTACAGAAGTTTCAGCCCAGACAATAAGACGCACACTGCGTAATGAAGGCCTCCGTGCCAGAACTCCCAGGCGTACCCCCTTGCTGTCTCCAAAGAATAAGAAGAGTCGACTGCAGTATGCCAAAAGCCATGTGGACAAACCACAAAAGTTGTGGGATAGTGTTCTGTGGACTGATGAAACAAAATTAGAACTGTTTGGGCCCATGGATCAACGCTATGTTTGGAGGAGGAAGAACAAGGCCTATGATGAAAAGAACACCTTGCCTACTGTGAAGCATGGTGGAGGGTCAATCATGCTTTGGGGCTGTTTTGCTTCTGCAGGTACAGGGAAGCTTCAGCGTGTGCAAGGTACCATGAATTCTCTTCAGTACCAGGAGATATTGGATGGAAACGTGATGCAGTCCGTCACACACCTGAGGCTTGGGAGACGTTGGACCTTTCAACAGGACAATGATCCCAAGCATACCTCCAAGTCCACTAGAGCATGGTTGCAGAGGAAAGGCTGGAACATTTTGGAGTGGCCATCGCAGTCACCAGACTTAAATCCGATTGAGAACCTCTGGTGGGACTTAAAGAAAGCAGTTGCAGTGCGCAAGCCTAAGAATGTGACTGAACTGGAGGCCTTTGCCCATGAAGAATGGGCGAAGATACCCGTAGATCGCTGCAAGACACTTGTGTCAAGCTATGCTTCACGTTTAAAAGCTGTTATAACTGTAAAAGGATGCTGTACTAAGTACTAAGATTGAATGTCACTTGGGGGTTGAATAAAACTGATAATGCTGTGAGCACAGAAAAGACATTTGTGGTTATTTCATTATAACTGTTATGTTATATTTGTCTGACCTACAAGTGCCTCTTTAATGTAAATGTAAGCAAGATGACTGAATGATCAAAAGCAATGTCAAACTGGCCAAAACACTCAATTTCAGTGGGGGTTGAATAATTTTGGACACAACTGTATATAATAATGATTCTGCTCACTGACATTCCATACTATTTGCCATTGGTATACACTTGTAGCTGTGACTTTATTGAACAGAACATATATGCCATATGGAGCAAACATGCAAGTAAGTACCGTATTTTTCTCCGTATAAGACGCACCTGACCATAAGATGCACCTAGGTTTTAGAGGCAGAAAACAGGAAAAAAAAATTCTGAACTAATGGACTGCAGACACAGTACAGGAGATAACCAGAGACTGCGGACAGCACAGGGATGACCAGAGACTGCGGACAGCACAGGGATGACCAGAGACTGCGGACAGCACAGGGATGACCAGAGACTGCGGACAGCACAGGGATGACCAGAGACTGCGGACAGTACAGATGACTGCTGACCTTTGGGGAGGTGGGGAGCAGGTACCTGAATTTGACAGGTACCCGCTCTTACTTCCGCAGAGTTTTTTTTTTATCTTACCTGTTCCTCGATCCAGCCGCGCGCTGTCTTCCCGGCTTCTGTAATGGCGCTCGGCATGACAGCCGGGTGCCCAGTGCGCATGAGCGAGAAGCACTTGCGCTTTGTGATTGGTCTGGCGGCTTCTGGGATCTGTCATGTGTCCCAGGTACCGCCTTACCATTCACAAAGCGCACCGCTTCTTGCGCATGCGCACTTGGCACCCGGCTGTCATGCCCAGTGCCCACACTACAGAAGCTGGGAAGACAGCACGCCGCTGGATAGAGGAACAGGTAAGGTCCCGCTGCAGAGCTGAGCGGCCGGCCCGGTATTCTGACACGGCCACGGTGGAAATACCGGACCGGCCGCTCCATATTCGCCTTATAAGACGCACTGACATTTCCCCCCCAGTTTTGGGGAAGAAAAAGTGCGTCTTATACGGCGAAAAATACGGTATATCACAGGTAAATATGCAAATAATACAAAGTGTTAAAGAATATCTGTGATTTAAATAACAGAGCCACCTGCACAACAACACTACATAACAGGCAGATGAAAGGCCAGCTGAGTGCAATATGAAAGAATACTCATTTGAGCCATCTACGAATGCCAGCAGTGCAGCAGTACCAGCAGCATTTGTAAAGTTGGATATGACCTGCCAGAGATTAATGGAGAAAAGTATGTGTATATGTAGGTAGCAGTAACTGGCGGTTCAGGACAGGAAGAGGCGGATGCTAATAATGGTTACATAGCTATAAGAAATGATTTCTTCATATTATGAACTTTTTTGGACTATAAAGTAGAAATACAGTAAAAGTGAAAAGAATAGATCCAAAAATATTACTGTTTTAAAAAAGCATAAATATAAGGTAGCAAAAGTATTGTAAAGCTGTCATTAGCTTCAGAGTCATTTCTCCTTTTTATTAGATCATACACTTTGCTGAAGTTATTTTACAGCTAAATGGATAAAATGTAAGACAAGAAAAAAAGGAAGAAAGATAACTTGGATACTCTGTAGTGACCATATTAAATAACAGGCATTGGCCTCTGATTGAGTATACATGTGCTGCTCATATTTCATAACTTGTCAATGTTAAATCAGTTGATGTTAAATGTCAATAATAAATTGGCAAGTAAAGTTGGTGTTGCAGAAGTCTTCCAATAATGAGTAGTCATTTTGCTGAAGTTAAAAGAAAGTGAGTGGTTTCTTGTCTTCCAGCTATATCTAGCTATTTTACCACAATATACTGTAAAAATAACTAAGCTAAAATCAAAACTACAACCACGGAAACACAAAGAAGACATACTGGGGTTAGGTTTTGCTGGGATTCTAAAAGATCTCTCATAGCCTTAGGCATATTAACCCCTTGACGCCGACATAATACAAATATGCAGCCTCACAGAACTGGGCCTTTCTCCGTGGGGCCACATATATAAGTACCCGTCTTTCTGCTGGGAGTGCGCCGCACAGTTCGCTCCCAGGACATAGACCGTGGTGTCACTGAGAGTCCCATGATAGTTTTGGCTTCCCAATTCCAGGTCACATGATCGCTGTGATAGCCTCTGATTGGCTATCACAGTGATCAGTCACTGTTCAGCCCGGCTCCCTTGTTTTTACATTGTTTCTCTCTAACTCCTGACATAGAGGGAAAAAAAAACAAGGGGGCTGAACAGTGAAAAAAAAAGAAAAAAAAAAAGATAAATACCTAGATCAAGGTTTGATCTAGTTCAGTGCCAGGGTAAGTGTTTGGGTCAGGGTCAAAGGTCAAGGTCAAAAGGTCAGGGCCAAAGGTCAGGATTTAAAAAAAATGGTGTCAGTGTCAGGTAAAAAAACAAAAACAAAATGCGCACTATTGTTTGTGAGCTGTACTATGAATACAAACAACAAATAACATACACATATATGGTATCGCTGCGATCGCAAAGAGCTGGAGAATTTATTTTGGGTTGTTCTTTGATGGTAGGTTATGGCAGTAACAAGAAACACACAGATAAATAAACAAAAATATTTTTTTTTTACTATTTTGGGCCAGTTTTCCTTTGATAATAAAAAAAAAAAATCAGGAGATATCCATTACCATTTACCACCAAATGAAAGCCCAATTGATCCTAAAACAAAACAAGGTATAATTCACCTGGATGTACAAAGTAGTTGTGATGATATATATGGTTTTACTAACACGTGTCAATGTTGTAAAATTGTGCTTAGGCGTTTAGATTTGTTTTACCCTTAGGCGTGAAGGGGTTAAAATGAGAAAGGCTGCATACATTGAAAAACATGCCGATGGCCACATCTTTCTAAACTCTGGGTGTTGCTTAAAAGTGCATGGGTAAAATTCATGTGATCACAAAATATGGCAACATTTGCCAAACAAAATATACATCAAGACAAAGAATCATATTATAATATGATATGCCTCCATTATATAATCTTTTTGAGACACAGAATATTGTCATTAAAGTGGAGTTCCAGCCATTTTTGTGTTTATTTAAAGGCAGCAGCTACAAAAACTGTAGCTGCTGATTTTTAATAAACACACATTCACCTGTCCCAGGGTCCAGTGATGTGCTCACCTGTGCTGTCCTATCTCTCTCTCTTCTTTCCCCAGGGCTGGTATCTCAACTGTGCCAGTTGACAGCTTGCATCTTCACAGCCCACATTTGTGGGTCGTGCTGCGCTTCCTGTTTGGTCCAGCAGTCTTCTGGAACCTGTGAAGAGTCCCAGAAGACTGCAGGGGGAAGGAGGGGGCCAAAACTCCTGCTCAGTTTACCACGGAGAACTGAGCCAGAAATGGGAGCGGATATCAAAACCAGGTATCCACCCCCTCTTCCCCCCAAAAAAGTGCCCAATGAGGCAGTACATGGAGGGAGGAAGCAGACAAGCAGAACTTCCCTTTTTGGACAGAGCTCCACTTTAAGTCAATGCTTTGTCAGGGCCTACCTTTAAAAGAATGTCATTAAAAAAGTTGGGTACTAATTAACGAATAATAACACCTAACCATATGTGATAGTAAAATAGAGGGGTTATAAGAGTGGGACATGAAATATACCACTGGCATCCAGCAACAACAAGAAAAAAACCCAATGTACTGTATATAAAAACATATAATTTTTATTCAAAAACTTTATTAAAATGTCAAGTAGTCAGTCAGAGCAAATATAAAAAAACAATATTACAGCCAAACAGGCATTCCTATTATTGTTATAAGTCCTTAAAGTAGGTCTGCGCCTTTTCAGGGTTCTCCCTCTTCTTCGGGACCAACAAGGATAAATAGTTGCAGAGCATACAGCAAGATACATTCTAAAAGCAGCTTTCTTGTGTGCCTGCCAGCCCATGGGAGAAGATCCCAGGTGCATGCAGCTCCAAAAAGGTATAGTAATAAAGAGTTCAAATGGGATATAATAATAAGCCACAGATGATGGAGAGCTAAAGATATCCACATGGAAGAAATATATATTTGAAATATATTTACAAAATATTATTTCCAAATATATTGACATATATTTGAAATGCTCCAATTTTGGCCATATTCAATATTTTTCAAAATATATTTCAAATAAATAAATAAATATATATATATATATATATATATACTGCATGTTGAAATGCGTTTTTTATACATTACAAAATATATGAAAAATATTTTTACAAATATATACTTCTTAAATGTATTCTTCAGATTTTTTTTAACATATAAAAAAGTAATTTTAGCATATATTTTTACATATATTTGTAAATGCATTCCAAAAATGTAGATTTGCATTTTTAAAGACATACAGTATATTTGAAATGTATTTTTAAAAATATTTTTCATATATTTTGTAATAAAAACACATTTCAACATGCAGTATATATATATATATATATATATATATACACATGTATAAAGGGAACAAGCTGGAGGTAGAAGCTCTAGATTCTGTCTGCTCTAGTCTTGATAAATCCCCCCCCCCCCAATGCATTTACAGGTGAAACTCGAAAAATTAGAATATCGTGCAAAAGTTCTTTTATTTCAGTAATGCAACTTAAAAGGTGAAACTAATATATGAGATAGACTCATTACATGCAAAGCAAGATAGTTCAAGTCGTGATTTGTCATAATTGTGATGATTATGGCTTACAGCTCATGAAAACCCCAAATCCACAATCTTAGAAATTCGAATATTGTGAAAAGGTGCAATATTCTCGGCTCAAAGTGTCCCACTCTAATCAGCTAATTGAGCCATAACACCTGCAAAGGGTTCCTGAGCCTTTAAATGGTCTCTCAGTCTGGTTCAGTAGGAATCACAATCATGGGAAAGACTGCTGACCTGACAGTTGTGCAGAAAAACATCATTGACACCCTCCATAAGGAGGGAAAGCCTCAAAAGGTAATTGCAAAAGAAGTCCCAAAGTGCTGTATCAAAGCACATTAATAGAAAGTTATGTGGAAGGGAAAAGTGTGGAAGAAAAAGGTGCACAAGCAGCAGGGATGATCGCAGCCTGGAGAGAATTGTCAGGAAAAGGCCATTCAAAAGTGTTGGGGACTTTCACAAGGAGTGGACTGAGGCTGGAGTCAGTGCATCAAGAGCCACCACACACAGACGGATCCTGGACATGGGCTTCAAATGTCGTATTCCTCTTGTCAAGCCGCTTCTGAACAACAAACAATGTCAGAAGCGTCTTACCTGGGCTAAAGAAAAACAGACCTGGTCTGTTGCTCAGTGGTCCAAAGTCCTCTTTTCTGATGAGAACAACTTTCGCATCTCATTTGGAAACCAAGGACCCAGAGTATGGAGGAAGAATGGAGAGGCACACACTGCAAGATGCTTGAAGTCCAGTGTGAAGTTTCCACAGTCTGTGTTGATTTGGGGAGCCATGTCATCTGCTGGTGTTGGTCCACTGTGCTTCATTAAGTCCAGGGTCAACGCAGGCGTCTACCAGGAGATTTTGGAGCACTTCATGCTTCCTTCCGCAGACGAGCTTTATGGGGATGCTGACTTCATTTTCCAGCAGGACTTGGCACCTGCCCACACTGCCAAAAGCACCAAAACCTGGTTCAATGACCAAGGGATTACTGTGCTTGATTGGCCAGCAAACTCGCCTGACCTGAACCCCATAGAGAATCTATGGGGCATTGCTAAGAGAAAGATGAGAGACATGAGACCGAACAATGCAGAAGAGCTGAAGGCTGCTATTGAAGCATCCTGGTCTTCCATAACACCTCAGCAGTGCCACAGGCTGATAGCTTCCATGCCACGCCGCATTGAGGCAGTAATTGCTGCAAAAGGGGCCCAAACCAAGTACTGAGTACATATGCATGCTTATACTTTTCAGAGGTCCGATATTGTTCTATGTACAATCCTTGTTTTATTGATTGCATGTAATATTCTAATTTTCTGAGATTGTGGATTTGGGGTTTTCATGAGCTGTAAGCCATAATCATCACAATTATGACAAATCACGGCTTGAATTATCTTGCTTTGCATGTAATGAGTCTATCCCATATATTAGTTTCACCTTTTAAGTTGTATTACTGAAATAAATGAACTTTTGCACGATATTCTAATTTTTCGAGTTTCACCTGGACATAGCTTAAACATCTTCAAAATACTTGATTAGTGTGACAACCAGGCAACTTGTATTTTTAGAAAGAGGTTAACAATGACAATTCCCATATTCAGAGAGACATAGAGGATCTCTCACAGGACTATCATTATTTTAGAAACTACCAAATTTGAAGTTTAGGTGTGAGATGAAGAGGACATTTTAGGAATATATTACTTGGCTTTCAGATGGGCCATTGGTAAAGTCCACCTTTAAACAGATGTCTTCCAAGCACCCACACTGTGACATTGAAAGAAATCTTCCATAACTGTGGGAAAGAAAAAGGAATGTGTGTATGTGCCACAAGTGAGTGTGAATTAATGTGACATTCGGCTTGGGTTCACACTGATGCAGTGCAGCATATTGCATGTGATTTGCACAGAAACTGCACCGCATTCCTGTGCAAATCACATGCAAATTCTGTGCAGTGCAATTTGAGCCATACCTTTTGTATGGCTCAAATTGCACCGAATCCGCACCAAAAATCCCACACTAGAATTGGATGGGTATTCACACCTATTTGATCCGATTCTGCACATCGCACTGTTTTGCAGACCGGATTTGGGGTATTTTTAACTTGGCATATTTTAACTTTTTAACTTAACATATACATCCGCAGAGGTTAGCATGAAAGGGGTGCAATTCTGATGCGGTGCGGAATTCGCACATACCCCACTGCAAATTCCGCAGCGCATCCTTGTGAACCCAGGCTGCAGAGAAACCCACTGGAAATAAACAACACACGCCTGGTTTTAATGTGATGATGGACCACACCTGAGAGAACTGCAGGCTACAGGACAGATAAACTCTAAGCCTGGGTTCACATTAGTGTGGGTGGAAGCGGCTGCATCTCACTGCTGCAACTACCCACACACAAAATACAGGACCCATGGGCGGGTGCCATTAACTGCAGTGCAGTTCCCAGTGCAAACTGCAATTTCGGGAAAGGTGCAGGTACCTTTTCCCTATGTTTTGTGAAGCATAAATGTGCTGCTGTGCCATGGCCCGCAAAACCGCACTAATGTGAATTGAGACTCAGTGCCTGCTCACACCTGCCCGCAGTCTTCGGGCTGGTTGCGGGTGCAGGAATCGCAGGGAAACTACATGGTCAAAAAGACCACGCGGTTTCCCTGCAGCCTTGTTTTTGAAAAGGTGCATGCACCTTTTTTCCTGCTGGAAAGGTGGGCACAGTAGTCCATTCAACTGAATGGGCTGGCTGGCATGCCTGAGCAAACACAAGCTGCACGCCCAGAAATAGTGTGAACCTAGGCTAAATGCTTTCTATTGATATGGGTTATAGATTTGAAACAAAAATCCTTGTGACCTTTTTTCACAGATATAAACCCTTCCATGAAAGCAAGAGCTGAATGTATACTGAAGACTGAACTTTGCTTCTATTGTATAAAGATATGGAGTATGGTGTGGGAGGCAATTCTGCCTTCCTTGCAACAAAGGAAAGGATAGGTATGTGAATTACAAATTACTAAGCAGTAAATGGCAGGAAATATATATGAAACAGAAATAAAGTTTATAAAATACACCATAAACTTTACAAGGTTTGCTGATAAAACACACCAGCTTCCGCTGTATTATTTTTAAAATGACATTTAGGGTAATTTCATGAACAATTCTATCTACTAAGCAGTTTCAGAGATTAATTTTATAGGGGAGAAAAACAGTTATTTCATTTGCAAACAGATTTTGTGAGCTTTTTAAACACAGACACTTTGTAATAATGGTGCATAAACAGTTTTAGGCAAAGCCAATAATGTATTAATGAATGAGCTAATTAAAGTGATATGCTGTGAGCTTGCATTTTGCTTTCAGATGCAGATAAAAAAACTATTCTATCTCAGTCACTGTTAGCAGAAGTTTCACTCTAATGCTTCTGTACTGGCGGTGCTGTTAGCCTCACAAATATAACAAAATTCCCTACTTTTATTTTGCCACTGGGAGAACAGATACATGTGAAAACCTACCAGCTGACCACTAAACACACACACTGTGCCAATCCTTCCTCTGTGCTGCTGTGCTGGAGGGTGGCCCACTAAAGACAACAGGCTGCATCAGCAAAGGCAGCACAGCAGTGGCAATTCCTCCATGAAGCAGCTGAGGTATTGGACTTGGAAGTGGATGGTGACCACAGAACCAGTGCTCCCCACGCCAGATCTGGCACTGCTCAGAGCTCACCCTCATTTGACACAATGCTGTTGATAGTGATATTCCTCCCTGCATTGTGCTGCTGAAGTATAGGATAGGTGTCAGTGCCTGACACTGCTGTTGGGAAGTGATACTGCTAGTCTCGGCAAGTTCCCTGAATGGAGGTGTGCTGACAGCTCTGTGATCGTGTCAGCATACGGTTCCTTTGTTCAGGCAGTTTGCAAAAAGTAGCAGTTTCACTGTAGCACACTGTATGCCACCTTACTCTTACCCATTTCATTTATTCGCCTTGTTATGGAGCATCCTACCCACCACTAAACCCCCATCAAAGCTCCTGGCACCCACCCTAATCCCCAAAATGCCTCCCAAACACCTTTCCCTACTGCCACCAACCACATTCCCCTACCCACCGTCACCACTGTGCCTCATCAATACAAACAACTCATTTACTCTAAAAGTATCCAATCTGCTGCTTCTGCTCCAAATCCTCTGACCTGCCCCACAGACTTACCCATTTTGGACTTTTACAAGTATATGCTAATCATTTTCTAATATTGCTCTACCAGAGATGATTTCTCGTGACAAAATTTGTTGCTTTCTCCTTAACCTCCCTCCATACGTGAAAGCATTATTTGCAAAGACAATAAAATAATCTGTCAACAATCTTTATGGATTGTCTTCTATGAATTTATGATAAATGCATAATGACAGGCACATTACTGGATATTAAAATTAAGAAGAAAATAGTTTTTCTCTAGGATGGTAAACAGTTAATGTTTGTTAATTGTTATACAACATATGGCAATGTTACATTGGAATATTTAAAGGTACAATCTAGCCAAAATGAAAATGAAGCCTTTAAGTACACCTAAAAGCAAAACGTTTTCATTGTTTTTTATAGAGTGAAGAGGGATTAGAACACCTGTCAGGTTTTTATCACTCCCCTGTGGCCCTGTTAGGGAGATTCACAATCTCTATTTGTCCTGTTTACCATTATCATCCAAGAAAGAAGCCCCACATTTTGGGTTGTTCCCAGAAAAGTAATAGAGGGGACACTAGTTCTGGTGACCTGTGGGTCCCCAAGGAAATCCTTTAATTTGATGATATTTTCTTCCTGTTTTGGCTATGGGCCAGAAAGTGAAGGTAAATCCCCTCAATGGCACGCAGCAGGCAAAAAATAAACTGGCAGGGGTTAAAACCCTGCTGTACTCTATACAAAAAAAAAGTTTTGTCTATAGTCCTAATTTAAGATTCATACACAGTCTACCAGCTCAGTATTTTATCCAGGAAACACACTACTGAATCGCCACTGTATGGTTATCTTAGAATATACCACCTACTGATGCTGAAACACCATCCTTGCTGTCACTCATATAGAGCAACCTTGATAAAAAAAAATGCTAGCACTAAGATGTGTTTCATATGCACCGATCAGATTCAAACCTTCTTTGAGAGTTTCAATGTGATTGGTAATGTAGAAATTGAGGAAGTGGCAAAGACACAGGATTCATGAAATACACCCCCTCTGTTGTCCTAATGACCAGTATAGAGCAGGGATGAGTGCAGTGGATTACAGAGATGGTGGATTAAAACAAAGTAAGTAAAACCTCTGATATTCCCGCAGCTTCTATGTCTAGTTGATTGCATTACTATTTCACTGATTGCATTTAACTGTTACCTTGCTTGCTTAATTGCAGCCTTGATTCTGCTATGGCAACACCTTGTTAGCAGCAGAATTACTGAGGTGTAACTGACACTCTACCTAATGTATGTCACTCACAAGGTAGGGAGAAGCAACCAAGCAAGTTATTGAAGATCCAGCCAATAACAACATAACACAAAAAAGGTACGTGATCACTTGGCGAATTGTTGTCAGTGACAAAATCACTATAGTGACATAGGCCCAATGCAATCTTACTCTTACATTTATATACAAACATGGGTTGACTGAGACTTGAGCTTTTCAGGATTTACTTTACATTGTAGCATCATGACTAAACAGTAATCTATAATACAAAAGCATAAGGGCTTCTCATATGATACTTTATGAAAATTTATTTTTTCTTTTCCTGGCACTATGTTTTTGAGTTTCTTTGGTAGTCAATGAGTCTGGATAATCACCACTTTGGTTCAAATATTGGCATGAAGATTTGTTTGAGCCTAACCTGGCAATCACAATTGATTATCTGTATGATTATCTGTAGAATGGAAAATCTATATAAATATATTGATATATTTGTGTTTGATTCAATGATTTGCAAGTCAATTCACTAGCACTAGACTTCATTTAATGGCATTCAGAGGTCAGTCAAAGGAGCATGTCAAGCTTGGGAAAGGTGAACAGACTAGTCCATTTCTACTGTGAACAATGGTGGAGCTAGGTATATCTTCTATTTCAGTCGATAATCATCTCAGCAATCCTACTACTTTGACAGTGACCTGGAGACATGGGGAACATATGCACCTCCCCAAATACCTAGTCTCTCTCCTGCCTTCCTAAATACAAAATTGGGCACAATACTCAACATTTATAGAAAAGTAGTTCTAAATCTTAGGAACCCATGATAGTTTTGGACTCATGAGGAGATAAGTAACCTAGGGCATGTACTACTTGTCTTACATCATTACTCCCCAATCCAAAGACCCTACCTTAGAGGGATCATTTTTTGGCACCAGCCAGAAGGCTGACTGATAAGTGAGCTGGGAATATTTGTTTGTTGTTTTTTTACATATTCCTTGCTGCATAGGCCAATTACAGATTGGAGTGGTTGCCATTTGTTTTTACAGTTGGTGAATTTGTGAGGGGATGCACTGCATATCTTCACTGCCATTGTGCTATTGCTGGGTGTCCAGTGCATTCCTATACCTTTAAGGAGGGGCGGGCTCCCTCTAGGTATACCTGCCCTTAATATGTCCATTATTACATACATTGCTCAAAAACAAATTAAAGGAATACTTTTTAATCAGAGTATAGTATTATCAGTTATACTCCTGGGATATTGATCTGGTCAGTTAAGTAGCTGAGGGCGTTGTTAATCAGTATCAGCTGCTTTGCTGTTAATGAAATTAACAACAGGTGCACTAGATGGGCAACAATGAGACAACATTCAAAACAGGAATGGTTTTACAGGTGGAAGCCACTGACATTTTTTTCCCTACTCATCTTTTCTGACTGTTTTCATTAGTTTTGCATTTGGATAGGATCAGTGTCACTACTGGTAGCATGAGGCGATACATGGACCCTACAGAGGTTGCACAGGCAGTCCAACTCCTCCAGGATGGCATATGAGTACGTGCTATTGCCAGAAGGTTTGTTGTGTCTCCTAGTGTAGTCTCAAGAGCATGGAGGAGATTACAGGAGACAGGCAGTTACTCTAGGAGAGCTGGACAGGGCCATAGAAGGTCCTTAACCCATCAGCAGGACCAGTATCTGCTCCTTTGTGCAAGGAGAATAGGATGAGCACTGCCAGAGCCCTACAAAATGACCTCCAGAAGGCCACTGGTGTGAATGTCTCTGACCAAACAATCAGAAACAGACTTCATGAGGGTGGCCTGGGGGCCCGACATCCTCTAGTGGGCCCTGTGCTCGCTGCCCGGCACCATAGAACACGATTGGCATTTGCCATAGAACACCAGAATTGGCAGGTTTGCCACTGGTGCCCTGTGCTTTTCACAGATGAGAGCAGACTCACCCTGAGCACATGTGACAGATGTGAAAGAGTCTGGAGAAGCCATGGAGAACATTATGCTGCCTGTAACATCATTCAGCATGACCATTTTGGTGGTGGGTCAGTGATGGTTTGGGGAGGCATATCCATGGAGGGATACACAGACCTCTACAGGCTAGACAATGGCACCCTGACTGCCATTAGGTATCAGAATGAAATCCTTGGACCCATTGTCAGACCCTACGCTGATGAAGCAGGTCATGGGTTCCTCCTGGTGCATGAAAATACCCGGCCTCATGTGGCGAGAGTATGCAGGCAGTTCCCGGAGGAAGAAGGAATTGATACCATTGAAAGGCCCCTACGCTCGCCTGACCTAAATTTAATAGAACACCTCTGGGATATCATGTTTCAGTCCATCCAACGCCACCAGGTTGCACCTCAGACTGTCCATGAGCTCAGTGATGCCCTGGTCCAGATCTGGGAGGAAATACCCCAGGACACCATCCGTCATCTCCTTAGGAGCATGTTGCAATGTTGTCAGGCATGCATACAAGCACGTGGGAGCCATACAAACTACTGAGTACCATTTTGAGTTGGTGCAATGCAATTTCAGCAAAATAGACATAGGTCTGCTGCATCATTTTTTTCACTTTCATTTTCGGGGTGTCTTTGAATTTAGTCCTCTGTAGGTTGATAATTTTCATTTTTATCAAATGGTGGGGCATCTTTACGTTCCTAACACATTACCCAATCCATATCAGTATAGATATCCAGATATTTTTCCCCATTGAGATCTGATGTGTTTCAAAGTGTTCCTTTTTTTGAGCAGTATATGTGCTCCAACGTTGGAGACTCTCAAAATTTATAAAGTTAGGACTGCAGATAGAGTAATTCAGTTTGTTGCAGGATGGCTGGGAAGTGAGCTGGGAATTTTTATTTGGTGTCTTTTGAAAGATACCATTTACCCCATATTCTGACAATAACCTTCTCTCTCAAAAATCAAATTCTATAAGTTCATGCATGGCTTCCGTGATCACTTGCATAGATTCAGGCAGAATAGATCTCATAATGAAAGATGTGCATAAAATGACACAGATGGTGACTCATATACTACCTAAAATAATTGATCCAGGATACAAGTTTACCCACATGACAGCTCAGATGAGAGAAATTAATTAATAAAGATCCAATTTGATCAAAATCAAACTCATCAATTTCGAAGATCATCTACAATTTCAAAGATGCATGGCAACCAATGAGCTTCTAGCTTTCATTCTCAAAGCTTAGCTGAACAAGCTGAGGATAGAAACAGATTGGTTAATGTATATAAGCAATGATATCATAAAGGAAAAAATATTTAGCAACAAGAAAGCTCCTACTCTAATATAAAAATTCCCTATTCATTCAGTGTCTTTCTGTGCCACGAATTGTGGTTCAAAAGGAACGCCTGACATTACTACCGGATAATGCAGAGGTGGTGCATGAGTGAACATGGAATGTTAGCTCCCTGAGTCTCTATGAGGCTCTGTTAAAAAGTGTATGTATTAGGCAGTTCCCCCACCTTTTTCAGTAATTACACCTTTTAAAAGTATACAAATACATGAGGTACCCAAACTGTATTTACTTCACATTAAAGTCCCAGCCTTTTCACATCAGTGTTTCCCCTTTTAACTTCAGAGTCCCCCAATCACATTATATTCTCAGTCTCCCATTCACACCAAAGTCTCCCTCTTCGTATTACAGTCCCCCCTTCAAAAAGTGCCAGATGTGTCAGTGAAAGGGGGGGGGATGCAGACATGTGAAACTTCCCCTTTTGAGTGAAGTTCAACTTTAACCAAACAAAAAAAATTACCAAGAAAAAAATATATTATATTTACCATCCAAGTATACCCGGTAAGCTTTTAGGTGGCTGATGATCAGACCCAAAGAAAACTGCCCATTAATGGGTGGAGTTTGTCTTCCCCAAAATTGCATCTAGCTTGATTGAAGATGTATGTCCTAGCTTCAGTGAAGTGTAGGGTGATGAGTCCCTGTATATGATGAGTGTGTGATCTGATGGTAAAGTCTCCCAGAAGATGCGTCTCTAGATGATGTGATGTGTGTGTCTCCTGTCCGCCTGACTTGCTATCTTATTGGAGACAATACAATTATACAATTTTGATCAACCTGGCCCAGAAGGTGTAATCTTCTCTATAATTGGTGGGGCAGTATAACCATCAACCCTGCGTTTACTTACGTACTAGCTAATTTGGCCACCAGATGGCACCCATAGGGCAAGAAATGTCTATCCTGAGTTTATCTGGAAATGTTTCTGGTGATTAACCCTCCTACACAGATACGATTATGTCAGTTTATCTAAAATATATAGAACACCTTGGAGAGTCTGGTAATTTTCTAATGATGGCAGCAGCTTTAAAAGGAAAATATTCCTACACAGAGGTGTCATTTTAGACATTACAAATAAAATACATAAAAATAATTTGCACACTTTAAACTATTTTTTGATCATGGCTACATTATAAAGCACACATTTCTAAAATAATGATTACAAATAAACAACCATAAACATAATAAATATAATAGATCCTTTTAAGATAATATTATTATACAGTATTTATAAAGCGCCAATGGTTCGCTCAGCGCTGTACATTACAAAGGGGGACAGAACATGTGACAGAACAATACCAATACAATGCAACACATGAGAAGATCGAGGACCCTGCTCTTTCGAGCTTACAATCTAGGAGGATAATATGATAATATGGATAATATGCTATATCATCCTGATTACAAATACATCTGAATGGACAAGCATCTTAATACCTAATCCTCTGTAGTCTTTCCCTGAAATGTTCCAGAATTATTAAGTTTTGTTTATAAAATCCTAAAATATATAAACTTTTGTTTTCTTGGGTTCAAGCTGGTGTTCAAAGTTTCTCACAAGCTGACTTTTACCAATGTCCTTTATTTCAGTGAACAATGACCAGCTGTGTATACAAGGTTCATTTGTCCTGTGAATCAGCACAATAGAGAGAAAGATAGTCTGTGTATCTTGCCATAGAATGCTGGCCTTGTCCACAATACTATATGTGTAATCTGATGGTCATTTTAAACATAGAGGAGTATTTCTATTTATTTAATTATTTCAGGTACTTAAACATAGAGGAGTATTTCTATTTATTTATTTATTTCAGGTACTTATATAGCGCCATCAATTTACGCACACAGCGCTTTACATATATATTGTACATTCACATCGGTCGCTAACCCTCAAGGGGTGTACAATCTAAGGTCCCTAACTCACATTCATACATACACATACTAGGGGCAATTTAGACAGGAGCCAATTAACCTACCAGCATGTATTTAATGTTTGGTCCTGTTTATAAGAAAAGAAAGCTGTTTAATTTGATTGAAACTCTTCTGCTTACTTGGTGTATTCTTACTTTCCAAGCTTATTTATTAGACAAATTCCTCCACTGTTCTGGGAAATTGGAAGTCAACATTGGCTCCTTATCTCAACAAATGTCCCTACCAAGGAATTGTATCATTAACTAGAAGCATTCACATTAACCTAGTCTTTCAATCTTCCATAGTGTAAAATGAAGGCAGCTGCAGCAGGCTCAGGTGCAGGTCTGTCCCTTCTCCCTCACGTGGGGGAGCAGGCACAGCAACAGGTCCTTTTAGATCCTATTTAATGGCTTTGGTTGGCTATGAGGCACACACCCTGACTGCAGGTCTGTCCCTGTCACTCTCTTACCAGGACTGCCCCAATTTTGGCCAATTTACCCTGATAAAACAGGGAATCTTCTCCTATTCACATAGTGGTTTGTGGGAATTGAAGTCTGGTAACCATAAACCTCCATCGACAAGTATGGTGCAGCACCCCTTCAAGAACTACAATTCACAGTATCCATAGTAGGGAACAATGTAAAAATGCAGTGAGCGCTCTCAATAATTAGCAGTTGAACATTCAAGGAAAACGCATAAAAGTCCCAAGAAATATATATATAAGTAAAATGCAGCGCTATTAATATATCATAAATGGTTAAATGGATAATAATAAGACACAGTCCAGTAAAAGGTGCTCGTTGATTCCCGGTGCAAATGGTAGAAATGCGCACTAACCAGAAGCGTATAGGTAATACGCATGTGAATAAATATCCTGAAGATTCCCCTCTCCTTTCTGGTCTGATCACGGGAATAGCTGGAAAGAATGAAGATCAAGCGCCCTTGTGTGGTGAAGATGTGGTCCAGCAGGTCAGAGAAATCTTTGCCAAGATGTAGTTCCCCCTCTCAGGAGCTGACACAGGAATCAATCAGGGCTCAGTCCGGCAGGGCCCCTCCTTTCACCGTGCTCAGGGATGAGAAGAGTCTTGGGTCTCCTTCTTCCTATGTGGCAGCTTCCCGGTGACGCAATGTGTCTGGTCCCCGGCGTGGATTTCTTAAATCAGTGTCCTTCTTACATAAATGCCCCATATTATATCAGCATACCCCTTTACATCAGAGTCCTCTCTTACATCACTGTCCCCTCTTACATCAGTGCCCCCCTTGCATCAGAATCCCCCTTATTTATTTATTTATTTATTTCAGGTACTTATATAGCGCTGTCAATTTACACAGCACTTTACATATATATTGTACATTCACATCAGTCCCTAACCCTCAAGGGGTGTACAATCTAAGATCCCTAACTTACATTTATACATACACATATTAGGGCCAATTTAGACAGGATCCAATTAACCTACCAGCATGTTATTGGAGTGTGGGAGGAAACCGGAGTACCCAGAGGAAACCCACGCAGTCACAGAGAGAACATGCAAACTCCAGGCAGGTGGTGCCGTGGCTGGGATTCGAACCAACGACCCTAGTACTGCCAGGCAGAAGTGCTAACCATTTAGTTACTGTGCTGCCCCCTTACATCAATTCCCCCCTTTATATCAGTGTCCCCTCTTGTATCACTGCCCCATCTTATATCAGCCCCCCCCCCTTTATATCAGTGTCCCCCTACATCAGCTCCCCACTTTATATCCATGTTCTCCCATATATCAGTTCCCCCCTTTATATCAGTGTCCGCCCATACATCAGTGTCTCCCCTTACAATAGTGTCTTCCATGCACTAGCACTTCCCCATTACATCAGTGCCCCTTACATAGGAGTCTCCCCTTACATCAATTTGCTCCCCTTACATCAGAGTATCCCCCCTTACATCAATTTGCTCCCCAACATCAGTATGCCCTTCTTACATCAGTGTGTCCCTCTCCTTATATCAGTGTGCCCCCTTCTCCCTTTACCTCAGTGTGGCCCCTTTACATCAATGTACCCCCCCATACATCAGTTTGCACCCACCCCTTCACATCAAGGTGCCCCCCACCTTAACCACCATGGCCTTAGCAGCACTGCGGGAGCTGGGAGGCAGAGAAAAATAGAGTAATTGGAAAAGTTCTGTCCTCCTCCTGGAGCTGGGGAATGGACCAAACAAGTGATGTCATTGGTTGTTAGGATGCCAGGAGTTCTAGCAACCAAGGACTGCAGCTCAAAGATGGGTTCTGTGTGTGTGTGGTATGGACATGTAATTGCAGAGCTCTGGTTCAGCCCAGGGGATCTGCTGTTTTCCGGTCACATTCCTCCACTCGGGTACCACGGGGGTCAGACCATTGGTGCTGCCTGCCAGCCTGCAGAGCCGACACAGGTAGTGGAGGAAGGGCACACACATGTCCTCCTCAAGCACACCATATCTGGACACTGGCATCTATGTTGCAGCTCCCTCACACTTTCCTCCAGGCACTCACACCCCTCTGCCTTGCCAGAGCTCCTTGGGACAGATCACTGGTGCTGTGTACAGCATTGCATGACCGTGCAATTGTCAGTTAAAGTATCGCAAAAAATTGCCTGGTCAGGAAGGGGGGTAAATCCTCTGGAGGGCAAGTGGTTAACAAAGATGGGTTGGGCTGGGATTGTCTTTTTCCCTATCTCATATTTGTTGTTAGGTCCTACCATGAGGTGTTCTTCTTCAAATGATATTTATTACCTAAAACTAATGTATGTTAGATGGATGGAGACCTGGGAAAAAGAAGCAATGCTCCACTGGAACTTGATTAAATATGTCTCATAGAGCTATAGTGAGATCTTTTGGCAACACCAGAAGTATGCAGCTGCTTTACCTAGGTGGTGTGGTCATTTTTAGTACAGACTGGAAAAGTCTCCAGGGTTCAGGCAGCTTTGGATGCAATACAAGAGATGAGACTAACGCCCTATTAAAAAAATGTGCTATAGGCATGGAGGAAACCTGGTATTCGGGTTACATCATTGGCAGGGGTCTTATTAACTAGTTCAGTACCCGCCTAAAATACTCCTACATTACCAGGATATTTTCAGTCATGCAGCAGTGTAGTCAAATCTAGTTTATAAAATGTTTATTTTTACAATAGAAAGGAAAAATACTAAAAATGAGGAAATAAAATTATTTCCCTTAATTCCTGTTATAAAACATGGCAAATAAAATGTTAGAATAGTATAAACCCCCCCATAAGGTGACCCTTTTTGGAAAATAGACTCCATGCGCTGGTATTGAGAGGGTTAAAATGAAGTTTGGTAATGGTGCACTAGATATATAATATTTACAGGTCATAAATAGAAGGAGGAGGAGGTGAAGGAGCAATGTACAGGTCACATACAATGGGAGGATGGAGATGAGGGTTTAATGTTCAGATGTTCAGGATAGCATACGTTACAATACAGACACAGTAGATCATATGTATAAGAGAGAAGAGAGAGATGAAGGGGTAAAAATCTGTTCACTACAGTTAATGCTGCTTCAGGCAGTGATCTGGAATGAATGAATAAATGAATGAATGAATTAGTTGTTTATTCATTAGTTCCTTCCCCCCCCCCTTCAAGGTTAGAGGAAAGGGATGGCTCACAGATGTAAACACTACACTGTTTATGTGATTGTGGTGATTGGTTGCATGGATTGGCTCTGTACACATGGAGGTTCATTTACTAAAACTGGAGAGTGCAAAATCTGGTGCAGCTGTGCATGGTAGCCAATCAGCTCCTAACTTCAGCTTGTTCAAGTAAGCTTTGAATAAAAAAAAATCTGAAGCTTATAAACGTTACCACTGTGCAATTTTTTTTTACAATACACTGGGAGTAAGGTAGGCAAACCACAAACCAGCAAGATTGGAGCTATCAAGGAATGGCCACAGCTGGTGACAAAAAGGCACATGCAAACCTTCCTGGATATGTCTGACTACTACAAGAGGTTCATCTCTGATTTTGCCACCATTGCACATCTCTTGACAGACCTAACCAAAGATAGAGCATTCACAGGGAAACTCAGCAATAGAAAATGCTTTTCAGTAACTGAAAGCCACCCTTTGTCTTTCACCAGTCTTAGTGGCCCTCAATGACAAGAGAGATACCTCTAGTATCTTGGTTTCAGTACTCACACAGGTGGTAAAAGGGCAGGAACAGCCTATAGCATACCTAAGCTGAAAACTGAGCCCCATAGAAAAGAAATATGCAATGTAGTATAGTGGAGTGGATGGAAATACCACCTGTCAATTTTTACGCAGACCTGATTGGAAAGTCCATGCATTCCTATGGACAGTCAATTATAAATAGACTTGTGTCCTGGTCTGCTTAGGTCCTTTGAAAAAAAAAAAACAGAAGAGGACCCCATCCTCTTCCTTTTAGGTAGAGCAGAGTAGAAGTAGCCAGACCGGTGTATAATTTACTTCCAACTGCCCATAGAGCGGAGCGGGCTGTGTCATCTGCCCACTCTGCTCTGATCAGTAGGAGATGAGCTCACATATTCCCTGCTGATCAGAATGGAATCCATCCCATGTGGAAGGGGCCTACATTTATTTTCTGTTATCCTAAAATAAACCCAGGATCAGTAGTTTGTTCTTGGCACAAAAATACCATTTGAGCAACTCCCCATCAATATATATATATACAGTTGTGTTAAAAATAATAGCAGTCAGACATCACTAACCTGATCAATCACTGTTTTTGGTAGAAATGATATTTCTACATGGCAAATAATTTACTAGCAGCTGTAGTAGAGTAATAGAAATCCAACAGACCCAACAGTCATGACATGCATGCTGCTGATTCTGTGTAATTGAATCACTAATTGAAAGGGGCATGTTCAAAATAATAGCAGTGTGGAGTTCTATTAGTGAGGTAATTCATTCTTTGAAAAACAGGTGGCAATTATTGCCCTTATTTAAGGAAGGAAGGCAGCAAATGTTGTACATGCTGGTTACAGAGCATTTCTCTCTGAAATTCTGAGGAAAATGGGTCATTCCAGAAATTGTTCAGAAGAACAGCGTACCTTGATAAAAAAGTTGATTGGAGAGGGGAAAACATAAAGAAGTGCAGAAAATGATAGGCTGCTCAGCTAAAATGATCGCAAATGCTTTAAAATGGCAGCCAAAACCTGAAAGACTTGGAAGAAAGTGAAAAACTGCCATTCAAATGGATAGAAGAATAGCCAAAATGGCAAGGACTCAGCCAACAATCAGCTCCAGGAAGATCAAAGAAGGTCTAAAGTTACCTGTGAGTACTGTTACAATTAGAAGACGCCTATGTGAAGCCGAGCTATCTGCAAGAAGCCCCCGCAAAGTCCCACTGTTGAAAAAAAGACGTGCTGAAGAGGTTACAATTTGCCAAAGAGCACATTGACTGGCCTAAAGAGAAATGGCGCAACATTTTGGGGACTGATGAAAGTAAGATTGTTCTTTTTGGGTCTAGTGGCCGGAGACAGTTTGTCAGACGACCCCCAAACACTGAATTCAAGCCAGAGTACACTGTGAAGACAGTGAAGCATGGTTGCGCAAGCATCATGATATGGGGATGTTTCTCATACTACGGTGTTGGGCCTATTTATCGCATACCAGGGATCATGGATCAGTTTGAATACATCAGAATATTTGAAGAGGTCATGCTGCCTTATGCTGAAGAGGAAATGCCCTTGAAATGGGTGTTCCAACAAGACAACGACCCCAAACACACCAGTAAACGTGCAACATCTTGGTTCCAGACCAACAAGATTGACGTTATGGAGTGGCCAGCCCAATCCCCGGATCTTAATCCAATAGAAAACTTGTGGGGTGACATCAAAAATGCAGTTTCTGAGGCAAAACCAAGAAATAGAGAAGAATTGTGGAATGTAGTCCAATCATCCTGGGCTGGAATACCTGTTCACAGGTGCCAGAAGTTGGTTGACTCCATGCAACACAGATGTACAGCAGTTCTCAGAAACAGTGCTTATACAACTAAATATTAATTAAGTGATTCAAAGGAAAGCAAAATCTTCAAACATTTTTCAGTTTATATAGTGAATGTTTGAGTTTGTAAAGAAGAATACAAACACTGCTATTTTTTTGAAGAGCTAATATTCACTTTTCTTAAATTTTTTTAGAGGAACAACACAAATTTGATATATTTTTCTTCATGTTTTGATTTGGAATAGAATGTGTCGTGTTCCCAATGCATTTGTGTGTATGGAAATAAAAGCTATTAGAAGGATTTTGAGCCTTATTCACTTTTTTCAACACACTGCTATTATTGTGAACACAACTGTATATATATATATATATATATATATATATATATATATATATATATATATATATATGCCACTTTATTAGGTACACCTTACTAGTACTGGGTTGGACCCCCTGTTGGCTTCAGAACTGCCTTAATGCTTTGTGACATAGGTGTTGGAAACATTTCTTTAGAGATTTTGGTCCATATTGACAGGATAGCTGATTCCTGCAGATTTGTCAGCTGCACATCCATGATGTGAATCTTCCGTTCCACCACATGCCAAAGGTGTTCTATTGGATTAAGAGCTAGTGACTGGGGAGGCCTATGGGGTACAGTGAACTCATTGTCATGTTCAAGAAATCAGTTTGAGATGATTTGAGCTTTGTGACATGGTGCATTATCCTCCTGGAAGTAGCCATCAGAAGATGGGTACACTGTAGTCATAAAGGGATGGACAATACTCAGGTAGGCCATGGTGTTTAAACAATCCTCAATTAGTATTAAGGGGTCCAAAGTGTGCCAAGAAAATATCCCCCACGCTATTACACTACCACCACCACCAGCCTGAACCATTGATACAAGGCAGGATGGATCTATGCTTTTCATGTTGTTTACGCCACATTCTGGCCCTACCATTTGAATGTGGCTGCTGAAATTGAGGCTCATCAGACCAGGCAACATTTTTTCAATCTTCCATTGTCCAATTTTGGTGAACCTGTGTGAATTCTTAGCTGACAGGAGTGGCACCCGGAGTGATCTTCTGCTCCTGTAGACCATCTGCTTCAAGGTTCAACGTGTTGTGCGTTTAGAGATTGTATTTTGCATACCTTGGTTGTAACGAGTGGTTATTTAAGTTACTGTTACTGTCATCTTGAACCAGTCTGCTCATTCTCCTCTGACCTCTGGCATCAACAAGGCATTTTTGTCCACACAACTGCGGCTCACTGGATATTTTATCTTTTTTCTACCATTTTCTGTAAAACCTAGAGATGGTTGTGCATGATTAGTAGTTTTTTAAATACTCAGACCATCCTGTCTGGCACCAACAACCATGACACATTCAACGTCTAAATTCCTTTTCTTCCCCATTCTGAAGCTTGGTTTAAATTCAGCAAGATGCCTTCACCACATCTAGATGCTTAAATGCATTGAGTTGCTACCATGTGATTGGCTGATTAGCAATTTGTGTTACCAATCAATTGAACAGGTATACCTAATAAAGTGACTGGTGAGTATGTGTGTGTATGTATATACAGGTGAAACTCGAACAATTAGAATATCGTACAAAAGTTCATTTATTTCAGTAATGCAACTTAAAAGTTGAAACTAATATATGAGATAGACTCATTACATGCAAAGCAAGATAGTTCAAGCCGTGATTTGTCATAATTGTGATGATTTTGGCTTACAGCTCATGAAAACCCCAAATCCACAATCTCAGAAAATTAGAATATTACATGCAATCAAAAAACACTCAAAGGCTCAGGAATCCTTTGCATGTGTTATGGCTTAATTAGCTGATTAGAGTGGGACACTTTGAGCCTACAATATTGCACCTTTTCACAATATTCTAATTTTCTGAGATTGTGGATTTGAGGTTTTCATGAGCTGTAAGCCATAATCATCACAATTATGACAAATCACAGCTTGAACTATCTTGCTTTGCATGTAATGAATCTATCTCATATATTAGTTTCACCTTTTAAGTTGCATTACTGAAATAAATGAAATAAATGAACTTTTGTACGATATTCAAATTTTTCAAGTTTCACCTGTATATTGCAGATATAAAATGTTGGTTTAATTAAGATATCAAGGACATGTCTAAAGAAATTATGTTCATTTTAGTGAAGTTCTGGTAGTTTTCTCATTCCTTTTAATAGATTTACATTTCTTTAAAATTTGGCACAACAGAAAACTTTAATTAATTATAGTAAAATTAATTAATTCCATACAAGAGGTCTGTTTAAGTTCATAAATGATATGGGAAACCTTATCTGTAAAGTACAACCTCTTTCCATATATTCTTTTTATGTCACGAAGAAAAGAGTAAAGTAAAAATAAAGACTTTCATGCCAAAAAACTACAGTACTATTTTTTTTTTTAAATGAGGGACGTTACTTCATAATACAAATTTTGTCTCTTTTCACAATTTAAATGCTGTAATCCATTCTGATGTTTAAGACAAATTTTGAATATTTAATTTCCCAGATGACCCTTTTAAATTCATCTTCCTCTCATTTGAATGTTGAAATTCAGATTTAAGTCTGTAAACTGACTAGAGCACAGAGTCCCTTATGAAATAAATATGAAAGGCTTGTTTGCTCAACTAGCCAATTTAAAACTCAGGGGGGCTTTAGAAGGGGTTATCAAAATCCCACCAGATTCCACATATTTTGGAAACAACATCTTTTCAAGTTATCTGGCTGCCAATGTTTTATCTTTACCTCATTTTGCTCAGTTGCAACATATTGCTACTTGTGATTGAACAAGATGAAGTGCTAAAAAGACTTTGTAATTGCATGTCTCATCATGCAGTGCTTCTTATTTGCAATTGACACAATGATCTCTCATAAGAATAGTTAGAAATGTCTGGGGGTTTTTTTTATGATGAACTATTAAAGGGCCTGTTCACAATGGTCACTGGGTCTTACTGTGAGGGCAACTGTCAGTTGAAAGTCTCGGAAGGGTCTGTGAAATGTGTGATAAGTGCATCACCCTGTGTACTCTACTTTTGTTTTTCTATTTTACTTGAAATGTCATAGTGACACTTGATTCATTTCTATGTTGGGGTGCATAGAAACAGTACACAGCGCCTTCAAGTAATGCATTGTTCCGTACTGCATTAGTGTGAACAGGGCACGTAAAAAACAATTGTGGTGACTGGCATTGATCCAATGCATGGAAATGCTAGTCCCCTATTGAAAGAAACCTTAAGTGCCCGTTCACATATATGCGGATTGGATGCGATTTGAACCGCATGTGAAATACCATTGCTTCCTATGGTGCCTGTTCACATACGTCCGGCGCACAGCCGATGCAGGTTCAGTGCAGATTCAGTGCAGTTTTAAAAAGAGTAATTTCCAATTTCTGAGCAGTGGTTTCAGGTTCAGGTGCAGATTACAGGATATTGACTTCTATGGGAACCATTCCTAAACCGCATATGTGTGAACAGGATAAGATCCTGAGCTAATCTTGTCCTGAACCTTATGTAAACTTGACGTGAACCTGTGAACAGCTACTGTATCAATTAGCTCTGAAACCTAAACTTCAATTCGCACTGCATATGTGTGAATCAGCTCTAAAGCTGAACACCCAGTTTATGTTCGCTTTAAATTGTTCATTTGGGCCAGCTGGCACTGATCTGGGATTTGCTAATAGCTACCTTACAACAAATTGGTAATCTCTCTTCCCTTTAGGAGAAAATCCTGGATATGATCATTCCATTGCTTGCATTCCCATCAACAGCCTCCTGTCTAATGCTGTGGTCGTACCCTTTCTCCATTCCTCTACATACAGTATTAGCAATGAAAAATCTTATTAGAACAATCCAGGACAATCCCACTATTCAAGACCCCCTTTTGGGTGGGCAACACCACAAAAATGGACTCCATGCAGATGATAGGTTTGCTGTATGTTTTGAACCCCAAACTAGCATTCTTTTCCAAACTGCAAGAAATCCATACATTTGGCCAATAGAACAAGTTTAAAGTGAGCAATAACAAATCAGTAGCATTGAATGTGATACTTTCCCAAGCCGAATAACAACATCTCTCCCCATCACTTCAATTTCAATGGGCCCAGGAATGTATAATAGATAAACCTAAAGTGTATCTGGAGCCAAAACGTTTCATGTTTAATAGCGTAGGGATATGTTAGCAATCCCATTCACATTTTTATTTTATTCTGTGCCCCTGATGGGGAGATTCACACAATGTATGTGTCCTAGTGGCCCAGTAGTCATTGGTCCAGAAAGTATAGTATAATCTAAAATTATGAGTTGTAAATTGAACAACAATAAAGGAAAAGTCTTCAGATGGGGACACTCGGATTTCAACAGAGATTTCACCTCCTGTTGTGTCTACATGCCAGGAAGGGAAGTCTCCCTAATGGGACAACGTTTTGTCTTTAAGTATAATTCAATTACTTGAGATACAAAAAAATGCCATTTTTAACATGCATCTATATTAGACCTGTGTTCTCTCTGTATAGGGATAGCCTCCGGTATCAGAAATGAGTTTTACCACCATGTATATTTTTATGTTATTTTAGAAACTGTAATAGCCTGCGGTATCAGAAATGAGTTTTACCACCATGTATATTTTTATGTTATTTTAGAAACTGTAATTCATTAGGGATTTTTTTTACTATACCCAGAGTTTCTACTCTTTTACAATAATAAATATCATTCTGCAATGCATTTCTTTAAATAAAATTAAATGTATTTTTTATACAGCTAGCATAAATACCTGAATCTTTCCTGATATCGGTCTTCTTCTTCATGTACATGTACTGACAAACAGAGAGAGCAGGGTGAGTTGAGTTGATGACTTATCAGTGTGTTCTTGTTTCCCCATTTTCCAATTAGCAGTCTGCAGATTGGAAGCTGACACTGCTGTATCTATAACAGAGATGGTGGGGGTCACCCTCCAGGCAGTGTGGTCTTCCAGAAGTAAATGAATGACATAGTGGCTACACAGAACAATCCCTCCTGTTGCCAGTCTGTCCCCATGATTCTGCTTTCAAAATCACCAGAGCTACTCGGAAAATCAGTAACTATAAGTCCTATGTTTACTGGTCATCTTTAGGCTGTGAATGAAACTAAAATTGAAACAGTTCTGTGTTTATTGTCCAGAGTGGCACCTAGTGTTTGTCATATGTAAAATGAAGTCTTAATGATCCTTATATCCATCTTCTGACACAGTGGAGAAATTGGGGTCTATACAGACTCTTAGTATTTCTATAACTAGGACCTATCACCACTCTAGTTTACTGCCACACAAGGAACTTTTTAGCTGCCTTGTGACAGTAATAGCATCAAATTAAAAATGTGAAAATGATTCAAAAAGTAAGTGATCATATAATGATAAATAAAAAAACACAGACCCCTATCGATTTTTACTCAGAATCTTGGAGATTATGTGGTGTGTATGTGCCCTACTGCATTTTTCTGATCTGTAAAATCTATGAGGAATAATGCATTAAAATGTAATGAGTCACAATTATCTTGGTCACATAAAGAATAGTAAAAAGAGAGCTACCAAAGGAAGCACACAAATTGAATGTACCGGATTATGTTCAATATAATGATGCAGTCATATAGAGAATCAAGTTGGACAAACAAAATATATCTGAAGCTCAGTGAACTAAGGTGGGCACAGGATACCAATCTTTCCATGCATTGTTAATATTAAATGCTTCTTGCTAAATGGCATCTTAAAAGAAGAGTGAAGAATCATGGAGAACAAACTGGTAATGGTTGCTATGCAAATTATATTCATGTGCCCCCTTGATAAAGAGCACAACTACCATAATAGGAAGGGATACTACACGCTCAACATCCAGGTTGTTTGCGATGCAAATATGTTCATCAGAAATGTGGTCTTCAGCTTTCCAGGATCTGTCCATGATACACACATATGAAGGCAATCACAGCTCTACCACAATTCTGTCAATAACAGAATAACTGAAGGCTGGCTTCTTGGTAAGAAATTTTTTATTATAAAATATGTCTCAATGCATGTCACATACAGTACATCTTACATGGAAGTATATGTTCATATGCTCCACTTATTTGTTCATTCTTTACACCTTGCAGACTAATTATACCCATCAGATTGTTTGTCTTGGCTCATCTAAGAGCTATTGATGGCTGTTAAACAAATAGCTAAACCACATACTGATCTTGGTTTAACCATTTCCACCTAAACTGGTTTACATATGGGCTAGAGCCTTCGCATTACAATGATGCTCAATAAATACAAAATGTATGGAATAAATATTATTGTTTTACCCACTCATCATGATATACTATTGATGTTTACAAAATGGCATTTTCAAACTGTATTTTAGGTGATTTTGGCTATCCTTGTCTGCCCTGGCTGCTAACACCACTCTTGAGGTGCTCAGCATCTGCAGAATCTCGCTAAAATGCAGCACTTACATAGACAAGATGTGTCATTGAGCATACCATTGGAATCCTTAAAAGTAAGTTCCACTCTATCTTATTATCTGGTAGTTTTCTGCACGATAGTCCACAAAATGTTTGTGCAGAATTGCTTCCAGATATTGAGGTTCAAGACACTGAAGAGGATCCTATTCCACCAATCCCTGAATCATATCATGATGAACATGCCCAGGATGTCCAACAGAACTTCAAACAAAGCTCTTTTCAAGGTATGGATCAACTCTTACTCTGTAAATCTTAGCATATTGTTTACTCTGTTTTTTAAGAAAAGGCTGTGATTGTTACAAAGAAACACAGGAATTAACTCCATTTCAAGCTGTCTGTAACCCTCTTTCTTTAATACAAGCTGATCGTTTTAGCAGTTTCTGTTGAAGCTCTGAGCCCTTGGTTGAACATATGTCACATGTAGTGGAAATACTTTCATTTTATACAGAGATATCTTAGTTGAAAATTTACGTCACACATTCTTGTATGTTTCCTTTAAAAAACCTTCATTAAAGAAATAAAAAATAAACATAAAAGCAATATGTTGTCCATTAATACTATCAATAGGTTAAACAACCATTGTTAGACCAGCACTGTTCAAATCCACTGTATTTACAGGTCTTGAGGTATATGCCAAAGGTACTTACAGTAGGTGTCCCATCCCACTAGCAGATACACCGCTAAACATCTCATCATCTTAATGATGAGGAAATGTTTAGGCTCAAAGAACTAGGCTCAGCGTTGTCTAGAGTGACAATGCTGGAGATATACTAAAACTGGAGCACATCCAATCTGGCGCAGCTGTGCCTAGTAACCAATCACTAGCTGTTATTGTCTAAGCTTCATAGAACAGGCTGAATTTAGAAGCTGATTGGTTAGTATGAACAACTGCACCTGATTCTCTGAGCTCCAGTTTTAGTGAATAGCACCCAATGCCTATTCTCCATCATGAAAAGCACACATGTTCCAAGATATAGCAATGACTTTGTCAAGTATAACATCCAAAAGGACTTGAAAGTGTAACTAAGGGCAACACTGTTTTGTTTTTCATTTTAGAGACACTAAGAGAGAGTTAGAACCCCTGTCAGTCACTTTTCACCATCTGTGTCCTATTGGTAAGATTCACCCTCTATTGTTGTTTGGATGACAAGACAAAATGTGGGTTTTTGTAGTCCTTTTACTGTTACTGATAAGGAGAAACAGTAAAAATAGACAAAGTGACTCTCCCTAACAGGACACAGACAGCAAGAAAAACTGACAGATGTTCAAAGCCTTCAGTTACACTTTGTTGCAGTGCAATCCAAGAACCACATATATAAAAGAGATATTA
Organism: Staurois parvus; assembly: GCF_062004578.1. Classification (NCBI taxonomy): domain Eukaryota; kingdom Metazoa; phylum Chordata; class Amphibia; order Anura; family Ranidae; genus Staurois; species Staurois parvus. Next base: position 78,606 of record NW_028318576.1, on the reverse strand, counting down.
GACAAAAAATGGTGGCTATAGTTTAATGTACTGAAAAGACAACAGCAGAGGGAGAATCAAAATCAGGTGGTGCATTAACACCAGAAGACTAGTTAGGCCACTGAGTAAGTCAAGTTTCTTTTGTTGATACTCTGTTGTACTTGGAAAGAATTCCTACATACATGCATCCATGCCCTTCATTTCTACTTCTCTGGCCTTTAAATGACCCCCTAACATTTCACAATGTTCTGTTTGAGCTTGGTGGAACCTCTCACTCTGCTGTCGGTCAAAAACAAATTGTTCTCGGTCAAGATTTTGTTTACGATATATAGTACGCCCATGTTGTATGTCAATTGGTGGAGTAGGAGAACCCAAATTGCTGTTAACATCTGCTGAATATTTTGTTTGGGAACTTGAGAATGCTGGCAGAAGGTTGACTACCTCAACACTGACATTAGTCTACTGTTCTGGAGACTAGCTGAAGTTGTCATGCTTGTCAGATGCAGTGAAGTCTAGATTAGGAACACCTGCTGGCTCAGAATAGAGTAGGGTTATTCCTTCCTATGTGGGGTCATCTGCAAGAGATCAGATACTGATTAAGTCAGATTGGCCCATCTCATTCCCTTCTTGAAAACTTACCCAAGTACACGATAACTCCAGCACTAGCCACACATGCTCCATTGTGACCTCTAGGGAAAGTTTGTCAAACCAGCATTGTATCCGGAAGGAGGGGGAGTTCCTCCTGACAGCATAAAATAGTGCTGCAAGAGAGAACCCAGCATCAGCATTGAAAATGAATAGTTAACATATAGAATATTCACTAGCACAATGTACTCTCTTGATGTATAAAAAGGTATTGAAACCTTTGTGCAGTCCTGCAAAGGTTTGTCAGCTTTTCTTCATGGTCCAACATATGAACAGAAGGTGGTAATCTGCCACCGGTTTTTAGCTAAGAAGAAATTAGATAAGCAAACAAGTTAGACATCTAAGATGTACATTAGAAAAGATGAAGTGACATTTACTTGAGAGAAATTCTAGACATTTGTACTCATGCTTTCTAATGTCAGTACACACAATCAGACTAACCTTTCCTTCCTGTCTAAAGCCTTTTTCCTATTAACCACTTGCCTACCGGGCACTTTCATCCCCTTCCTGCCCAGACCAATTTTCAGCTTTCAGTGCTACACTGTACCCATATGAAATTATCATTTTTTTTCACACAAATAGAGCTTTCTTTTGGTGATATTTAATCGGCACTGGAATTTTTTTTTTTTTAACTGTAAATGAAAAAAGAGCAAAAAATTTGAAAAAAAGGTTTTCTTTGTTTCTATTATAAAATTTTGCAAACAGGTAATTTTTTTCCTTCACTGATGTGCATTGATGAGGCTGCACTGATAGGCAGCACTGATGGGCACTGATAGGCAGCACTGATGGGCACTGATGAGGCGGCACTGATAGGTAGCACTCATGGGCACTGATGAGGCGGTGCTGATGAGGCAACACCTGAAAAAAGAATATATGACAATGCCCATTGAAGTTATAGGAGATATTTGCATTCCCTGTGATAGCATTAAAAGTGATCAAATAAAAAAATGAAGGGGAAAGTGTAAAAATAATAAAAAAACTAAAAACTTAAAAAAAAAGTACCCTTGCCCCCCCACGCGCATCTGTGTTCGTTAGCGTTGACCCTGTGCCAGTATGGAAACAGCGGTTGCACCATGCATGTGAGGTATCGCCACGAACATCAGATGAAGGGCAGTAATTCTAACACCAGACCTCCTCTGTAAATCTAAAACGGTAGCTTGTAAAGACTTTTATAATGTTGCCTATGGATATTAAAAATGTATGCAGTTTGTCGCCATTGCACGGGGCATGTGCAGTTTTAAAGTATGTCATACTTGGTATCTATTTACATGGCATACCATCATCTTTTATATTTTATCAAATAATTGGCCAATATTTTGCATTAAAAGTAAAAAAAGTGCACTTTTTTAAAATTGCGTTTGAAATGTCGCTGCGCGAGCACTATGTGACATAAAAAATTACAGCACCCACCATTTTATTCACAAGGGTGTTTGCTTTAAAAAATATATATAATGTTTGGGGTTTAAATTAATTTCCTAGCACAAAATACTGATTTTTTTCATGTGAACAAAAAGTATCAGAAAAGGCTTGGCCTTCAGGTGGTTAGAGTGAGTGATGTGTTGCATAAACTTCTAATGCTGAGCATAAAATGCCCCCACCCCCCAAAACAACCCCTTTTTGGACAGCAGACACCCAAAACTATTTGCTGAGAGGCATGTTGAATCAATAGAAGAATTAATTTTTTTACAACAAGTTTGTGGAAAATGACAAACAAAATATTTTTTTTTGTTTATACAAAATTGTCACTTAAATGGTTTATTGCTCACACATGCCATGAGTATATGTGGAAATACTCCCCAAAATACATTCTGCTACTGCTCCCGAGTATGGGGGTACCACATGTGATAGACGTTTTGGCAGTCTAGCCAAGTACAGGACCCCAAAATCCAATAAGCACCATCAGGCTTTTAAAGGGTTTTATTTTCTCATTACACTTCCTGACTACCTATCACAGTTTCAGAGGCCCTGAAATGCCAGGATAGTCCCCCCCCCTCCCAAATGACCACTGTTTGGAAAGTAGACACCCCAAGGAATTTGATAAGAAGCATGTTGAGTATTTTGCAGGTCTCGTTTGTTGCCACAAGTTTTTGAAAATTGAAGAAAAAAAAAAAAATTTTTTTCTTTTCTTTTTTTATTTTTCAAAACCTTGTGAGAAAAAATTAAATCTTCAAAATACTCACCATTCCTCTTTTTAAATTCCTTGGGGTGTCTACTTTCTGAAAATGGGTCATTTGGGGGGGGGTGCTATCCTGGCATTTCAGGGCCTTCGAAACTGTGATAGGTAGGTAGAAGAAATATATAATTTAAATGACAACTTTGTGTAAAAAAAAAAAGGTTTTTATCATTTTCCAGAAACTTGTGGAAAAAAAAAAATCTTCCATGGACTCAATATGCCTCTCAGCAAATAGGTTAGGGTTTTTACTTTCCAAGAAGGGGTCCTTTGGGGGTGTTTGTACTATCCTGGTATTTTAGCACCTCAAGAAATGTGATGGGCAGTCAAAGTAAAAGCTGTGTAAATTCCATTATCTATACCATAGTTTGTAGACGCTATAACTTTCACACAAAGCAATCAATATACACGTATTGGGATTTTTGTATCCAAAAACATGTAGCAGAATACATTTTGGCCTAAATTTATGATAAAATTTTGTTTTTTTGGATATTTTTATGACAAAAATATCGTTTTTTTAAAAAACTTTTTTATTCTCAAATTGTTTTTTGTTTATAGTGCCAAAAATAAAAAGCACACAGGTGATCAAATACCACCAAAGGAAAGCTCTATTTGTATGAAAAAGGACATACATTTCATTTATGTACCATATTGCATGACTGCGCAATTGTCAGTTAAATTAGTGCAGTGCTGTATAGCAAAAAATGGCATAAATTGCAGTACCATAGTTTGTAGACACTATAACTTTCACACAGAGCAATCAATATACATTTATTGGGATTTTTCTACCAAAAACATGTAGCGGAATACATTTTGGCCTAAATTTATAACTAACTTTGAGTTTACTATATATGTTTTATAGCTGAAAGTAAAAAATATAGTTTTTCTTCACAATTTTCAGTCTTTTTTTGTTTATAGCGCGAAAAATTAAAAGTGCACAGGTGATCAAATACCACCAAAAGAAAGATCTAATTGTGTGGAAAAAAGGACGTAAATTTCGTTTGGGTACAGCATTGCATGACCATGCAATTATTAGTTGAATTAGTGCAGCTCCGAGTAGCAAAAAGAGGCCTGGTCATTAAGGAGGGTAAATCCTCTAGAGGGCAAGTGGTTAAAAAATACATGCTCTCTATTGTCAAAACAGTGATCCCACTCAGAAGTAAACATAATTATTTTATAGAGTCCTTGTGTCCATAAATAAGTTTTCATAAACAAAATGTTCACAATTCCATGCAGTAATTTTTAACACCATTGGATGTCAAACAGTCTTTTGCAATTTCTACTTTCTCTAAGAATATTTTTAATGAATAAATGGGTTTGATTAGTTTACTACACTATAAGCTTTGTTTTTGGTCTTTTTTGGAACATTCCCTGGAGCAATTGAAAGTGCTGATAGTGGTTTGGAGAGAGGATTTGAAATAAGGATTGAGGTGCCTGGTAACCATGTCCAAGTGTTCCATGCCTGATATGACCAATAGAAATCCAAGGGTCTGAGTATCCGGAGAGAGTCCATTTGAATGTAGTATTGCACAGTGGTGAAGTGGATTGATGGGAAGAGTTTTTTTGCACTTTTTAAACACTATAAACAATTCCTGCAGAGTTCACAGAAATCCTTTGTGCAAAAATGAACATAATAGAAATAAATAGCATTTATATCAATAAAACAGGACAATGGGATAAAAAGGCATACAAATGAGCACTAAGGGTGAGCTGCTGTAATACCAAAAGGCACCAATAACCTTCTGAGACCAACTGATATAATAGGGTGCAGTGCTAAAATAATATAATCAATATAATGCAATCAATACTGAAATTATCCAAATTAATCTTGGTGATATAGAAAGTGCAGGAAGTGCCAATGTAAGTGACAAATCAATCAGCACAGCACATCCCTTAGGGAGGAGCTGGAGCATCCTGACGTCACGTACAGACAGAGGATCACTTTTGTCTGAAACTTCACATTTATTGATATATATATTGATATACAGACTTTATCACTTTTAAGCACCATTTTCAGTTTGATTGATGTGCATTTGCACTGTTGTCACTTTATTGATTTACCTGTGCTGATTGGTTTGTCACTTACATTGGCACTTCCTGCACTTTATATATCATCAAGATTAATTTGGATAATTTCAGTATTGATTGCATTTTATTGATTATATTATTTTAGAGCTGCACCCTATTATATCAATAAAACAGGACACTCACTCTATATTGCCAGCTGCATGTTGCTTCTGAGCTATGTTGCTTCAATGTTTCTAATGCAGTGCAAGCATGTGTGCAACCAGCCTGTATATAATTGTAGCACTACCCCCTTAGGAGTCGCTAAATTTTGGGTCCCCGTATAGTCCTGCATAGCCAGGCAACACACATTTCCTTCAGACCTTGCACACATAAGACAGTAAACAGTCCTTTAGCTTGTTTTTTTTTTTTTTAATTTTATTAAGGGGTATTGAACTTGGATAGGGAACTGTGACCCAAAGACAAACTCCTTAGCAACTATGCACAAGTCTTTTAGACAGCAACGTCTCTTTGTTGGAAGAGCTCTCCAGCCCTCCAGGTGTATCACCTCAGACCCCAGATGAAATCTCCATATCACCCTGATGCCTGAGGGAATCCTTGGGTACGGGGACCCAGAATCTGCCACTTTTGAATCAGTCCCAGATGGGAGCTAGAAAGGTTTCCCATCAGAATGCTCTCTCCCCTTATCTGGCCCAGGGGGTATGGGATTACTCACTCAATCCTCTTCTGCAAGCCTATGGGTTGGTGGCTGCCTACAGGCCTTATGCTGGGCTGGCTCCTTCCCTGCTTCCCAGGCTGTCCTCTCTCAGTGGATGGTTGAGGCTAAGAGATCCTCCCTTCCAGCTCCTGCCTGTAGGTAGGCACCTCTCCTGGGCCCCCTCCCAAGCTCCACACTTCGTTCTTCTAACTCCATCTTCCACCTGAACTCTCCTGCTACTGAGTAGGCTCTATCACTCTTAAAGGCTGTCCTGACCCCATGCCAAACCTCCTGCATGGGAATTGGTCAGGATCCCTCAAGAGTGCAGAACAGCTCCTCCTCACCCCTCCGCTCACTGAGTTCTAGAGATTTCTCCAAGTCTTCTAGATCAGGGGGAGGTATCAGTGAGCTGACCTAGAGAGCCTCTCAACCATCTGACTATTACCCAGGCTACTCAGCCGTCTAATTACTAAAAATTGTTAGCTAGCTCCTCCTGGCTAACTAGGAAGGTGTTACATAATGGTAAAAAAACTCTGATGACAGTGCACAGCACACTCTACAGCAATACCGCTGTACTGGTGACATCACCTCCTACTTAGACCAATATACTGTATAGGCAAGAGGTAAGGTCACCAGTACAGGGGTATTGCTGTAGAGTGTGCACTGTCATCAGAGTTTTTTACTATTACATACACACAGCATGGTTACATACACACAGCATGGTTGCACACATGCTTGCACTGCATTAGCAATATTGAAGAAACATAGCTCAGAAGCAACATGCAGCTGGCAATATAGAGTGAGTGTCTTGTTTTATTGTAATACAAGTGATTTATTTATTTTATGTTCATTTCTGCACAAAGGATTTATGTGTGAGTGCTGAAGTTAATGTTTATAATGCTTGATTTGTGCTGCTATTGGTGGATTTAGGCTGTCTCTTGGCTGGCTGCCCCACAGATCTTTTTGAACACTTCTTGCTCTTCTATTTGTGCTTGAGTCTTTTATTGTCAGTTTTTGATCATATCATATGTTGTTCATATCATTAGTGATTAAATCTGTTGCACATTAACTTCATGTAAGCATATTTTTTATCTTATTGCATTCATTACTACACTATACTGTAGACATGGTCTCCTGTTTTTTTCTGGAGTAACCTGAAACATGGATGGATGTCAAGAAGGTCCATCTGAGAAAAGGGGAGTGACATCTGGTGGCTGCACTTTCACTTGCATCATGCCAGGGGCGGACTGACAACTCATTGGGCCCCCAGGCAATAGGGGATCATGGGGCCCCTGTGTCCTTACCCAAACTCCAAAAAGCCTATGAAAAAGGTACCAGGGGTATCTCATGGGGCCCCCTACTGACCCCGGGCCCTCGGGCAGTGCCCGAGTTTCCAAATGGTCAGTCCGCCCCTGCATCATGCTGATTTCTAAGTGTGTTATTATCTGGAGAGAGTTCTGTTTTTATATGGAGTGCTGCACAAGGGTGATATTCAATGGCTGGAAGAAATAGCTGCATGGAATTGTGAACTTTTTGTTTGTGAACACTTAAGTTATGGATGCAAGGACTATATACCCTCTTCATGACCGCCCACAATGGACTGCACAGAGTGATGTATGGGTACGTCCCTAGTTACTATCAAGTTTCAGGCAGCCCCCCCCCCCACTGCTGACACCTGCTTCGATTGTACACAACGGGTGTCTGTCAGCAAGTCCCGTCTAATGATTCACGACCAGGACCTGTTGATTGGCTGTGTATGATCACAGCCCAGAGCTCTGTGTTGACATTCAACATGAAGATCTGTACACAGGGAGCAATCTGTCAGTTTTTTATCCCTGCAAAGCAGGGATGAGAAACTGATAGATTTAGTAAAAGCAGCACACTGTACACACATTACATATAGTTAGGCACACATTTAACCCCTTGCTTGCCCTTCCCAGCCGGTGTATAGTGTTATCACTGATCACTGTATAAATTTCACTGGTGATGCCAGTGGCAGTTAGTCAGTGGCGGTTAGTGTCAGATTGCCCATCACACTTCCACAGCCCCGTTATAAATCACTGATTGCCACCATTGCAGGACCAATATCTGTGGTGAAAATCTATAAACCTTTTACATCTTTAGTTTTCAAAACAAGATGCTAACTTTTTGAGGGAGAAAGCAAGTATATGGCATGGAGAATTACTTTATGCATAGCATATGGTCTTTTTCTTAGAAAATATATTCTATCCACAGTAAGCTTCAAAGTTGTGTTACAAATCTGTGCAAGTTTTTTTTATAATTGGAAACAAAAAGAGAATATTTCCATACGAGATTAGTATCTGTGGGTGCAAAACTGTCAAATGTTTGCTTCATCATTTTCTCAATTAAGACACACATTTTCATTTTTTTCCACATGTAATATGCCAACTTGATCGCTCTGAAATTGAAACCTGTGCAGACCAGCTTTTCTTTTTGGTGCAAATCTGTAACATTTATTTTTATCTTCAGCCTCCTAAAAATACATTGAATTTATATTTCCAGTTGCAATGTGCTTGGTCTCCCTCAGTTTGTATACTTTTTTTTAATGTAGATGCAATGTGCTTCTTCTCTCCCCCAGAAATTACTAAAGGCATAAAAGGTGTGCTGAAAATCTGTGCAAGTTTTTTCTTTTTAATTTTGAACAAATGTTTTATTTCCAGATGCCGTATGCCTGCTCAATCATTAACCACTTGACCTCAGGGCCGAATCTAGCTTGTCTAATGTGGGGGTGCAGTAAAAAATGTCAGGGGGCAGAGGTTGGGAGGTCAGAAGGGCGAGGGTCATCAGTGTGTACAGCATGGAACAGAGGTCATTATCTTGTAGAGCAGTGTACAGGGGTCCACAGGGCAAAGTACAGGGATCAGCAGGAATTAAGACAGGGATCAGTGCTGGCAGGGCAGAAGACAGGGATCACTGCTGGCAGAGCAAAAGATAGGAGTCACTGCTGGCAAGGCAAAGGTAGTAGTCACTGCTGGCAAGGCATACGGCAGGGGTCATTGCTGGCAGGGCAAAGGGCAAAGGTCATTGCTGGCAGGGCAAAGGGCAGGGGTCATTGCTGGCAGGGCAGAGGTCAGGGGTCTTTGCTGGCAGAGCAGAGGACAGGGGTCACTGCAGGGAGAACTCAGCAGAGGTTAGGGGTCACTGATAGCAGAGCTACTTCTCTCATCACTGCACTGCACACTCCCCTGCACTTCATCACACATATAAAAGAGAGATGTGGTTATGCTAGTTCAGCATAGTGGCAAGCTAGAGCAGTATAATAGCAACATAGTGGCAGGTAAGGGTAGTATAGTGGCAGGGTATAGCAGTTTAATGACAGGCTATGGCAGATTAGGGCAGTATAGTGGCAGGCTAGGACAGCATAGTGGCAATAAAGTGGAAGGTTAGAGCAGTTTAATGGCAGGCTAGAGCAGTATAATGACCGGTTAGGGCAGTATAGTGGCAGGTGAAACAATATAGTGGTAGGCTAGGGAAGTATAGTGGCAAATTAGAGAATTATAGTGGCAGGCTAGAGCAGTATAGTGGCAGGTTAGGGCAGTATAGTGGCAGGTTAAGGCAGTATAGTGGCAGGTTAGGGCAGTATAGTGGCAGGTGAAACAGTATAGTGGCAGGCTAGGGAAGTATAGTGGCAAATTAGAGAATTACAGTATAGTGGCAAGCTAGAGCAGTATAGTGGCAGGTTAGGGAAGTAGAGTTACAGGCTAGGGCAATATAGTGGCGAGCTGGGGCAGTATAGTGGAAGGCAAGATCAGTATAGTGGCAGGTTAGAGCAATATAGTGGCAGGTTAGGGTAGTATAGTGGCCGGCTGGGGCAGTATAGTAGCAAGTTAGAGCAGTGAAGACACCCCTGACCACACCCCTAGCCCCACCCACCAACTCTGGCTGCCTCAGAAGATAGTGAAGATCACCAATGGATCGTTGACTTGTATTAGATGACAGGGAAGAGGTACAGGCAGCCTCCCCCACCTTGCTGGTCCCCCCCCCTTCCCGCTGACCTGATGATCAACTGGGTAGTACATTTACTATGTTTATAAAGCTGCAGGGGAGAAAGTGCAGCTGTCTGAAGTTCGTTCAGTGGACAGGTACAGTGTACAGGGTGGAGGAGGGTGACAGTTAGCCTTGAGGAGGGGGGAGGGGGGGCGCAATTGAAATTTGGATGGGCTTAGCCCACCCCAGCACACCCCCTAGACATTCGGAAAGGTTTTACCCCCTTCATGACCAGGACATTTTTTGCTATGCAATACTGTACCCAAATTAAATTTATATAATTTTTTTTTCACAAATAGAATTTAGTTTTTGTGGTATTTAAACACCACGGGGTTTTTCATTTTAGCTATAAATGAAAAAATACCAAAAATTAAAAAAAAACGTTTCTTAGTTTCTGTTATAAAATTTTGCAAACTTTCTTCATAAATCAAGGCCAACATGTATTCTGATACATGTATTTGGTAAAACAACAAACCAATAAGTGTATATTAAGTGGTTTGTGTGAAAGTTATAGCGTCTACAAACTGTATAATATACATTTGAAAATTCATCAGTCCTGATGTATTGACAATCTCATTTCTTGAGGCCCTTAAATGCCAAGACAGTACAAATACTCCTCATATTACCCATTTTTGGAAAGTGTACAGTCTGAGGTATTTAGTAAGAGGCATTGCAAGTTTTTTAAAGTAATTTTTTGTCTCAGTTTTTTGGAAAATGAAGAAACTAAATAAAATTACTTTTTTTCTTATTTTTTTTACATACTGTCACCAGTGCAGTACAGAAGCATCATATAACTGGTATGGTGGCGATCAGGGATACTGACTAGTGACAGTATATATAAAAAAAAAGTAAATAATTTTTTTAAAATCCTAAACTCCTTAAACTTCTTAATTTCTTAACCTTTTTATCTTTTTTTAACTTTTATTTTACATATCATCATCAGAGTAGTTCAGTGTCACGTTACTACTCTGGGGGGGAGGTTGGTCAGTGTTTTTTTTTACACTGTTATTGTTTATAACAGTGGTGATCACTGGTATAAGCAATAGTTTTAACTGTCATGAATGGCTTTCATTCAGCTTGCTTACTATTGTGATGCTGTGATTGGTTACAGCTAATCCCATGGTATAGTGTGACAGGTGCGTTCATGTAATCATGTGATCGCTATGATCGGTCATAGAGAACACATGGTACTGAGCACTATGATCCACTGTGTCCACCTGTCATGGGATTGCACTGCTCCACAGCCCAGGTGGCGCGCCAGTGCGCATAAGCTGAGCAACGTACCAGTATGTTTCTTAGCCTGGAGCTGCTGTCCACCTGCAATAAATGTCCTGTGGGTGGGCAGCAAGTGGTTAGGATAAATTCACCTTTGGTAACATGTTACACCTGTATTTAGGGTGTAACATGTAACATATTACCAAAGAGCAGCTGCCTGCACCCCTCTGATCCACCGCTATGACAGCAGGCAGTGTATCTTATCCCTGCACCTGTTGTCACAATGAAAAATAAAATGCAGCCATGTGGAGCTCAACCAACAAATATTCACAGTTCTGCAAATGAATGAACTACAACTACTATCCTGAATTGTGGCAGCTGGCTTGTAGTACTCAATGAACATTGAGGGTGCTGGTGAACATTCTAATAGTTCATCGATCTTCCTGCTTTCAGTAATTGTCTGCCTGTACGGGAGGCAGGAGCCTGACGTTGCACCCATGATCTGTTGATCATGGGTGCAATGCTCTGTAGGCTCCACAAAAAAAAATATGCCCATGTTTTACCTGCAAAAATATGTGCATTTATTGTATTTTCTGTAAAGGTGAACTAAAAAAAAAGAGGCCTATCAAAAAGGCTTAATAGCTGTACTGCTAAATTGTAAATGTTTTCCCTCTTCAGTTTCTGAATCAAGACACTTATTTTTATTTCCTGATGCAAAATCCTTGTTAAGTCACTCAGAAATTGCAGACTATCCACACTGGATTAATATCTGTGGTTCTAAACTGTAAACGTTTTCCTTCTTCAGTCTCTGAATTGAGGCACTTTTTATTTCTAGATGCAATATGCCCATTCAGTCACTCAGGAATTGCAGCCTGTCCATACAGGACTAACATCTGTGGTGCTGTCTATCTTTATGATTCTTTATTCCCTTCATTCTATGCAGGTGTTGTTAGATCCAAATATTGCTTTATTGGGAATGATTCCAGAGGATGTGCTTCCCTTTGAAATGTATTTATTATGGATACGTTCCCTCATTCTGCAAAAGTGGATCTGACCCTCACTACTGGCATATAAACAATGGCGTGAAACACTTACATAGTTACATAGTCTGGCTGAAAAAAGAGAAAAGTCCATCCAGTTCAACCATTTAAAAAAAAAAAGTTATAATCCTATACCCACAGTTGATCCAGAGGAAGGCAAAAATGCCCCTAGCAAAGCATGATCCACTTTGCACCTGCAGGGAAAAAAATTCCTTCCTGATCCCCCGAGAGGCAATTGGATATTCCCTGGATCAACTTACCTTTACTTTAAAGAGTGAGGACCTAACATATAAACACAAGGGGTGCTCTAAAAAAATTCACAAAATTTGGTCATTGTGGCTAAAGTCTAATAAATCAACATATTCCTCCACACCTAAGGGGACGTACTGTAAAGTAAGTAGTTGCCTTGTTGACAAGGTACACAGTACATAATAATATTTCTGTAACTTTTGATTCTTTGATCTGTCTAAGTGGTGTCGTTCACTGTGAGATAGTTATTCTAGGTACATACTAATTTCTATTTGTGTTTGCATGGTCTGAGAGTTAAATAATTCAGTTTAATGGAATACTTTTCTTTCTTTGTTCTATTTCAACTCAAAATGAGTCGTATGTGAAATGTTTATTCTTTACGGCAATTTGTATGCTGTAGTTGTTGTTTTTTTTCTTTGAATAAAGATAAATACAAATGATCTGATTAAAAAAAAATGTGTGTGCTTAGCTGTAAAACATTTGCCTCACTAGTCTCTGAATCAAGGTGCTAATTTTTAATTCCCAAATGTAATATGCTCTCAGATGTAATATGCCCACTCAGCCACTCTGAAATTGAAACCTGTGCATAGAGACTTATTATCTATGGTGTAAATCTGTAACATTTTTTTTTATCTTCATTCTTCTAAAATGTTCATTATTTTTTTCATTTCCACTCACAATGTGCTCATCTCCCTCAGAAATCGTTCAATAGGCTTCATGTTCCTTTTTTCTACAGAAACTTAAGTACAACCATGGAGCCTACTGATCTCCAGTAGAATGTACCAACAGGTTAGTATTTCCACCTAATGTTTACTTTACACTCATGAGCAGTATATTCCTCAATTGGAACATTTATCCATTTCTATACGTTTCTACATACAGTCATGGCCGAAATTGTTGGCACCCTTGATATTTTTCCTGAAAATCAAGTATTTCACACAAAAAAGGTATTGCATTAACACATGTTTTGCTATACACATGTTTATTCCCTTTGTATGTATTGGAACAAATATAAAACAGAGGCAGAAAAGCAAATATGACATAATGTCACACAAAACCCCAAAAATGGGCTGGACAAAAGTATTGGCACCCTTAACTTAATATTTGGTTGCACACCCTTTGGAAAACATAACTGAAATCAGTCGCTTCCTATAACCATCAATAAGCTTCTGACACCTCTCACCCGGAATTTTGGACCACTCTTCCTTTGCAAACAGCTCCAGGTCTCTCTTATTGGAAGGACACCTTTTCCCAACAGCAATTTTAAGATCTCTCCACAGGTGTTCAATGGGATTTAGATCTGGGCTCATTGCTGGCCACTTCAGAACTCTCCAGCGCTTCTTTGCCATCCATTTCTGAGTGCTTTTTGACGTATGTTTGGGGTCATTGTCCTGCTGGAAGACCCAGGATCTTGGACGCAAACCCAGCTTTCTGACACTGGGCCCTACAGTGCGACCCAAAATCCTTTGGTAATCCTCAGATTTCATGATGCCTTGCACACAGTCAAGGCACCCAGTGCCAGAGGCAGCAAAACAACCCCAAAACATCATTGAACCTCCACCATATTTTACCGTAGGTACTGTGTTTTGTTCTTTGTAGGCCTCATTCCGTTTTCGGTAAACAGTAGAATGATGTGCTTTACCGAAAAGCTCTATCTTGGTCTCATCTGTCCACAAGACGTTTTCCCAGAAGGCTTTTGGCTTACTCAAGTACATTTTGGCAAACTGTAGTCTTGCTTTTTTATGTCTCTGTGTCAGCAGTGGGGTCCTCCTGGGTCTCCTGCCATAGCGTTTCATTTCATTTAAATGTCGACGGATAGTTCGCGCTGACACTGATGCTCCCTGAGCCTGCAGGACAGCTTGAATGTCTTTGGAACATGTTTGGGGCTGCTTATCCACCATCCGGACTATTCTGCGTTGCAATCTTTCATCAATTTTCCTCATCCGTCCACGACCAGGGAGATTAGCTACAGTGCCATGGGTTGCAAACTTCTTGATAATGTTGCGCACTGTGGACAAAGGCAAATCTAGTTCTCTGGAGATGGACTTGTAACCTTGAGATTGTTGATATTTTGCCACAATTTTGGTTCTCAGGTCCTCAGACAGTTCTCGTCTCCTCTTTCTGTTGTCCATGCTTAGTGTGGCACAGACAGACACACAATGCAAAGGTTAAGTGAACGTCTCTCCTTTTTATCTGCTTTCAGGTGTGATTTCTATATTGCCCACACCTGTTACTTGCCCCAGGTGAGTTTACAGGAGCATCACATGCTTGTAACATTCTTATTTATCCGCAGTTGTGAAAGGGTGCCAATACTTTTGTCCAGCCCATTTTTGGAGGTTTGTGTGACATTATGTCGAATTTGCTTTCTTTCCTCCCTTTTTTTGTTTTGTCCCAATACACACAAAGGGAATAAACATGTGTATAGCAAAACATGTGTTAATGCAATACGTTTCGTGAGAAATACATGATTTCCTGGAGAAATATCAAGGGTGCCAACAATTTCGGCCATGACTGTATATAGGATTATCTACCTTTATGCAGTTCTGTATATTAAAAATTATTGTTTTTAGTACTTTTATTTACTTTCATTTATATATTATTGATCATTTTATGTTTCAATGTTTAATATTCTTCATATTTAATGCATCTACATCTATGAAATTCCTTGCATACAGTTTTTTTTAGATTTATGAATTTATATATAATGTTGGTATTTATGAATTGATTTATCGCCTTATGTACACATACTCATAGATTAATTTAGTTTATTATTATTATCATTATCATCTATATTTATAAGATGTTAATTTGTACTTTTATGCTTTATATATATTGACATGAACAGGCACTATATGCTGCATGCTTTGTTTGTCAAACGAAGTGCTTTATTAGCCAAACATACAATACGGCATATATGCAAAGAAAAACATGGTACAACGTGAAACACAATCCTCTGAGAAAAAGAATGAAGAAAACAATGAACAGAATCTGTTCATCCATATAGTACAGCAATGAGACAAACAATGATAAAGCTAGCTGTAGATAATTTACATAAACATAATACAGAGATCAGTACAACAAACCACTAGCAATTCCAAACTCCCATCATAATTAAAGGAGTAGACTAATGAGAAAAAAAGGGGGGGGGGGCGAGGGAAGGAGAGAGAGAAGAGGGAGGGGACAGAAAATAGAAGTGGAGAGGAGAAAAAGAGAAGGGGGAGACACAGAGAGTTATAATAAGACAAAGTAGCACACCCGTTACCCCACATTCATAGCCATCAATAAAAAAGAAAAGATCTCTATGAAAGGGGGACATGGGGGGGGGAAGGATCACACTTTATCATACTTCCAAGGACAACCCTGATTAATGTAGGTAAATTTATACATTGGTAAGGTGGCATCCACCAGCGCTTCCCAGGCTGACAAATCTGGAGGGGCTGGGGAGGTCCATTTAAACAATATCTCTTGTTTTAGCAGAAAATAATAGGTATGAGATTAGAAGTTTAGCATGGTGTGATCGTTGGTCATCCTCATGAATACCCAATAGGGCCAACTCCGGCGAGAGGGATAGTGACAAATGTAACCAGAGATTTATCTTAGAGAAAACCTCGGACCAATAAGCCATAATCACAGGGCATAACCAAAACATATAAAAAAAAGGTCCCAGGGTGTACACGACAACAGGGACAAACAGGGTCCCAATCAGGGTAGATTGTGTGAAGTCTCATAGGGGTGTAGTAAATTTTATGGAGGAATTTGACCTGAATCAGTTTATCTCTAGAGGATATGATCAGTTTAAGACTCCTTTCCAGACAATCCTCCCAGCCCTCTTTATCTAATGTGGGGATATCAGCTTGCCACCGTTCCCACATACCCTCCCATTTCGTAGAATTAACATTAAGAAGTGCCTCATACAGGGTCAAAAGGGGTTTCACCAAGTCTCCTGAAATCACCGGTTCTTCAATGGGGTCAGTCTGGAGGATAGGCGCCTGGGTGAACTGGGCTCTCGCAGGGTGCCTTAGTTGGAGGTATCAAAAGAACATATGTGGAGAGTTGGGAGAAGGGCAAAAGGACCCCCTGGGGATGATATCAGTCAAGGTTTTATTACCATATCGCACCCAGATTTGGGGGTCAGGGATGGTACGAAACTGAGACAGAGAAGGGTTACCCTAGAGCAGTTGAGCTGGAGACCACTTGGCCAAGATCAAAAGAGGCGCCGGGCAGCTACCTACACCCTCCATGTGGCACGTGTCGGCTCTGGCACCCCCTCATATGCTCATGTCCCTCTATACATGAAATCACGTAAGTCTGACAGGGAACCGAAGAAGACTGCCTCTAAACACTCCTCTGCATTAGATTTGGAACCCACGTACCACCAGTAAATGGAGACCAGTACTGCCACCCAAAAGTACACTCGAAAGTTGGGTACTGCCATCCCGCCCAGTCTGGGAGGAAGCCAGAGGGTAGTCTTTGCCAGCCAGGGAAGGGAGGCATGCCAAATAAAGGAGCAGACACATCTATCAAGATCAATAAAAAAAGAAGGGGGATCCAAACAGGACAATGTTGAAAAATTTAATTAAATTTAGATAGGTGTATAATTTTGATTAGGTTGATAGGACCAAGAAGATTCAAAGGGAGGTCTGCCCAACCAGAGCATTGCGCTTTGAGGGACAAAAGGAGAGGGTAAAGATTGCGGTCCAAATATCCAGATAAATTCCTGGTCACCTGGACTCCAAGGCACCTGAATTCATCAACCCAGCGTAATGGTGAGGGGCTCGCAGACTCAGAAGCACGGGCATCAAGGGGGAAGTGATTTAGACCAATTGATCCTGATATCAGAGAAGGACCCATACGTATAAAATATGCGAAGTGCTGCCAAAAGTGACAGGCCATTGTCCTTAAGCTATAACAGGGCATTGTCAGCATATAGGGATATTATTTCTTTCAAAGCACCCACCCATAACCCCCGAACATCCGATGACTCCCTAATCAGCCCTGCCAGAGGCTCCAGTGCCAGGGCAAAAAGGCCGTCAGATAGCAGACAGCCCTAGAGCGTGCCCCGTTGAAGTGAGAAGGGTTCCGAAAGTCTGTTATTGGTATGGACGGGACTCACACCCTAGGTGATCTATACAACAACTGAAGCCAATGCAGAAAGTTCGGGCCAAAACTTGAAACGGTTAATGTAGGTCCACTCCACTGAGTCCACCGCCTTTTTGGCGTCAAGGGATGCAATGACCCTGGTACCAAAATCAGCATGGGAAATAGAAAGGTTCAAAAAAAGGCGTCTAAGATTGATGTCCGTTCCTTTGCCTGGCATTATCCACATGGAAGAAAAATATATTTGAAGTATATTTTAAAAATATTCATCCCAAATATATTGACATATATTTGAAATACTACAATTGTGGCCATATGCAATATATTTCAAAATATATTTCAATACACACACACACACACACACACACACACATATATATATATATATACAGTATATACTGCATGTTGAAATGCATGTTGAAATGTTACAAAATACATGAAAAATATTTTTAAAGTGTTTTTTTTAATATATTCTTCAGATTTTTTTTTACATATAAAAAAGTAATTTTAACATATATTTTTACATATATTTGTAAATGCAGTCCAAAAGTGTAGATTAAATGTATTTTTAAAGACATACAGTATACTGTATTTGAAAATGTATTTTTAAACATATTTTTCATATATTTTGTAATAAAAACGCATTTCAATATACAGTATATATATATATACATCATATATATATATATATATATATTTATTGAAATATATTTTGAAATATATTGAATACGGCCAAAATTGTAGTATTTCAAATATATATCAATATATTTGGGAAGAATATTTTTTAAATATTAAGTATATTTAAGTATATTTTTCTTCCATGTGGGGAACCCCATCTGATTCACATCAAAAAGGTCCTCAATTACCTTGGATAGACAATTAGCAAGGATATTCGCAAAAATGTTTGCATCCACATTTAATAGGGAAATAGGACAATATGAAGCGCAGTCCTGCAGGTTCTTGCCAGGCTTAGGAATCAAAACAAAGATGGCCTCTTCCATAGATTCAGGAAGTGACTCAAGGGAAGAAAAATCAGTAAACCAACAATCGAGGGGCCAACAGTTCTGAAAATTGGGAGTAGAACTCTGATGGGAGACCGTCCGCCCCAGGGGTCTTGCCACCCTGCAACCGCTCAATCGCCTCCTGCACTTCCTCGAGTGAAATATCCACCCCCAAAGCTTCCCTATTTGGAACAGCCAAGAGGGGAAGGAGAATAGTGCCCAGAAAGTTACAGAGAAGAAAAAGTCACCCGAGAAGAGTAAATGTCCCTATAAAATTCCAGAAAACTGGTGTTAATAGAGTCTGGTGAAGAAAGCCGCCGCACCCTGTCACAAACAGAACCGATGTGTAACATTGGGGATCGTTCCCTAGCTAACCACGGAAGCAGCCTCCCATTTTTGTCTCCATATTTGAACACTCATTGGGCAGAGTGAAGCAGAGCTTTTTTGGTTTGTTCAATTCTACTGGTACACAATCGGCACAAGACCTGCCCGGTCTCGAGCAGCAATATACGCCGCCTCCAGTCCAGGCTCCTCCTCCAGTTTCCAAAGAATGAGCCGCCTTCTTTTGGAGAGCGGAGATCTTGGAAATAAATTCCCCTCTCATCCAGGCCTTAAAAGAATCCCATCACAGTAAAGGAGAAGCGGAGTCTCCATTCAGGACCCAGTAATAACAAATAGATCAGGTAAAACGCTCCTTTAAACACTCATCCAGTGCCCAAAATCTGGAGAGGAGCCACACCCTGGACCCAGGCAGTGAGGAAAATGACAAGGTCAAAGATAGGGAAGCATTATTAAATACTCCAAGAGGTAGTATCTGAGCTGCCTTGACATAATGGAGGACCGAAGGAGATACAAACACCAAATCTATCCTAGAAGAGGTCCTGTATGGGGCTGAGTGTCAAGTTATTCTTTCCCAGTACGGTAAAAATGCTGCCAAACATCCATAAGGGCAAAGGTGGAGGCCCAGCGCATTAAGTCAGGAGGAGTCCGAGTCACTGAATGTAGCCTATCCAGATGTGGGCAAGGGACCATATTAAAATCACCCAATATCAGACCATTATTCCTGTCATAGTGTACCAACAGTTGCATAATAGCATTCAAAACCTGAACATAGGCAGGGGGGGGGGGGGGGGGGTAGAGTCCCACAAGCACCATCTCCTTATCATATATTTAGGCATGCACTATGACAAACCTGCCATTCAGGTCAAAGCCTGAAACGGAAGAGATTTACGAATTAGGATGTTCACCCCACAAGCATAATTAGAATAGGTGGCATGATAGTGTGCACTCACCCAGGGTCTTTTGAGACCCATAATTTAGAACCTAATAGATTGGTTTCTTGTAATATGCAGACTTGTGGGCTAAACATTTGAAGGAATCGAAAAATCAATGACCTCTTAATGTCAGAATTAAGGCCCTGGACATTCCAGGAAATAATCATCACTTGAGACATTTATAATGTCAAGAGTAGAAATAGGAGTAAGGTGGGACATCTACCCCCACACAGCTGGGCCCAGATTGCAGGTTGTACAGAGGAGAGACACATGTCAATAAAGTATACATTAGGCAAAGAGAAAACACGTAAACCCTGTGACAAAAATAGTTAGTAAACAAAGCACTTTCTAAAAACAAAAAAAGATAGGAAAACCCAATACAACCCCCCCCCATTGTAAACTCCCCTGTCCATAAAAGGTTGAGTAAACCACCCAGCACCCTGCATCACCAACCCCAACACTGGGATGCCTGAGTCCCCAACAGTCAACCAAAAACAGTAGGGAGGCATGAGCCAGAGGGATCGGCTCAGAAAAGAGGACTATTTGAAAAACATGTGAGATGCTGGAGCAGTCATGGAGAGAAACAGAAGACATATCAGCTTTCCAATGAGTACTGGGAGGATCACTCTCTGCATCAATACCAGGGATGATTTTTCACAAACATGACCTGGTGTATAGCGGATAGCAAATAAGGCTGTTACACAGCCAACGGAGGTTGATAAAGCAGGTGCAGGTCCATTGAACGGCCTCATTGTATTGCCCCAAGATAACAGGGATAGAAATGTAGCAGCAAAATACAGGGCTAAGAATGGTGTGAGGTATAACAACGGATAACATGAGCATCTTCATAGTCAGTTCCTGAACACAGAGTCATATAGATCGAATGGAAAATTGCAGAGTTCTCCTGGTAAATCAGGGGCATATCCTTAAGTTGCAGTTCCAACAGGAAACAGGAACAATGAAGGCAAAAGTAGCTTAATAAGTACAAACCGTGGCAAAATAGCAGCTGCACCCTGCTTCAGGTAACAGTGGCCGAATCATAGGAAGCCACAAGGAGGGACGATCAGAAGAATACTCACGGGGCCCATGGTCAGCGATGAGGTGGTAAAGTGTCAAGCCAGGTGGAAGCCTCCCGCAGATAGGTTAAAAAACGAATCATCTCCCCATCCTGGACACGCAAACAAGCAGGGTAGAGGACACTGTAGCGGATGCCACAGGTCCGCAGGGCCACCTTCACCTAATCAAAGGATTTTCTCAATTTCTGTGTTTCCACAGAAAAATCCAGAAAAAGAAGTAATCTTCCATTCTGGTAAGTAAGATCCCCCTGTAACCTAGCTGCACAAAGAACTTCAGCCCTATCGCGGAAATTGAGGAACCGTAAGAAAAAGGTGCAGGGTGGAGAACCTTCAGGACCGGGTTTAGGTGGAATGCGGTGCACCCTCTCCACGGTGTAATAAGGAGAGAACTGGGCTGCAGGGCACAGGGTACATAGCAGATCTTCTATAAACACCGTCGGGGCACTACCCTCTGCCCTTTCCACTAGGCCTACAATTCAAATGTAGTTTCTCTGGTTCCGATTTTCCGCTTTATATTCCAGGGCTTTGACCTTCATTTGTAGGGAACAAAGGGTGGTAGCATGGTCAGCAACCAGGAGCAGAGCTTATCGAAATCCTGGCACATCAACTCCACATCCAGCTGCACTGCCTCTACTTTGGATGTTAGAGTGGTTTGGCAAGAGGCGATTGCCGCCATCACATCAAAATGGAATGGGAGCATCCTGCTCCTCAGGCTCTATTTGTGATGCCATGTTCGTGTAGAGCCGGGGGCTTGGTGCCACGTATCCGCCGAGGATCGGTGTTCCAGCTTCCTCGAGCAGCGGAAAACGAAGCTTCTTCCCTTTACTGGCAGGTGACCCAGAGGGTTGGTGATGCATCAGGAGGGTAAGTAAGTACAGTACGGGAAGGTCAGTGCAGGAAAGCCGGGATAAATAAAAAACGGGCCCAGCAGAGCTCCAGCAAGTGCAACCACTCAGGTCGCCATGTTGGCCATGCTCCCCATTATTTCATCTCTAGTGTAACACCTATACAGTAACAAATATTATAGATAAAGGACACACAGTGAGTGCTCTCAAAGAAACAGCAGCTGAACATCCAGGATAAACGCATATAAAAATCCTCAGTAAAACATATACATATAAAAATGCAGCGCTGTAAAATGACCAAATCATGCAAATCAACACAATAGTAGTCCTGAAAAGGTGCTTATTAATTCCCAGTGCCAATGGAAAGAATGCAAACTAACCATGCGTATTTTAAATGCGCTTCTGGTTAGTTTGCATTCTTTCCATTGGCACTGGGAATTAATGCGCACCTTTTCAGGACTACTATTGTGTTGATTTGCATGATTTGATCATTTTACAGTAACAAATATTAATTATACATTGCTATATCTGTGTTTGTATGTTAGCCCTGAAGCAGAAGGAGGCAATTCCCCCGAATTGGCTCTATCTGTACATGCTTTATCTTCTCAGCTGAAGCAACAGCTCTGTTGTACCAGTAAGATAGCAGCCCATATCTCCAAAGAGAGATCAACACCATCATTCACCACCTTATATCTATCAAGAACCATCATACTGATCCAGCACGGTCTCTAGCTCATATTAATAACCTCAGAAATCATGTACATTTTTTGGTTTTCAGTCCTAAGAAAAAGACAATCTTTTTTTTTTATTTTTGGGAAATAAAATCTGCCTGCTCTCTCCGATAAAAAAGCAGACTATCAAAAATACTTTAAAAAATGTGATGCAACTATGTACTATTTTTCAGTTTTCAGTCTTAAAAAGTATACTGTTATTGTTTAATACAGATGAAATCTTAGCATATTTGCTAATAAGGAGTACATACTGCCCAACAAATCAGTAATGATTTTCATTCTTCTGCTCAGGAAAATTTAACTTTAAAAAATTAAACCCAAAAAACAGATTCATCACAGCTAAATGAGACAACCCTCACCTGCTGCTCCCCCCCAAAAAAACAGAGACACCCTTACAGTCAAATTAGACAACCTCTACCCGCTGCTCCCCCCTACCCAAAAAAAAATTGCTCCCATCTCAGGCCATAAACCTAACTGCCACTTCCAAAGTCAGCAACTTACCTGTGAGCCCTTGCTGGTCGGGTCATCCGCTCTCACACTGGCTGGCTGGCGCTTCACCACCTCTGTCCTCCAATCCTCTTCTGGTCACTCTGTCTCCTCTCTCTTTGTTGTGTTCTCCTGTCTTCAGGCCTCCTGAGTCCTCTGCACCCTGCTGCAGCTTCTTCTCTGCCTCACACATGCTCCCTACAACTGTAGAGGCTAAAGGCAGGCTGGATCGGTCACCCCTCAATTGGCCACATCCTTCACAGTGCCAACCAAACAGGAACAAGAAGCGGGCATCAGCAGGCATCACATGACTCCCTGTCATCTTTGATTTGACAGTCCCAGCCAGAGGGAGGGCAGGGGAATCACAGGGCTGAGGGGGATGTGATCAGACACTGGACAGTGGATATCGGTGTACAGCATCGTCAGCAGCACACAGACACAACAATGTGACAGGACAGAGCTGACTGTCCGTGACAAATCAAAATGTTCAGGACTCTATCCGGGGCAAGAACTCTCCGTGACAGATGTCCAAATTTCATGAGTGTCCCAGGCATTTTGGAACTGTTGGCAACTATGGGCACTGTAATTTTTTTAGACTACCTTAAGAAGTACCTCATCTCTGAAGTGTTGGTTTGTGGTTTTGAGGTGTTCTGGTGCACTGTGGATTGACATTTTTCAAAAATTTGCACATAATACAGTGTGGTACTGAAAAGAAGATCGCAAATGTTGCTATGTGACTTGTTTTGACATTACTTCGTATGAAGTTGATAGAGCAAGCTTTATTTTTTTTTCAGTACATACACTTTGCAATAGAGTTTAGCTATTTGTTACTTTAAGTGCTCAGTTATGGTCTATTGCTACTACACCAAACAATCATTAAAAAAAATCCTAATAAATATTTTTTCTTTTTGAAATCAACCATACTATACTACTGCTGCTGTATATAAGAACATTTTTCACAGGCCATTCATTTCAATGGGCTGCGAACGCACTGGAATATGAAAAAAGTACGGCAGATGCAACTTTTGAAATTGTGCTGCACTAAACCACATAGTACTGTGATACCATGCATTTTGGTGGCCACAAATGCATCAGTGTTAGCAAGATGCATGGAGAGTGGCATTAGACACCCCCGTGTATCTGCATCTGGCAGCGCATTCCCAATGGTGTGAACGGGCCCTCTGGCATCACTTAAGCATGTAATTTAAAGGATTTTTGTTTTTTTAAAGGCTTCCCTTTAAGCCACCTGAAAAGACCCTCTGCCCATTGAACCGTAAATTATTATTTTTTTTTTTGATACGTGTTCCCCAGGGTACTTCCCAGCTCCTTTACACTTTTTGTTTGGCAATTGCTTATTAGCTCAGGAAATGGTCAATATTGATTTCTAAGATTTAGCTATAGTGGGGTTCAGATGAAGGGTCTGAACCTAGGTCGTATTTGTCAAATCGAACCCAGGTATGTTCAATTATTCCTCTTGCTGACTTTCCTTTTGAAAATACTAATTCCCTGGCTACCCATTGTCATATTAGTGATTGCTTTCAAAGTAATTGACTGACAATAAGAATGCTGATTGGGCATTTTGACTTATCTCTGACTTTTTTTGATTGGCATGCATAGCTCAGCACAACTTCTTAAAAAGTGAAGCCAGAGACAGCAGAAAAAACAGAGGAAGGCCTGGCCTAACCCTGCTCCTGCTGTATATGTGTACTATGGCCTTATCCATTCCTCAGGCCAGATATTGCACAGTCATGACTTCAAATTAACCATAATAATGAATGTGTCCACAGCACATGGACTTCTTTTCTACAAAGCCTGCTTGGCAGGTGAAGATCTCCACAGCAGGGCTGAAAGTAGATATTTATTTATATGAATCACACTGAGAAGGGAAGTTTTAAAAGACAACTTTACTAAAAGTGAAATTGCTCTTTAAGGGATGATAATAAACACACATGTGCACATCCATGTAGCCATTTATCTCTCCCTCTATGTATTATTTTCTTTCATTTTCCCTTTCCTTCTCTACTGGAAGGCAGTGCAGCAAGTAATGAATCAGATTCCTCAGTAGCTCAGAGCAGGCATCATCCTTTGACACTTTGTAAGTAATGATCTGGATGCTTGAGAATTCAAATCTTTGTTATGTTTTTCCCTGAAGCGTTGCCAAGCCATGACTGATTTTTATAATGATCTTTAGAGAAAAGTTATACAACATTTATTTCAGATTTTCAAAGGTTTCCGTAAAAGACAGACCAATATACAATGAAACAAGTTGACCCAGTTTAGTTCCAAATGAGTATTTTCACCTCCTGCTTTAAACCATCAGATAAAACATCAACCATACACAGACGACGATATGTTGCCATAGGGCAAAGTGTTTTAAAAACAGAATACACTCAATGTACAATTTTCTAAAATTAACTAAGGAGCTTTGATTTTCATTTGAAGTTTTATGTTTATTACAGCAGCCTTTTGTTTGACATCAAAGCTTTAACTTCAAAGGTAATATTTCAGTAAATACTTGTTAAATAGTATCAGATAGTACTGGTTGTGGATATTTCATGCTATATAAATGTGGTGTATACATTTTTATAGCACAGCAATATTAAAATTTTCCTTAAACTAAATGTTCATCAAAGACAAAAATTAAAGCATACAAATAAAGACTGAAGTGAATGTAAAACTAGATCATGTTCACTTCTTACCATCTTTATCAAAACAGTTTTTTTATCAATATACAATGACTTGGATTTGAAGATAACAGAATATAGGAAGGTTCTATGTCAAGTTTGACGTACCCAAACAAAAATAAAGAGGTGAAAACCTATAGCCTATTTTTAAAGTGTATACTCCTAAAATGCAAATGGAACTTGGTGAATTCCTCTATCCCTTTAACATTGGTTTTGCAGTCTTTTAATAAATAAATGGTGATACTGCCAGTGTCCACCACATACTGCTTCCTGTAAAATTCTGGCAATGCTAACCACAATGCTGACTCCCATGGTAGAGTTGTCAGCTCAAGTCTTTTCGTATGGACTGCTAATAACAGCTTTTTTTCTGGCATCATATCACCCATTTTCTAGGTTTTAGAACTAACTCCTGAAATTAAGACATGTTTATATTTTAAAGATTGCAACTGTGCATGATATGTACAGTAAAAACAATATACCAAAGCAATTTCTCTAGAAGATTTAAATTTCTGCACCAGCTCTGAGAGCGACAGAAAGTTTATTCAGCTCAGTTGTCTCCAGTCCTCGTACAAATGGTGCAACAAATCAGAGAAAGTTGATATTGTCACTGTGAGATGAAGTGTAACCGTATTATACATATGCTAATGAACATTTCAGGTGTATAATAATTTGTAACAAAAGAAAAGGAAAAAAAAAAGTGTTTTTCTACCCTCTATTTCTGGTAATCTAAAGATGATTATTAGTGAAGGTTAGGGAGGAGGTAATTGATTTCTTGCTATGGAAAAAAGAAACCCTCTCTACTTCTTTTTCTGAATATGTTGGGATAATAACTGATATTTGAAACAACAATAGCAACACACACAGTATACATTATATACTCTGGGAGCAATTTGTTTTTATTTTTTACCAAGCTAAATAGAAAACTAAATAAATTGAAAAGTATCAGTTTTGGTGTAATAGTAATGTGCTTACAAATACCTTCTGTAATTGCATTTTTGACCCAAACCACAGTCTTGGAAAAAGAAAATTAAATTGGTGGAGTTAAGAACAAGCATGCTTTGCCATATGTGGAACTTTTCAAAGTCTTTTGTTTTGACAAATTATGTTACCATTACTAATGCTTTCTTTCCTTTTGAGTTCATTTCTCGATGGGGAAAAAGAGAACTCTGCGTTGAAATTGTCTCCTTCCTTCAATTACTGTATCTGCCCCAAGGGTCAAGTATTACAGAAAGAAAAACTGGTTTGTAAAGCACTGAAAATACAATGCTTTCAAGCAAACAAAATATAAACTTGAGAAGTTAGGCAACAAATAAAATTTTATTCTTTACAAAAGTGTATGATAATATATATATATATTAATATATACAGGTGTATGAAAAAATTCTATACACACACACACACACACACATATATATATATATATATATAATAGTGTGAGGATTTAGCATCATGGGAGATTTCAAGCACTCTATCCACTAGCTAACATGCATTTAATGGCTTTTCTGTCCTCAGTTATTTAAAAGAAGGTTTCTTGACATCAGATTTCCTACTTAGGGCATTAAGCATTACATTGATACAAAACAAATTGCTCAGTTTCTCCGACAACTTTAGCTCACTTGTAGCACTGTCTCTCCCTTTACCAGACAGTATCCCACACTATCATCAGATGGCAGACTGAATCAAATTCTCTTTTGTGAGGCTGGACAGGTACACATGATGTCAAAGTCAGGAGTCAAGCGCAGAGACCAGTAGCTTTAGCAGAGGGGAGGCTTCAACTGACCAGCTGGATAATTACAGAAGCAGGTCACCCTGGCAGATGACACAAGCTCACCCAAGATGCAGGGTCTAAACACTAACTGGTATTCACCAGAGCTCCTGATGGTGGCGATTGGTTTTTCTGCATGTAAGTGCCAGGTTATGGTCCTCAGGATAACCCCACCAGTAGGTGTCAAAACTGGTGTCCAATAGCAGATATAGCAGGTAGGGATCCAGCAGATGTGTAGTCAGTAAACAAGTCAAATGTTGAAAATGAGTGGTAATGAAGCTAAGGACAGCTGCATGTCTGCAAAGTAGCAAAATATTGGCTGTAGAAAGCACAATAATCTGGCAAACAGGGAGTGGAAAGGCATGGTTTAAATAGAAAGTTTGTGAGAGGAGCAAGGAGTTCAAGGTTCACCAGAAACAAGGTGCAATGCAAGAATATCTAAACCATCAGACAGGCTGCTATCCAGCATCCCAGGTTGCTCAGCAAGAATAACCACTGCCAGACACAGCAGCAGTGGTCGTGGGTTGAGATCCTGGTCCTGACACATGAACTCCCAAGAACAGACCCCATCTTCTTTTAATGTGTCCATGTCAGAACCATTAGCCTTGGCACCTTTTCCAGGACATTTCTACAATCCACAGCTATTATGGGTACTCTCCTGCCTTGCCTTGGTCCTAATCTGATAAAAGTAAATCCTTCACTACAGAACCTGTATGGTTAATCATCAGGATCATTTCTCCCATTAATTTTCAGATCACAGATACCTCTGCTTGCACAACTGCCCAAACAGCATTTCTGGGGGACCGCCCTACTATGTATCCAGAGGTATAATCTACGCTCCTTACAATTATGTTTCTAAGAGCAATATCTGATTATTTTAATCGAGTAACCCTAACAATATTACTCTCAGGCCATATACGCAATCTGGTAGCTCTTGGGGCATTAGGGTGAATCTCAAGATGTGGCATCTTGTAGGAACTTCCAGATCTCTGGGATTTTTGGGGTCTTACAGTAACCTAATCTGCAAGGGTTTCCCAGGTTTCCAGAGACAAAAAAAACTTAGAAAGCTCATCTTATGGTATTTTTTCTAAACCAAAACTTTTAACTTTATTTTGCTTGGCAGGGGTCATATTTTTGAAAAACATTTTTTTTCAAAAGAATCCAATTCTCTTTTGTTTGTTGCCACTAGCAACACCAAGAGAGGAAGATACTTTTTCTTTAATGGTACCTTCCTGAGCTCCGTGATATCTTTAGCACCCTTTTATTTACTGCGCTCAATTTCATTTTCAATTTCATTCTCCTGGAGTTTCTGGCACTGTGAGAAACCTTCCCAAACCAAAATCCTGTACAAGCACAGCTCCTACCCCAACGACATACAGAACTGTACCAACTCTACCTCCAATTTTACTAAGGGCCAATCACCCACCTTACTACAAATGTCAGTGTCTTTATTCATCTTAGATGGACATTCCATCTAAAAAGCATTTTTGAATTTTCCCATGGTAACTAGACTATCTGAAATAAGCAAAGCATTTCCATTTTCACCATTGTCAGAACCAAAAAAACGTTGGTATTTCTGCCTTTAGCAGGGCAATGAATGCAGATGGAATGGACACTGATGGGCAGTTATCTCCTGCAGCAATTTCAGGATGCTATAGGCAACAAGACTTTTACCAGATGAGAACTCTAAGTGCATGACTTGCCAGTCTCCACATTCAACACTGATCATTTCTCACTGTGCTTCATGGGCTTTACCTAGTTTGCCAGAGAAACCTACTTTTGGGTTGTGAGCCCAATTACTTTGTTCCAACTTTTGCCTCTGGCATTTTTACTAACATCTCCTTATTACTCCACAGAGACTCTTTAATCCCTTCTTGGGGTATGGACGGAATTTCTGTCATTTCCTCATCATTGCTTGGCAATTGTATTGCATGAGGTTTAGCACAATAGGATTTTTATCCTGTTTGTCCTTTAAAAAGAAAATTAAGGTACGCCCCCCTTGAAGTTCTAACTAGACCTTCATCCTGGCAAGCAGCCTGGGTGTTAAGGATAGAAGGCAGTTTTGAGCCCCCCCCCATTTCCTGAACCATACCAGGCCACATGCCTATAAACATTGGCAGGGTACCTTGCAAGGGAAATAGCCAAGCGTTCCCCATTGCAAGCACCTTGTTTCCATCTTGATGGAACAAAGGCCTTAGCCCCACATTCTGTATTGCACCCTGTACCCCAAATGTAAATTCATCTGCAATCACATTGCCCAGTGATATTGATCCTGCATTAATCATAATTACCCTCTGCCATGATGACCTGTCAGCCACTGATGCTGCTGGACAACATTGACTCTCTGTCCCATGATCTTGTTCCACTGTACTAACATTGCAAAATGACAGATCCCCAACTGACTAGTGTTTTAAACAAACCAGCCATGTATCCTGAGTGATGTAATTGGCAACCTGTACTACTATAGTAGTACATGTATAATGTAAACAGGGATCATAGAGAACAATTGTTTTCTATGTGTCCTTGGGTTGAGCCTGTGTTGATCAATGAAGCTCAATGCATTGGGTGTGAAAAAACAACTTTTTAATGTTAGAAATGACAAAGACTTTAAACCCAACCCTTACTTGCCCATAATGATTGATGTAAATTTAGCATATATCATAACTTAGTGATCACAGCTTGTCCAGTTTAGTTTTGTTTCAGCCTTTTCTTCAGCTGTGAACCTCTTCTACAATTGACTTGGGTTTCTATGTGGCTGAGCATAGTCATTCCAAAGATATGAAGAGTCCTTTTTTTAGGATTGTAGGTATAGGTATTGTGAAAGATTAGGACTAGACTAAAATGGAAAAAGCTAAGATCTCAGCAATACAGCCAACACAGGATGGAAACAGGTCTCTGCTCATGTTTATTCATCTAAAAGTGTAAAAAATACCACATCCACAATTATGGTTTATCTCTCTTCAGGCAGTCAGGAACTGTCTTTTTTGCATTAGTCACTAGTGACTGTTAGCTCCTGCCAGGGGCAGACTGACCATTTGGAAACTTGGGCACTGCCCGAAGGCCCGGGGTCAGTAGATGGCCCCATGAGATGCCACTGGTACCTTTTTCATAGGCTTTTTTGAGTTTGGGCAAGGACACAGGGGCCCCATGATCCCCTATGGCCCGGGGGCCCCATGTCAGTCTGCCCCTGGCTCCTGCTAAGACCTCAAGACTTGGAGGTGAATCTTTGAAATCAGGAAATGTCTCTATTTGGGTACACCATAACCTCCAACCAGGATCATCCCTTGAGGATGTTTTTCATGGTATCAATAAGAATACCATTTTTTCTGTTTCTCATAAAGCCATCTTGTATAAATTGTAATTCACAGAATGAGATAGAACACTTTCTTAAAGTGTTAGCAATGATTTGTTTGACTAAAATAATGAAAAGGTTTAGTTTCTGTTGTCATTGTGGTATGTCTTTTTCAAGAAATAATGAATATCTTATAGATATTTATTAATGTAATCAAGCTTTCCCAAGAAAACAGTTTATTTGCATTTTAAATATGTTCACTGTTTTAATGAATTGGAAAATATGATTGTTAGAAGACTAAAATAAAATATCCTAAACATATTTTACTAATGTTTGCAAGGGGCAAAATGAGCACCCAGGAAAGGAAAACCAGGTCGGTAGAGACAGGAAATATTGAATCTCTATGGAAATGCATGGTGATATAACCCCATACTGTATATGAAGAGCACTGTGAGGGGCATTTATCAGTTCTACCACGCAACGAGGCAATGTTGAAGAGGAGCAATAATACAGATTATAAAGCAGATTTATTCTAATATTGCAGCTTGATTAATAGAGTTTCCCTATGCTGCTTTATAGTAGAACTGCCAAATACCATACTTTCCCTTTTCCATATGTTTACTCAAACCTCTACAAAACTACAGTTGCAGTTGACTGCCCAGGATTACAGGTGCAAGGGTCACAAGTACACAGAAAACTGTTGCATACTGTATATTTTGCTGAATTAGAGGCAGTCTTATTTGCCATAGATGAATATTCATTTTGTCAATAATTTGCTTGGTAAATGCCCCATTATACGGAAAAAACTGACTTTTAGTTAAAAAAAAATTCTCTATAACTTTAGTGACCTATGTTATATGTTGCACAGGCAACTAAATTATGTAGAAACCTTCTGTTAATTAATTTTGAAATGATGAGTCAAATTTTAATAGATGGATTTGATAGGCCCACCAATCAGTATTACCCCAAGTAAGTCTGTGGAAGAAAGTTCTATAACAATATAGACACTTGAGGATTAGGCAGAGTAGTTATGAGGAGTCTTTGAGCTACTAGAACGCCAGAATGGGGCCCTCTTGCACAGATTAATGGTAATTATTGAATATATCCCTGGAATTTACATATACAGTACAGTATGTGTTTGTCTTGGGCTTTGTCTACTATATGTATGTTTAACCTTTTGGTGCTGGGGCTGGGCCTTGATGCCGAGAGGCCACATATTTGTATACCCAAAGTAAACATACACGTGTCGAGTGCGCGCACCCTGTGAGCTCCCAGTACATTTACCAGTGCCTCCCAGGTGCAAGCAGCGATCAGGACCTTTTCAATCATGTGACCACTGTGACAGCCAGTCATAAAGGTCACATGACCCTAAACCCAGCCCCTGCCTCCCGGCATCAAAAACCCCTTAAAGGGCCGGTGCCAAGAGGTTAAGACTATGTTAGAGCATGCTTCATAATGTCTCTGCTTAATAATTTATCTGTATATAATACAGTTTGTTAGATTTCGGCCTTTTCACTATAATACAATTAATTTCTGTTGTGTTGAAGCTAATACTAAAGTATACAAACTCTCTTTACCAAATCATGTTACCAGAGATATTAGATGACAAAATATATACATTTTGGGTAACACTGTTAAAACATATGTGATTTTAGGAATTGGAAATTAGCCAAAGTAATGCACCTGACCACAGATCAAGTGCAATGCTTTGGCTAATAACAGTGCATGATGATGTCACAAGGGGGCAGGGCCACCCGATGATGTCAACCGAGTGATCCCACCACCTTGTGACATCTTTACAGTGTTTAAGAACTGTCAGGCAGGCACAACTGTCAGATGGCAGAAACCAGCGTTGAGAATGGAGTGTTTTTTTTTCTTTTACGAGTTGTTGTGGACGCAGGCATCGTCATTGATGATGGATATAATTTGGAGGACATTTTTTTAATTTTTGTTTTTAATAAAGGACTTGTCAAAGACTGTCTTCTGTAATTTTTTACACTACACTTTTTTTGTGAATGAGTAGCGGTACCATGTACCCCATACTCATTAACATGGAAGGGGTTGGGATTTGGGGGTCCCCTGGTAAAGGGAGTTCCAGAGTCTGATAAGCCCCCTGCCCGCAGACCCCCACACCCACCGGCCATGGTTGTGGGGAAGAAGCTCTTGTCCCCATCAACATGGGGACAAAGTGCTTTGGGGGGGAAGCCCCCCTGCCCCAAAGCACCCCCCCATGTTGAGGGCATGTGGCCTGGTATGGTTCAGGAGGGGGGTTCTTGCTCGTGCTCCCCCTTTCCTGACCTGCTGGGCTGCAAAATTTTGATGTGGGGGGTTACCCTCAAAATCAATACCAGACCCAAAGGGTTTGGTATGGATGGGGGGACCTCATGCCATTTTAAAAAATGTTTTTAATTGCCGGCAATTCTTTTTACATTCAGCTGTCAGCGGGGAACCCCGCTGACAACTGAAACATTAAAGAATGTTTACACTACTAAACTACTGCATGACTTAAAAATATAACTCATGCGGCATTTTAGTAGCTGTGTGGTATCTTACCACATACTAAGATGCGGTAAGATACCGCTTAGTGAATTGTCCCTGTTCGAAGTTCACCGTGTTCACCGTGAACCGAACAGAAGGGTGTTCGGCCCTTCACTAACATAAACTGCTAAACTCCACAAGATGTGGTTTGTGGTAAGACAGGATAAAACGCATTCAGAAGTTAAGGTCATATATTTTGCAGACAATTTTCTATTACAGTATACACATGACACCAAAAACAGTTTTTAAAATTTATTTTTACTCATCCATATGTTCAATAATTTTTTTTCCAAATGCACAGAACTCGTGACATTTGTTTGTAATGTGTGAGGTACATTTGACATCTTATGAAAATCATTCATTCAGCAGCATGCCAGCATTTTGTTTTGTCTAAGATATTAATGGCACAGCTACATCTTTCATTTCCGGCAGGTCTATATATGGCACACCTGTTTTCTGCTACTGAGGAGTACATTTATAGGCTACATGGAATTACAGTGTCTGAGGCAAAGATAATTTGAGCCATGTACTCTGTGTTCTTGCAAGCAGTCTATAAGCAGACTCTTTTCAATGAGAAATAAGTAAACCAATGAATCAAATAATCTGGTGGATATTTGCCAGTGGAGGGTACAATTGAATTAAGCAAATTACACTGCTCACAAAAATTAAATGAACATTTTGAAAACACATAAGATCTCAATGGGGAAAAATATCATGCTGGATATCAATACTGATATGGACTGGGTAATGAGTTAGGAACGTAAGGATACTCCATCATTTGATGGAAATGAAAATGATCAACCTACAGAGGACTGAATTCAAAGACATTCCAAAAATCAAAGTGAAAAATTTATACAGCAGGCTACTCCATTTTACTGAAATTTAATTGCAACAACTCAAAATGGTACTCAATAGTTTGTATGGCCCCCATGTGCTTGTATGTATGCCTGACAATGTTGGGGCATGATCCTAATAAGACGACGGATGGTGTCCTGGGGTATTTCCTCCCAGATCTGGAACAGGGCATCACTGAGCTCCTGGACAGTCTGAGGTGCAACCTGGTGGTGTCAGATGGACCAAAACATGATATCCCAGAGGTGTTTTATTGGATTTAGGTCAGGCGAGTGTGGATGCCATTCAGTGGTATCAATTCCTTCATTCTGTAGGAACTGCCTGCATACTCTCGCCACATGAGCCCGGGCATTGTCATGCAGCAGGAAAAACCCAGGACCCACTTCACCAGCGTAGGGTCTGACAATGGGTCCAAGGATTTCATCCCGATACGTAATGGCAGTCAGGGTGCCATTGTCTAGCCTGTAGAGGTCTGTGCATCTCTCCATGGATATGCATCCCATCACTGACCCACCACCAAAATGCTGAACAATGTTACAGGCAGCATAACATTCTCCATGGCTTCCTTAGACCCTTTCACTTCTGTCACATGTTCTCAGGGTGAACCTGCTGTCATCTGTGAAAAGCTCCAGTGGCAAACCTGCCAATTCTGGTGTTCAATGGCAAATAACAATCAAGCTCTATGGTGCCGGGCAGTAAGCACAGGGCCTACTAGAGCATGTTGTGTAGGGGACCCTCATGAAGTATGTTTCTGATTGTTTTGTCAGAGACATTCACACCAGTGGCCTGTTGGAGGTCATTTTGTAGGTATATCCCTTTGGTCTGATGATTTGGAATTTAATATATCCTGTATTTCATACCATCTTTAGTCTCATTGGGGGGATGTTCTGGTGCCCCTCTGTCAGTCCTTGTTGTCTGGTGACTTACATCTGACCGCTCTTGCCCTCTTGGATGATGCACCCCACCGGAACATGGTGACCAGACTCTCATCTTGGAAGTCATCCTCTCTTTTGCTCTGACATATGCTTTTGTAAGTAAAAAATTTGGTTATGTGAAAAACATTTTTTGGATTATCTGTTTATTTATTTTTTGGTATACTCATTTATGATTGTTTATATATCTACTAGAAAGTCCTTTGACTTTCATGCCCCCTGAGGAAGATTTAGAATGTGGAATGACTGAAATGTGTCGGGATTTTTCTTTCTTTTCTGTGTGGTTTCATATTTTTGTTTTAAGAGTTCTCTTGTAAGAAAACTGTCAGAGCAATATTCTTTTTAGAAATCATGTATTTAATATTACAATGGAAATGTGTATGTAATAAAAGTTGCTAAAAATCTTTTTTAACCAAATGTCTCTTTCAATATTTGTATGATGCTATTGCTGCATTAAAGTCCCACTGGGTTTTTTTTGGGTACATATGTTACACTCTGTGGATTTGTAATTGAATAGTAAGCTTACAACGTCTTTGTGGCCAGCCAACTATTAGTTTCCATCCATTGTGGGTGTCTTTAGCTTGGTTCCGATTACCATGGTTACCTGTAAACATGTTTGGAGCTCTATTTAATGGACGCACATCACAGGGCTCCTTACCCTGAGGAAGTCACGTGACCAGTGACACAATGTGTTGGCAGGAGCTTAGTGACATCACTTCCGGTATCGTGCAAACAAGAAAATGCGGCGAGAGGAACCATCTTTGACATTGGATTTTTATATGCGGTTGCACTATGAATTGTCCTTCTTTCCCTTGAGCATATACCCTCTTAGTGGGAACTCTGAAGTTTGGTCTCTTAAAGGGCCAGTACCAAGGAAATAGCCACTAAAGGATAGCAGTGGATGACCAGAGATTGATCAACTGTTAAAGTGCCTGTGAACTATTTTCCATATAGGTCAAGGAAGAAGGTGAGTGCATGGTACACTTATTGGTGATGGGAAACACTATGGATTATTGCACACGTTGGATAATGTGAATACTGAAACACTTTGTTGTGGAGCACGTTGGGTTCTGTTCAATGTAAGTGCATACATTTAGTTCACTTAGTGTGTAGTTTATTTAACTGGTGTTGCACTACAGAAGATATTTTGTATTTTAAGCATGGTTTGGATTCGTGACTGAGTGAAGATATATTTGGAGGGAGTAAAACAGGGATTTATTGCAATATAAAGCATATACATTCCAACCAGGGGCAGACTGACCATTTGGAAACTCGGGCACTGCCCGAGGACCCAGGGTCAGTAGGGGGCCCCATGAGATGCCCCTGGTACTTTTTTCATAGGCTTTTTTGAGTTTGGGCAAGGACACAGGGGCCCCATGATCCCTATTGCCCGGGGGCCCCAAGAGTTGTCAGTCCGCCCCTGATTCCAACAAAACACATTTGACCTAATATAATATGTAGGTCGAACTTTAAGGTGAGTAGGGAGTGCATCCTTAATACAAGCACGTTTTGGAAAGTCGATGAGAGCACAATATTAGGACATTTTGAATGTCGGATTGGATCACTACTTTTTCACAGTTGATTTATGGTGGACTGATGCTTATTGTTTACTTGAGTTTTATATACTTTTGATGAGGAGTTAGCACACTACATTTCATCTTAGTAGAAAATCTTTTTTTGAGTGAGAGCACACTTAGTGAGTGGTTGCAGCAATCTCCCCTTCTTTCATTTATTTATTTAGTATTATTAATGCTTATGGTGTAGCAGCGCATGAGTGTGAGCCACCTTATTTAATCTAACTTGATTAATATATGCCCATATGAAATGGAAACAGCTCATAGGCTCATAGGTATTAAATAGTTACAGTGGGGGTTGTTTACTAAAGCTAGAGAGTGCAAAATCTGGCGCAGCTCTGCACAGAAACAAATCAGCTTCCAGGTTTTATTGCCAAAGCTTAAATAAATACATTGAAGTTAGAAGCTGATTGGCTACCATGCACAGCTGTGCCAGATTCTGAGTGATTCAGTTTTAGTAAATCTCCCTTAAAGTGTTACTAAACCCGCAACAGTAAAATCAGTCTGTAGATGCAGTAAAGCGTACTTGTTATACTCACTGTGGAACCTAAGGGGTTAACCCTCTGCATTGTGTAAAAAGTCCCTTTGGTCCTGTTTTCTCTGCCACTCCTCTTGTTCAAATGTCCACCTGATAAGACAGACTGAACCTGTAACCACGTGCACATGCTCAGTTTAGTGTGTATTGCTAAAGAGGTTTTTTTTTTAAATTTTTCCTTGGGAGACTTCATGTGATCAGCACAGGGCCAATCAGCACTGTCCAGACAGAGGGTCAGGGGTTCTGCATCCCCCTAGATCAGAAAGAAAACTCCTACAAACTTTAACCAGTGCTCTGCTGAAGTCACAAGACTGCTCTAGCTGCTGATGAGAAAAACTATTTAGCAGTTTATATTTATTAAAATAATTGCATTTCCATGTTCTGTGTACTGTGGAAGACCAGATAGAGTGAATGCAGGGTCCTGGGTTTAGTAACACTTTAATTCATTTTGTAAAACGCTGCGCAAACTGTTGGCGCTATACCAATCCTGTATAATAATAATAGTTACATACTACTCTCCTATAAAACCCAGGTATTAATTTTTAAGGATGTTGTACCTCTTCATACTCTATCCAAGACAAAAGGGCATTTTTTTTGTAATCGGCTTTTAAGTTGTGGATTACACCAATGCATCAGTGTGAGAATCTAAAGCACAAACACAAGAGAAAACATTTATACAAGAGAAGACATTAACCATTTGTCTTTCAGGTAGATGTGAGACACTAAAGACCAAAGGCATAGTTATAGCCATAGCAACCTCTGTAGCTGCTAAGGGATCTGGAGTGGAAAGGGGGGCCCATTAATGATGCTGTTGAGGAAAACTCTGAAGTCTCCAGGAGGAATCATCAGGGTCATTGTTGGTGATAACATAGATCCCTCTCCATGCAATAGGGAGCAGTTGTTTAGCTGCCTTAACCTTGTAGATGTATAGCTCAATGAACTTATCCTAAAGTCCACAAGATAGAAATTAACCCTGTATGCCTAAAGTGGTCAGAAATCCCAGAGTGTATCCTCAGCTAATGTATAAAGATGCTTGTCATAGGGATAGGGCTTCAAAAAGAAAGGTGGAATGGTAGAAGTATACTATGTTGACAGATCTCCTGCTACCTCTCCTTGATTTAGTTATTTTTTAATCAATGACACATGAGGGTTGATTTACTAAAGGCAAATAGGCTGTGCACTGCAAGTGCACTGAAAATGCTGTTGTTCTAGGTCTGAGGGGAACATTTAAGGAAAATAAAAAAACAGTATTTTTGCTTGCACGATTGGATGAAAGAAATCAGCAGAGCTTCAGCACATTTCAGAGCTTCCCCTTGGATATAAAGCAACTGCACAGTATATTTACCTTTCGTAAATCAACCCCACAGTGTCACACTTGACACAGCCCGGTGTCACAGAGAGGGGTCACTGTGGGGCCCCATCAAAAATTTGCTATTGAACCCTATGATCTGTAGTTATGTCCCTGTCCCTTACTAAATAAAGAAGAAAAAAGTGCCTCTAAGTGCAGTATGTAACAACATTTAGTTGGAAGCATTGTAAAAGCACTCACATTGTATTAGAAATACCACTATTTACAATTGCCTTCTTCAGTTGCCTTTTTAATTGTGCTTACCATTGTTAATTAGCTATTGGTCCTTCTATATATATATATATATATACATAAGGCCACATCCTCCATCTTCAGCTTGAGAAGGGAGCGCACGTCTGTCCTTTAATGGTTTAGCGCATGCTCTGAAACGCATCACTTTGCATGTTGGTCTCCCCAACATCATCACGCTGACGCTGACGTTGTGCTTCAAGGTGCACTCCAGACGCCATCTTCAGAGACTTCACATGCTGGCCGGCTTTCTTGTGACATCCACAGTCTCCCTTAGCGCGGACACGGCCATTGCAGTGAGCAATCATGTCTGCAAACTGTCTGAAAACTACTATTATATTATACCATTAAGCAATCAACAATAAATCATTTTTAGGGAGCTTAAATCCAGGACTCAGCTATTACTCCACTTACCTGAGCCTTCTTATTTTTTACACAATGTGAGTGCTATTACATTGCTTCCCAATAAATGTTGTTACATATTGCACTTAAAGGCACTTTTTTCTTGCTTATCATCACACAGAACCTGCTACAGCTATAAGAGCTTGCCCTAGTGCTATATGGACTCATTTGCACTATATTGCATTTATGACATTGGATTTATGAACATTTATCTTGTGCCCCTTGCCAATAGGATTTGGGGATCTGTATGCGCTGATTTTCTCTGTTTTAGTGGGGGTTTTTTTCTGTTCCTTACTAAATAAACCCAGGGGTATTTACGCATACATAAACATAGATAGATAGAAACCCTAAAGTGGTTATAAATGCATTTTTGTAAAATAACAAACAGGTTTATACTTACCTGCTCTATACAATGGAATTGCACAGAGTGGCCCAGAACCTCCTTTTCTCAGGTCCCATGCTGGCACTCCTGGCTCCTCCTCTCCATCAAGATGCTTTTTATGGGGGCACTTGTGCAAAGTCGCCCCTGAGCTGTGCTGCCTGTGTCCATAGATGATCCCTGGCTTTGACTGACAACGCCACCCGCTGCCTCAGCAAAGCCTGTGAGACCAGAAAGTGAGAGGAGGAAAAAACTGCAGATGGGCATAGCGCTGGATCGAATGAGGGCTCAGGTAAGTAAAGGGGAAGGAGAGAGGCGCGATACAGATGTTTAAACATTTGTTTACCTTAATGCAAGGAATGCATCAAGGCAAAACATTTTTAGGCTTTATAACCACTTTAACTATAGCTTAGCTTTGCTACAGATGTTTAATATGTATATAGGAAGATATTACTGATATTATTACTATAGAACGTTACGTTTAGTACTTTGAATAACATCATGCTCAGAGTTCCGATACAATTATGGTTACATAATAAAATTTTTTAGCTTTCTTATTTTTTCATCCAGATACCTAAATGTAAGTAATTTTATAAACTCTGTTCTGCAGCAGCAACTGGCACAAAGGTACTATTTTCAATTTAATGCTGCGGCTTCAGAGGAAATGTGATAGCACTGAAACTATTGCTAATGCAATTTTCAATATTGTAACAGAAACAGCTAACAAATAAGATAAGCAGCAACTTTACAGATATGTCTGGTTCTGGTTAAAATTGTTTTCACTCTATCAATCATTAATGATGGAATATATGATAGAAGTGAGGCACAGGGTATACACGGTGAAGCAGATTTTCTCTGGAATACGTCAAATGCAGTAATAATTCAATGATATTGCTCAGGAAAACCTGAGATCACCATAAGCATCCTCAGGGCTGTATTTACCTTTCAGCAATCCAAGGCTAATGCCTAGGGCAGCAAATAAAATGGGACAACAATAAACAGTAACATGTACAGTGTGTTAACTGTAATTCTTAATTCATCATTTCAACTGCAGAACTCAAAGTTGGGGGGGGGGGGGTGGCAAACATGAGACTCTAGACTCTGCAGCCCAATTACCATATAAACATAATCCATTTCTCTGAATGCTCCTAATTATTGGACTGCAACTTCAATATGAAGTCAGTATATAAGGCAGGATATATATAGTCTCCAATAGTGCATTTTGGTTTCAAATGTAATGCTCATAACCTTTTTAATACAGCTAAAGCCAAAACTGGCAAAACCTTGCAATAGGGAGTTATTATTGATATGTGGCTAGAGCAGAATGTTCTCTAAATACAGCTTTTTGCATCCTAATTTAGGTTATACTTACTTACTATACTAACAATAATTCAAAGCAATATTTTAGTATTAGTAATAAATAAACAGCGCAAAACAAAAAACCTCCTCACCAAATAAATAGCATCAATAAACCTCAATAATAAAAAATATAAAAATATATAAATAAAAAGTGTCCAAGAAAATATATAAAGTGTGTACACAAAAATAAAAATAAATAAAAAAATATATAATATATAAACAAAGTCCTTCTTCCCAAAATATATAATCCAAAAAATCTTCTCCCAAAGAAATGATTATATATATTTTTTTATTTTTTTGATTATATATTTTGGGAAGAAGGGCTTTATTTATATATTTTATATTTTTTTTATTTATTTTTATTTTTGTGTACACACTTTATATATTTTCTTGGACACTTTATATATATATATATATATATATATATATATATATATATATATTTTATATTTTTTATTATTGAGGTTTATTGATGCTATTTATTTGGTAAGGAGGTATTTCCTTTTGCACTGTTTATTTATTACTATTTTCTAATTGGTGTATTACACCGGTGCGCAGCAGCATACCTTTACCTTTATCACCTATTGTAATGTTTTCCTGTGCGCTGGGGTTTGTGACATATTTAATATTCTAGTATTCCATGTTTATGACTATTAGTTCATTTTGTAACATAGATGAAAACAAATACAACATATGTAATGTATACAGTATATATATATATATAATACTAGTAAGAAATTGATGCATTGCAAGTAATTGAAAATCATCAGCAGTCTTTTTTTAAAATAGAACAGACAGCAAGCAATTTGCTATCTAGCAAGATTCTGAATATACAGGCATACAAAGCAGTGGCATCACTAAGCCTAGTCGCCCAAGGAACATGCCCTTAATATTTACTATTCTGGGGAGGGTGAGTTAACTCAAAAGTTATTTTTAAAGACTGACTGCAGATCAGCTGTAAAACGTATTGCTGGGAAGGTGTTCACTATTTTAATAATTCATTATAGTTACTCATATGTGTAAGCAGAGTTACAACAAAGTATCAAATACATACAGCTATGCATTCCGATTGATATTCAGCATCTTACCTACTTTCTGATCTATAAGAATAATTTTAAGGATTACTCAAGAATTGTAAAACAATTACTCTATGACACACAGCAATGGTTAAATGTCAGACATTGCTAAGATCTTTTGTTGTGTGCATGCCTCATTAGCACATCATTCTTCCTTGCCTAACTGTAACACAGCCTGTCAAATCCTGTGGCCCAGGCAGTAAAGGTCATAATGATTAGTTCTTGGCTGTTCTGTCTATTTTAGATAAGTTTCTTTTAAATGTGAACGAAGACTGTAGCTGAAATCCTTTCAGAGGTAATATTATCCATTAGGTAGAGAGTCAGAAAACCAAATGCTCTAATTAGAATCCACGGAGAGCGAGCAAAGAAATCAAGCATTCATTTTCTTAGCTTGCAATGACCTTGCGAAATCCAACTGTGTTGTATTGCAGATGAGTAAAATAGCTGGAAATATTAGTAACAAAAGCCTGTCGTGGTCTGATGACCTTTATGCATTCATGACAAGTCTTATGCATTCCACCACTGTGTGAATTTTCCACCTTCCCTTCTTAGCACTAATTAAGATTTCACATCTGCCATTGCGTAATTAACTGCTGCGCCCTGCCAGTAAACATGAATACATTGTAAACAGCATTCAATAGATTTAAAAAAAAGATAACATGTAAATTGGCAACAAATGTGGTTGAGAATAAAAACATATTAATGCTTATTTTAATCGATAATCATACCTTTAGAAAATTGTTAAAGTTTGTGTCTTAGATTGTAAGCTCCAAGGATCAGGGCCCTCCTAACTCTCATGTATTGAACTGTATCATTGCTAATTGTCTCCCTTTATATTGTAAAGCACTGAGCAAACTGTTGGTGCTATATAAATTCTGTATAATAATAATAATAATGTAAACCCTAACAATAAACATATCTTATTTGCTTCCTTTGGTCTGTTAAAGTGGTTGTACATCTCAGACATAAAAATGAACAAAGCATATCCTTCTATATTGTGTGCTTGTCTCAATTAAGAGCATGAATAGTAATTTCTGTCTGCTGCTTCATTTCTCTGCTATCAGCATGAATCACATCTGGCAAGTTTTCCTGACACAAAGAGAAAAATGGTGACAGGGGAGGGACCTTCAGCAGAATAACAGCCTCAGCTCTGTTCCTGTGTGCTGTGTAGAGGGGGGAGGGTGTCTCTTTCCTTCAATCAACTTCAGAAATCTCCTCACTGAACTCTGCAGAGTGTAACTGCAGCTCTCCTCCCCCTTTTTTAATTATCAGAAAAGCTTTATAAAGTCAGAACTTTGAACAGATGTAGAGTAGAGAAGGTTGCAGATAAACAGGTACAACTTATGTGGGAGGATTTGTTTAAGATTTGTGTA
Organism: Staurois parvus; assembly: GCF_062004578.1. Taxonomy (NCBI): domain Eukaryota; kingdom Metazoa; phylum Chordata; class Amphibia; order Anura; family Ranidae; genus Staurois; species Staurois parvus. The sequence continues at coordinate 35,710 of NW_028318576.1, read as the reverse complement.
TCAGCTGAGACCAGTCACTTCACTGGATATATGGAAGGGTTTACAACTACTTTAAATATGCCATTGATAGCATTTTATAATATTTGATAAATGCAAAACAACCCAGAAAATAATGTCAAAGCAGTCCTGTGTCTTGTGCAAACGTCTGAATAGTTCTTCAGATCTTATGCTGAAATAGAGAACAATTAGTCTCTGTATTGGGGAGATGATGATAAGGACTGTGGAGGGAGGGATTCAGGAGATTAGTAAAAGATAACTAGGAAGGGCTGATACCACAAAATATCCACACAAATGCTGCATGTCAACCTGCAACAGAAGTGCATTTATGACAGAAGCATTTTTCTGTATTTGCAGCATTTGTATACACTTTGTGTCTGGGACAACTTTTAATTCTTTTCACACACATGTTAACATCAGCATTTGTTGCTAGAAACGTACCTGCAATCCCAAAACACTATATATTTTCTGAAAGCAGATGCCCTACAATAAAAAGTGTGGAAATTGAAATTTCTTATGTTGCACAATATTTGTGTAGCTGTTTGTCAAGAGCATACTTTTTAGGAAAAATACAATAAAATAAATTTAAGTGCACACAAACACAATATAATACCCATTTTGTTAGTAAAACATATAAAATGGGATTGCATTGAGTTACTAGATACCAAACACATCAAGGCTCAGAATTATGAGCACCTGTGAAATGGTGAATAACTACAGTACTTAACATTTTTATCAGGTGACACTTTAACCTCCCTAGCGGTATGATTATGTCCATATTTCTGTGCTGAAAGAGGTAAATTTTTTTGCATGGAAATATGTCGTTTTTTTATTGTAGGCCTGTAATTGTTCGGAATAACTCACTGAAATCTGTCCCAACAAGAGTTTAGTAAACATTCCGGGTAGGATAAAATTTGAAACACAAAATCATAAATTATAATTTAATAAATAATCATAAAAAATACTAATAAATTTATTTCAATAATATAATCAAACCAAAAACACTGAAATTTGAAATATAGCGCCAAGTTCGCACATCACTTAGCAAAGTCACAAAATCGTTTTCAGTGTCTGATGACGAATTTCCCCACAAATCATTATCACTCAATTCTGCAAGTGGTTCTGATTTACTATCGCTGTTCTCTAGCTGGTCTAAAACCGCTTTTGACCTAAAGGGACGCTTTTTGGACGCCATGGACGTTTCTAAGCTTCCAGGCAGAAAGAACAGTAAAAATGCAGGCAGGGCACAGGACAAAGCACTAGAGACAAAATGTATGTGAAATGGGTTGAAACAGCAATGTTTTACAATGTTATTTTAGTTTATTAGAAAATGAAATTCTTTAAAATGTTTTAATTTGCTGCCGGTTCCGGCCCCCGTACGTCCCGACGCTCACAGGGACCGGAACACGGAAACTGGATGCCGGCATCGGCTGGAGGAGATGGCCGGGGATGCTGCAGGGGATGCATCGCGGGAGCGAAGGACAAGGTAAGCGCTGCAGGGAATCCCTGAGCATGGTAAGCCCGAGTGTAGCTCGGGGTTATCGCTTTTGGTACTGAAACTTTACCCCAAGCTACGCTCAGGAATACCGCCAGGGAGGTTAAAGGTCTTTACAAGTTTAGAGTTAACCATGACTTATGGCCCTAGAATTATTGCTTTTTTGCTTCAACATTTGCGGTGATATCTTTATGAAATTGCTGTTTACATACGCATGTGGAGCCTACATGTTAGTTTGGATTTACAAGTATGCATGGGATTGGGGGTGGAGGGTGCAAAGATCACCAATTATGACCTAGGAAAGGTTTTACTAAAAAACATGTAAGTATTACACATCACCTGTTCCTAATACAATCAGCTTTTATGAAGAGGTCTTAATTGGCTAATGATCTTTGTTCTGAGAGAGGGAAACTGTTTGATCACAGCTGGAATCTACAAGTAAGTGTGTATATTTGTTGAGAAGCAGAGAAATTGTGGTATGGAGAAGTGGAAAAGGCCAAGAAAGAATAACCTATTCAGGTCATGTTACACCAATGGATTGTTCTAATTAGCATTGAGAATGAGAATATTCTGATTACCAGCAGTCTCATTTTTTTTCATCTGCAGACAATAAACACAATATTTCTAGTTCAGAACAACAAAATATGTGCATTCATTGAAATAACCCTTGCCTACTGTGTGGGAGTTTGCTTAAAATAAAAGTGGGCATTCTACATATAATTTTTACACTTATTTACTGTAGTACAGACTATTCAAAGGAAGCATACTGGGGCAGTGAGTCATTTTGAGATTAAATTTGTTTTCATGCTGTATTATGGCCTTGTGTTATAAAAGAAAAATGCAGAATATATTGTTTTCATAGAAGTTGTTTTTAAATAAAAAAAAAACATATGTCCATAAAAAGATTGAAAGTTGGTGTAAACATGTTGTGATCACTGTATTGCATTGTACTGTACAGTGCGTGTATACATTGTACAGTACAGATCCAATGAAAACATACAAGGATAGACAAATTAACAAAACGAATACTAAGCCATTTTCTGTTTCATAACTGCCAGCTATAGATTTGTTTTTGTCCCATCTACCTCAATACAAATGAAGGGATCTGTTAATATTTTTTGAAAGAACTAATATGTTTTTTTAGTCTGATCTGCAGGGAGTAGTTAGGCTGCAGCCAGCCGAAGTGTTCCTTCATGAGTATGTGTTACTAAGCATGGATAGTTACTACTTCTGCCAGATGCTGCGAATGTACTGGAAAAGTTAACAATTAGTATTATGAATGTTTAAAATCCCTCCTGGGAGTCTTTTCAGGATGCTGGCTTGCTGAATGAGAAGTAATTAGCCTTAAAGCTTAACTCCAGACACAAAAACGTTTATTTAAATATAATCCTAAATAGCCCTACTGACCAGCACCCTATAGCCTGTATGGTTCAAAGACTTCCTGAAGATGCTGCCAGCGTACGTAGAAGCATGATTCCGTCACTTCTGGGTTCCTGTGACGTGACGTCCTGCCCAGCAAAAGCGAGGCTTGTAACGCACGTCGGACATTTTTTGGAACATACAGGCTATACAGACTAGTGCCGGTCAGTAGGGCACCTTGACATGTAAGTGCAGCACTGTATGATTTATATTGTGTTAAATTCAATAAAAATGCTACACTTAGAATGCTAAAAAACTCATTTGATTAATTTGAGCCACTTGGAGCATCCCTTCATTGGTAAGGAGAGCCTGATATCAATACTCATTGAATCTTGGGAGTATCCATCTGGGGCCATTATCTGTGATGCGCTGTTGACCAGGAGGAATACTCTATGAGAGCCAGATGTGGACCTTCCATGCATATCTTAATGATGTGTTTTTTGACCACCTTAATCGGGGTCAAATACTTCAGGTGAGTGTGAAATTCACTTTTTTCATTTGCATGAGGAGAAAGCGCACAACGTTTTGGTCCACAGCAACATATCTTGAAGGGACTGTCACTATAAATATTGGGATTATTTTTTTTTATGCTCACTAATGTTAAATTCACTACTGTATAGATATAATTGGGAGTATTTATTAGCACAATTTGTATTAGCTGCTATAAGATGCAGAGAGATGTTTTGTTGAATTTATGTTATAAGGTTACACAGTGCCAATCTATTCACGATTGTTTGTGCTGTACATAGCCTCTGCAGATAACAGATCTGTGGGAGAGACCCAGAAGGCCCTACTATAGGCTGCTTGCAGAAAACTACAGGAGGGGGCTGAGACAAGACCACTCTCCCTGCAAAAGGAGAGAGGGCAACACTGACTGGTCTTTATTACAAGATACTCCTGCACAAAGGCGTTTCACACTACAATTGCTGCACAGATCTGGAGGAAATACAAAGGGTGCACCAAGATTCAAGTAAGATTACACATCACTCTTGTATTTATTTCAGGCACTTATATAGTGCCGTCAATTTACATATATATTGTACAATCACATCAGTCCCTAACCCTCAAGGGGCATACAATCTAAGGTCCCTAACTTACATTCATATACTAGGGCCAATTTAGACAATTAACCTACCAGCATGTCTTTGGAGTGTGGGCAGAAACCCACACAGGCACAGGGAGAACATGCAAACTCCAGGCAGGAGGTGCTGTGGCTGGGATTTGAACCAATGACCCTAATACTGCCAGGTGGAAGTGCTAACCATTTAGCCACTGTGCTACCCACATTTAGATGTTTTCTTATCAGGGAGTTTAAAGAAGAACATCGGGCTGTCCCTGCTGTCACTGGATGGATGTGGTAAGTGTCTTATTTACAGAAAAGTTTACATTAGAACCAGAACAAGATGCTATTAGAACCTTTATCTCTAAGACGGCAAATTCCATGAGATAACTGGGTCAGCAAAGCTCGTAGAAGACAGAATAAAAGTGCCAGGACTTTGAAGAGGAATACAGACTAATCAGGGGATTTGAGGCCAATAGGATATTGGGTCCAATAATTAATGTGTTATTATCCTTACCATTTTCTAGTAATTGAGAATAAACCAGTTTAATGCTTATTATACCAAAATGGCTTCTGTCTTCCATTTTATTACACAACCTGGAAAAGAACATTTAATATGTAAGTTATTATTAATCTAAAGGTCAATCTTTATTGCTAGCAGTGTTACAGAGTGGGGTTTAATTACGAAAGCTGGAGAGTGCAAAATCAGGCTCATGTCAGCATAGAAACCAATCAGCATCTAACCTCAGCTTGTTCAATAAAGCTTTGGCAATAAAACCTGGAAACTGATTGGTTTCTATGCAGAAGTGAGCACTCTCCAGCTTTAGTAAATAAACCCCACTCTGTAACACTGCTAGCAATAAAGGTTGACCTTCAACCTGTGAAGACCTTGACAGGATCCTGGAAGCACTCCATAGTATGCAGTGTGCATGTGGCCACATTCCAAACAAGACCACGTTCCAATGAACTTCTGATGCGCATGTGGCAATTAAAAACTCTGTTAACTGCATTGGAGTATCTGTAGCAATCGAGATTTAAACATGAACAATCATATCCTAATCTCAGAAAATGAAAGAGAAAAGCAGGAAAAAAAGTATTTTATTGGTAACCAAAGTAAGCTAAATAAGTGGTGACAGTATACAGGGGCTCAGATTGGCAGTACAGGCAGTCCCATCCAGTCAGTAGGGGGACTTAAGCCGGACTATATTACAAAAACTGGTGTGAAAGAGAAGTGATGTCATGCCAGAGTCTCTACTGCACTGGAACTTGGGTGGGCAGCACAGGTGCTGGGCATCTGGGGCTCATGCCCCACATTAATGGTGGGCGCCTTTGGTCCCAATGCATTTTCCGGCTCCCTCTGTTGCACTTCCCCAGATGGATTTTGCTGCCCCCCTAAAAGCCACACAACCCCTGATGGAAGTGTAGAATCACACTTGTCTTCGTTTTAGTCTTTCATCAGTCACCTCATACATGCACTTACAGGTGTCAAAGGTAACCACAAACCAGATAAACCACAATATGTGGCTTTTGAAAGTATAACTGACTACCTGCTCTGGTTTTGTCATCTGGCCAATTCTTTAGTCTATCTCATTATGTATGTAATAACTAGAGATGAGCGAATTTTTCAAAAATTCGATTCGGCTGATTCGGCGAATTCCAGGAAGAAATTCGATTCGATGCGAATTAATTCGCTACGAAGTTAACTTATAAAAAGGGTTTCTAGGCTTCAGAGAGCCTTTAAATTAGTGCAGAACACTGTACCTTTAATTTAAATGCCCTTGGAGATGAGGAAGGAGAAGGAAAAGGAGAAGGATGAGAAGAAGGAGAAGGATGAGAAGAAGGAGAAGGATGAGAAGAAGGAGAAGGAGAAGGAGAAGGAGGAGAAGGAGAAGGATGAGAAGAAGGAGAAGGAGAAGGATGAGAAGAAGGAGAAGGATGAGAAGAAGGAGAAGGAGAAGGATGAGAAGAAGGAGAAGGATGAGAAGAAGGATGAGAAGAAGGATGAGAAGAAGGAGAAGGAGAAGGAGGAGAAGGATGAGAAGAAGGATGAGAAGAAGGAGAAGGATGAGAAGAAGGATGAGAAGAAGGAGAAGGATGAGAAGAAGGAGAAGGAGCAGGATGAGAAGAAGGAGAAGGATGAGAAGAAGGAGAAGGATGAGAAGAAGGATGAGAAGAAGGATGAGAAGAAGGAGAAGGATGAGAAGAAGGACAGTTCTGTGACAGTTTCTGTCTATTTCTGACAGTTCTGTGACATTCCCTCCATACAGCGGTTTCAACCTCTGTATGGAGGGAATGTCCCAGAACTGTCAGAAATAGTCTATTTCTGACAGTTGTGGGACATTCACTCCATACAGCGGTTTCAACCGCTGTATGGAGGGAATATCCCAGAACTGTCATAAATAGTCTATTTCTGACAGTTCTGGGACATTCACTCCATACAGCGGTTGAAACATTGTATCTATTTGTTTCCATAAATGGATCCATTTATGGAAACAAATAGATACAATGTTTCAACCGCTGTATGGAGGGAATGTCCCAGAACTGTCATAAATAGTCTATTTCTGATAGTTGTGGGACATTCACTCCATACAGCGGTTTCAACCGCTGTATGGAGGGAATGTCCCAGAACTGTCAGAAATAGTCTATTTCTGACAGTTCTGGGACATTCCCTCCATACAGCGGTTTCAACCGCTGTATGGAGGGAATGTCCCAGAACTGTCAGAAATAGTCTATTCCAGAACTGTCAGAAATAGTCTATTTCTGACAGTTCTGGGACATTCACTCCATACAGCGGTTGAAACATTGTATCTATTTGTTTCCATAAATGACATTCTGCAGATACACTTAGAGGAGCTCTGCAGATACACTTTTTGCCGGCTTGGAATTATTCTTATTTTCATCCTACTTCTTCTTCTTCTTCTTCATCCTCATCCTCTTCTTCTTCTTCTGAGGATGAGGATGAGGATGAAGAAGAAGAAGAAGAAGAAGAAGAAGTAGGATGAAAATAAGATTAATTCCAAGCCGGCAAAAAGTGTATGTGCAGAGCTCCTCTAAGTGTATCTGCAGAGCTCCTCTAAGTGTATCTGCAGAATAGAGGAACTCTGCACATACACTTTTTGCCGGCTTGGAATTATTCTTATTTTCATCCTACTTCTTCTTCTTCTTCTTCATCATCATCCTCTTCTTCTTCTTCTGAGGATGAGGATGAGGATGAAGAAGAAGAAGAAGAAGAAGAAGTAGGATGAAAATAAGATTAATTCCAAGCCGGCAAAAAGTGTATGTGCAGAACTCCTCTAAGTGTATCTGCAGAGCTCCTCTAAGTGTATCTGCAGAATAGAGGAACTCTGCACATACACTTTTTGCCGGCTTGGAATTATTCTTATTTTCATCCTACTTCTTCTTCTTCTTCTTCTTCATCCTCATCCTCATCCTCTTCTTCTTCTTCTGAGGATGAGGATGAAGAAGAAGAAGAAGTAGGATGAAAATAAGATTAATTCCAAGCCGGCAAAAAGTGTATGTGCAGAGCTCCTCTAAGTGTATCTGCAGAGCTCCTCTAAGTGTATCTGCAGAATAGAGGAACTCTGCACATACACTTTTTGCCGGCTTGGAATTATTCTTATTTTCATCCTACTTCTTCTTCTTCTTCATCCTCATCCTCATCCTCTTCTTCTGAGGATGAGGATGAGGATGAAGAAGAAGAAGAAGAAGAAGTAGGATGAAAATAAGATTAATTCCAAGCCGGCAAAAAGTGTATGTGCAGAGTTCCTCTATTTCTGACAGTTCTCTGACAGCTTCTTCACATGTACAGCGGTTGAAACATCTGTATCCTAAATGGAAACTAATAGATACAATGTTTCAACCGCTGTACATGTGTTCCTTCTGTCAGAGAACTGTCAGAAATAGCGGAGCTCTCTGCAGGGACACTTTTGCCGGCTGATCGGGAAAAATCCGATTCGCGCACCCGAAGTAGGCAAATATTCGGATTCAACGCAAATCGAATTTTTCCTGAAATTCGTATCGAATTCCGGTTCGCCTGGTTCGATTCTCTCATCTCTAGTAATAACTAAGTTCCACCCTAGGGTTGCCACCTCATCCCTTTAAAAGCGAACACATATTAACTACACAGGTTCTGTAGTTAATTAAGGTGAAAATCAAGATCACTTAGGGTCTTGCCTGCATTAAATTAGCCTCAGAACCTGTGTAATTAATATACGTTTGGTTTTAAAGGGATGAGGTGGCAACCCTATTCCACCCTCTAAGATTAAAGATAATTCCACATCACAATTTCTTTGTTCTGGATACATTTCTGCAGGTGTGTTTTTGATACATTTTTGATGCATATCGGTACTTTTTTCCCTTCTTCATTTCAATTCAGTACATTTTTGATGAGTTTCGGTTTGCTTCTAGTGCATTTTGTAGCGTTCCAGATACATTCTATACAAAAAAAGCAACATGCTCTGCACTGGAATGCACTGCACTGGTGTGAACTAGGGTCATTGGATAACATGGAAAATACTGTTCATGTGTTTTTCATGCAGATTAACAATGGACTGGACTGGTGTAAACTAGTCTAAGAAAACTTTTTGTTTGTCCAGAAGCCATGTGCTACGCAATGCAGGTGATTGCAAGGAAACAATTGCAGTAATTTGAAGTTTTTAGAACAAAGTAAACCACACATTGAAATGTTATATTTCATTTACAAATTTCAAATACAAATCACATCTTCAAACTTTGTCTAACAGCAAGAACTTTGATTTTTTTCTGAGCAATATAGGTCCCTGCTCATTGTAAATGAAATAGATTGTTTACTAATGCAATTTTACTTCAGAAATAGACATAGATACTGTATTTTCCTCATTTACGTCTGGCAATATGTGGATACCCATAGTCAGCACAAAAGAAAGAAGGAAAGGTAATACATATGAAGGGGTTAAATAAAGTACCAGAAATAAATTCTTACTAAAGCAAGTTTAGCTGTAAGATGACATTTGAGGGAAGGACCACAATAATATTAAACAAAGTATTATTTAAAAAAGAATGGCTATTAAGCCACTACCTACAGTGGAGGTAGGTAGAGGAAGAATCAGAGACCATTACCAAATTCAGTTTATGAATGTATTTACCTTTTCACCTAGTAGTACACATCTTAGAAATTTTTGATAATATACGACAGGGATAGGCAACCTCCAGCACTAGTGTCGGAGGTGGCATGTGACAGCATCAAGGACAGCACCCAAGGGGATACCTGGGAGACCCACCTCCCAAACAATAAAGCTGGCCAGTGGCTGCATACAGAAGAAGCAGCACGGCTGGTGCCTGTCCCCTCTATTCCTGCTGACTTTGGTTCCTGCGTTGCTCTCTCCACACTGAAGCTATGTCAAGTCGGATTTTCAAGGCTACTTTTTTTCAATGTGAAAGGGTAATTATATTCAGTATTTTTCCTCCTCTGCAGTACAGCATTCTTTTTTAGCCTGAGCTGCCTCATGGCTAGGCTTTTACTATCGGTTGTACCTGCACGCCCTCCAAACGTTTCTCTCCCTCAGCCTCCATGAAACCTGCTCAGCTTGAAGGGGATATAGCCAGAGAAATGTATTATTTATTTATTTATCTTCAAATTTAACTTCAAATGGCTATTAACCCCTTTCACAGCAATCTTTTATGAGTAACAGTGCAGGAATTGGGGTGGGCTGAGGTGTTAAAGCACATTGATTAGGTGATCAGAGGTGTGAAGGTGCAGCAATGGAGATGATCTGAGCTGTGAAAGTGCAAGATTTGGGGGGAGCTGAAGTGTGAAGGTTCAGTAATTGGGATGATATGAGCTGTAAGGATGCAGGAATTGGAGATGATCAGAGGTGTAAAGGTGCAGGTATTTGGGTGATCTGAAGTGGGAAAATGCAGGAATCAGGACTAATCTGAGGCTTGGAGGTGCAGGAATTGGGGCTGATCTGAGGTCAGGAGGTGCAGGAATTGGGGTGAGCTGAAGGGTGAAGGTACAGGAATTGGGGTGATATGAGCTGTAAGGGTGCAGGAATTGGAGATTATCAAAAGTGTAAAGATGCAGGTATTTTCATGATCTGAGGTGTGAAAATGCTGGAATTGGGATCTGAAGCAACAGGAATTGGGACTGATCTGGGTTGTAAAAATGCAAGAATTGGGGTAAACTGAAGTCCAGAGGTGCACAAATTGGGGTAACCTGAGCAGTTAAGGTGCAGTGATTGGGACTGACCTGAGATGTAAAGGTGCAGATATTGGGACTGACCTGAGATGTAAAGGTGTAGGAATTGGGACTGACCTGAGGTGTCAAGATGCAGGGATTGGGGTGATATGAGGAGTGAATATGCACAAATTGGGGCTGATCTGAGGCTTGGAGGTACAAGAATTGAGGATTATCTGAGATCTGGAAGTGCAGGAATTGGGGATGATCTGAGGTCTGGAGGTGCAGGAATTAGGGTGATCTGAGTTGTGAAGGTACAGAAATTGTAATCAGAATTCTGGGGGTTCAGGAATTGGGACTGATCTGAGGCCTGAAGGCACAAGAATTGTTGCTGGGGACTGGGGTGTAAAGTTGCAGTAATTGGGGTGAGCTTAGGTGTGAAGGTTCAGAAATTGGGGCTGATCTGAGGTCTGGAGATGCAAGAATTGGGACTGATTTGAGGTGTGAAGGTGCAGGATTTGGGGCTGATCTGAGGTGTGAATGTGTGAAATTGGGGTGATCTGGGGTGTAAAAGTACAGACATTGGGGTGATCTGATGGATAAAGGTGCAGGAACTGGTGTGAGCTGAGAAGTGAAGGTGCAGGAATTGGGGTGATATGAGGTGTGAAGTTGCAGGAATTGAAGCTGATCTGAGGCCTGGAGATGCAGGAATTGGGGTGATCTGAGGTGTGAAAGTGCAGGAATAGGAACCAATCTAAAATGTAGAGGTAAAGGAATTTTAGCTGATCTGGGCCTGAGGAAATAGTAATTGGGGCTGTCTGGGGTGTGAAAGTGCAGAAACTGGAGCTGATCTGAGGCCTGAAGAAACATGAATCGGGCCTTATCTGGGATGCAACAGTGCAAGATGTAGGGTGAACGGAGGTGTGAATTTGGCTAATTTGTAAAGGTGTAGGCATTGGGATGATTTGAAGGGTAAAGGTGCAGGAATTAGTGTGATCTGAGGTGTGAAGGTACAGGAATGAGGGCTGATTTAGTGTCAAAATGTGTAGAGATTGGGTTTTATCTGAGAAAACTTTATTAGGGTGACCACTATCACCTCACGCTTAATTTCCAACTGTATATTTCGCAGAAGTCCTTGGTTGACATATTCATTTCAACCTTACCCTACTTACCTCACAGCACATGTATTCTGGAAAAGGGATAAGTTACCATTTACCATCTTTAAAAGCTCAAAGTTTTCTTACTATTATTCAAATAGTTTACAGTATTTACTGTATAAAAATTATTTTTCCGTGATTATGTGTGTAAAGTTGACATTTTTTTTATATAAATGGCACTTTCAATTTCTTCGAAAACATTTTTCGGCACACCATGCTTAAAAGGTTGCCTATCCCTGATATAGGAAGAGATTGTTATTTTACATAGGTAAAAGATATTAAAATATTATAGTAAAAGTACAGTATATATCAATGGGTAATATGTACTTTAAACATATGATTTTACACTGCATTAATTTTGTAAATAAAGGTGTTGATTTCACTTAAAGGAGGTGTTGTTCATTTAAAGTTCTATTTAAAATGGAAAGCAATATCCACTCTCAACACACCACAAGACATTGCTCTAAATACTCTACCCCATGTCATGGCATGTTAGGTTCTGTATGTAGCAAGGTTCCGGCTACATCATTATGCCTTTCAGGGACATTTACAGATGAGAGTATGATTAATCCTTTTCCCCCTTGAGTACCCAGTGCTGGGACTGCTAAATCACTTCCAGTTAGCAGAGTGGATCCAGTTCTTCTGACAGCAGAGGATCTTGTAGTCCTATAGCCAATACATACTGTATTTCAGAGTGCTGATTGAACCACAACTACTAGAGAGCTGGGGAACCAGAAGGTTCCTGGGAGAGCACATATACTCAAGTGCAAGGAACTGGCTTGTTTCTTTGGTGTGGGATTCAGCTGAACACGGGTACTGCTGTTCTCCTATAGGACAGATTGTTTGCCTATTGCTGCAGGACTCTGCACATCAGTTTAGCACAGTGGTGACACCAATCGCCACTCCGGGATAACATCATCTTCTCTGCATTGGGACTGTCACTATCCAGTCTTCACACAGACATCTCTTCACACTGAGCTGACAGACCATCAGATAGCAACTCTGCACATCCCTGCAAACAGACAAGACCCTGTGTAAGAACTCTTGTTCCTAGGAGGCCGTGCTATCCATGAGATTGGTGAGTGGGCGGATGCCCAACCTATTTCTGTCATCGCTCTAGAGACACTGCATTCAGACACCTTTACACCTAAGTAGCAAGAAACCTTTGCTTTGAGCAGTACCACAGCCTGTATGTTTAACTTCACTGAATTACAAGTATTCACTACTGTTTATGGGCCCCACCATTACTAGCAGAAGACAACAGACACCAACATATTGGAAACTTTAAACATCACAAGACTCAAGTTGCAATCTTTAGTTAAAGGGACATCTTCTCTTATAATGCCATTATTATTCAAATTAGGATACTTAAATCTATTTGTATCTGAGTATACATTTACATAATTCTCTGCATCCACCATTGTGGCACCATTGGCCTAGAGGGAGCTGATGAGTCAACAAACCTTTTCTTCTCCCTCTTTCTGCTGGTGTTGCAATTTAACAGTTGAAGCTTACTATTCATGACTGTATAATTGGTAAAACATTGCCAACTGCTTATTCCTATTTTACCAGTGTTAGGTGGATATTTGTTTTATTTGTTTCTTCTGTATTGGTTCTGCGCACACTGATTTCAGATCACTGAACTGTCCCTTTTTTTCTAGCACCTCTTACAGAAAAGGGGACGACAAAGGATAAATGAAAAGGAATGACATGGTATGAATCTCTTTCTCCTGTACAGCAGATCTCAATTAGGAGAGAAAGAAGCCCCTCTTTTTCCTTATTGAACAGTCATGAAGTGTAAGGCTTCCCCCTGAAGAAGCCGCTTTATGTGCTGGGTCCCCTGTTCCTGTACCCAGAACTCATGAACAGAGCTGCACACTCTGACACACCTGGCAGGTACTATTTATTACAGGTAGCTGTATATACACCCCAAAGGCTTAGGGTGCATAAACACCAGGAATGACACAGAAACTGGTTAAGCAATAACAAGAAGTATATTGCAACAAGGTAAACAAAGAAGACATATACCGTAATGAATAAATTGTAAGCGAATTATACTGCAGTAGTTAAACAGTAAGAGAAATATGCTGCAACAATGGAGCAATAGGAGTAATATGCTGCAGAAACCATGGTTATAAAACAGTTTTCACAGACCAAATGTGTCTTTATGTGCCCACATTCCAGAGCAAGCCAGCGTCATAAATTAGGACAGGAGCAGATAAGCACTGGACATTTTAGTCCTCGACTAAATCACCCTGTACTGAGCAAGCTAGGGGGAGGTATACAGTATATATACCACATGTCAGGGAAATCGAAGGAACAGTCGTGCATGCTCATAATCTCAAGTGACAACCTGACATGCACTAACACGTTGTCGGGGAAATCATATGCACAGTTGTGCGTGAAGATGTGCGCATGCTCATAATAATTCTCAAGTTACAACTAGATGTGCTCTTGCTCATGCACAAATCTGCATGCATGCGCATGAGCAACCGTGAATAGTTGGCCCTCACTTGCCTATTTAAAGTGGCTCCAGAGACCAGAAGGTTGCTAAGTGTTCTTCAGCTTCTACTGTTTGTGACCTGATCCTGGGCTAAGCAGCTTGTCTTGACCCTGCTTGCTCCTGATACCTCGTTGCTGACTCTGGCTTGTGACCTGACCCTGCCTTCTGCCTGCTGTCCTGGTACCTTCCCTGCTCCAGTGACACTGACCCCGGCCTGGCTTTTACTCTGTTTTGGTTCCTCATTCTGCACCTCCACTGTTTGGTTGATACCGACTCCTGCCTGCCTGACTACACGAGATCCTGCATCTGCCTGCTTGCCAGCCTGCAGTTCTATCTGAGATCCTGCATCTGCCTGCTTGTCAGCCTGCTTGCTGTTCCATGTGTGCTGATTGGATCACTATTGGTTGCTGTTCCTCTACTGGGATATCCTGCAGATCATTGCTCCCAGAGCAAAATGCTATCATGCTGGTTTATAATATAATCAGCAGATAGCTCTGGTGAGTGTATTCATTTCATCTGGTGTCGGATTTGCACATGGGTGTTTGTTTTCAAGATTGACATTAAGTTGATATTGGACTATCACTGTTATGGTGGCTGGACTTATGTTTATATCTATGAATTCATTTATTTTTATTATTTATCCTTGCATGTTTTGTGAATAATTAGCGCTCAAATCGCACCGCACCCTCACCAAAAAGGTGCAGGACCCTTTTTTGAGTCCACACTAGAATCGGATCGCATGAGTATTCACACCGCTGTGATCAGATTCTGCACATCGCACTGCATTTTGCAGACCGATTTCGGGGTGTTGTTAACTTAACATACACACCCGCATTGGTTCGCATGAACAGGGTGCAATTCTAATGCGGTGTGGAATTCGCACAGAAAATGCTGCAAAGTCTGCATTGCATCAGTGTGAACCCAGGCTGAATGAGTTGTCTAAAAAATGTTCATAACATAGAACTCTCTTAGATATTTGTACTGAAATATCAAAATAAGATCCACTGTTGTGTAGGTACGGAAGTGGAAAAATCAGGCAAAGGGAGATAATAGGCTTGTTCAAATGGTTTCAAATGTTTTATTTATATTTACCTTTAAGTTAATAATTATTAATAGAAGAGTAATGCCCGCTGCTTATTATTTTGAATGTATCTATTTTACAGTTCAGGCAAAGACTCAATAAACAGATCCTCCTGCGGTGATAGTTCTATGTATAAAATGCAGAACCATTCACATCATGAAGAAAACTGACAATCTCATCTCGGGTGTAATTGTCTCGGATATTCCCTTTTTTCTTGTCCAAAACCGATCTGCGCACAGTAGGAGCAGGATGGTAGAGGCAGAAAATCTATATTATCAAAGTCTTGCTCCAATTAGAAAAACAGGAAGATACATTGCTTTTCTCCTCTGCAAATGAGCACAATACAAAATGCCTTTATGGAGAAACAGAAGAAAATTTGTCCCACCTGTTTTTGCTGTATGGCTTCCGGACAAACAGATTTCAGATCATTGAAAATGTAATTGTTTTTTTTTTCTATATTCTCTTACAAAAAAGCGGAAGAAAGATGATAAAAAGAAAGAAAAAGGGAATGTTGTGATCCTTGAAAATTGGCATGACGGTCAATAATATAAAAATATGAGCTAACCAATACTGGCAAAAGGAAAATGCACGTAGAAGCTGTCACCACTCACAAATTGTGAGTTTGTGAACAGGGCCAGCACCAGCATAAGGCAACTTAGACAGCTGCCTGAGGATGCAAGGATGGGGGGGGTAAAATCGGAATCCCCAGGAGTGGAGCCCAGTGCCGCAACAAGAGTGCAGCCCAGTGCGCGGCAGGGGTGCGCTAGTGTGGGCACCAGTGACACCTGCCCTGCAGCTTGTGCAAGGTGTTTCAGGTTCTCTCCCTCTCCTCCTCCTCTCTGGTGTTTTTTATACAAACACAGGAGGAATAGGAGGAGGGACAAATCTCTGCATGTGCAATGCTGATCTGAGGTCTCCCATATGGAAGAAAAATATATGTGAAATAGATTTTAAAAATATTCTTCCCAAATGTATTGACAGATATTTGAAATGCTACAATTTTGGCCATATTCAATATATTTCAAAATATATTTCAATAAATATCTATCTATCTATCTATCTATCTATCTATCTATCTATCTAAAATTGTATTCTATATATATATATATATATATATATATATATATATATATATATATATATATACAAAAACAATCTGAATAATATATTTAAAAAGTATATATTTGAAAAAATTATATTTTTCAGATATTTTGTAATAAACACGCATTTCAACATGCAGTATATATATATATTTCAAATATATGTCAATATATTTGGGTAGAATATTTTTAAAATAGATTTCAAATATATTTTTTCTTCCATGTGGGCTGTAGTGAATGCAATACACATTATGAGACTTGCAGGGGAGGTGGACACAGGAAAGGGAGGTGAGGGGGCAAGTTTTCAAAGATTAATACTTGCAATAATTTGGGGAGGGGAGGTAAGAGGATACTGTATATGCTAGGGTGTGCTTTGGGAGGGGATAGGACTTTTGCTGGGGGGCAGTCTGATTTCATATCCAACCCCCCTTCTAGCACAAGTCTTTTCCCCTTCCAAAGCACCCGCTAGCACATACAGTATCCTCTTACTCCCCCCCCCCCAAATCAGAGATGCTGGCTGCTACATAGGGGACAATCATGGTGTCTCTGATCCAGGACACCTTGCTAGAGATGTGGGGTAATTGCCCCAGGTACCCACGCTAGTGCCCCCCTACCAGGTAAGTTAGTGGAGCTGAGTGCTGGAGCTTTTTTTGGCACTGGGCTCCAGGACTCAGGGCTGGTTCACACATGAATCACACAGGAATTTTAGCCCATTCACTTGAATGGGCTGAAATCGTACCAGACTGCACCAAGAACTGTGTATGCGATACTTTACAAAGCACACAGCAACTGGATTGCAAACATACGTACGAACTAGTGCAGCAAAACACACTGCACTTGCGACCTGCTTTTGGGGAGTCGTTGACAATCACTGAAGATCGCTACTGCAGTGCATTTTGACGGGAAATCACACAGCTGTGAGAGCTTGTGAGATGCCTGCACTCCTCACACTTGTAGGCCAAAAACTCCTTTTTCCAGCAGATCAAAGGGTGTGGTACACGAGTTTTGCAAACATAAAATCTGCTTTCTCGCCAGTTGAGCACTCCAGAAAGATATTCAAAGCACACATTCTTGCATCTTTGTATCCATTAATGTATCCCTCTGTGTATTTTTTAATGTAAGCAGTGTAAGCATCTGAATTAGATCTGGTATCAGCTTCTCACAGACACTGTACAGCAGAGCTCAAATTGAGGGACATAGAAAAAGCACAAGGAGACAAACAGTTGAGCTTTAGTGCAATGAGCATGCTGATAGGAAGAGAGCAGAGTGACAGAGGGATTTGTTTATAATAAATGAAGGATCGTGGTGTACTCTAAACAATAATTGATGTTAAATCTCTAATTAATGTAGTGATATGCAAAGGATGGCACTCTTTTAAAATTGTAAGCAAAATTGTAAATCACCGGCTTATCATTGGCTCCAAATGAGTCACTAAGGAGACATGTACAATTATTCAAAAATAAATGACAAGTCCTTAAAGCTTTTTTATTAGTCATAGAGGTATAATGACATTTTGGAGCTATTTCCATCAGCTGCTCCATCATATAACAGTGACATTTTAAACAAAAAACAGTGTTTCTTAAATGCCACAATCAGCCCATCAGCTGCAAACTCAACCAAAATAAACTTCACTAATGAAATTTAAGCAAGCAAACATCTTACCAAAATACATGATCACTTTCATTGCCAAAACCATGCCAGTTTGCAAGAAATGCATGCGCATGCATGCTGTCCCTGAATAAATCCCCTTATCAGTCTTGAGACATGTTCAATCACTTGACCCCTCAGCTCACTGAATTGCTAAGATTTCTTGGTACAAAGGATAGTTTAACTAGGAAAGTTTATTTAACTAGGATCAGGGCTAATCATATATCAGACCAAACTGATGTTTTTGGAATTATTTTTTAAATAATCAAACAGTTTTGCAAATATAAACTAGGGAGCAAGGGCATCTCAATAGATATACACAAAAAGTCTATTTCACAACATAAAAGATATGCATTTTTAAGATTTTAACTTGTATGGGTGAAAAAATTGTCACCTACAATGAAAGAATAACAAATTTTAGCAATTGCTTTGATTCCTTTGATTTTCAGCTTTCTGTATTGGGTTTGCCTGAACTGGGTCTGATCTAATAGTTTTGTCTGTCTTATAATTATGTAATAGGGCCTGTTTTACCCATGGATGGAACATCCGGTCAGTTTGCAAGATGTCTAAATTGCCAAGGGCTGCTTTCCGTGCACGTCCTAATATGTGATTGAATGTTTGTGCAAATGGAATAGGTTCAAAAGTGAATTTATTTCTAAATCTCTGTAGAGCTTGCATCAAAACCCACTCAGGGTAAACACACTGTAGTAATTGTACAATCATGTTCCTTGTTTATTTTCAGAATCTGTGTTGTCAGAACATATTACAAACATATGTAATTGTGAAATTGACAGTCAAGCAATCACAAGAGGACTAGAAACTTACTACACTGAAGTCAAGATACACAGATTCACAGAGAAAAGATTAGGAGGGAAAATACAAACAGGTGTGCCTTAGTTGCTAGAACGGAAAGGTTCACCTGTGGCTCAGAGAGTCTCCACCAGGAAATGGTTTACCTGTTGAGTAGTAAGGAAATATCATTAAGGAGGATCAAATAGAGAAAATCAAAAATCTTCCACTGAATTTGATAGGCCAGCAGAAGGTTACTACCACTTTAATGAGATGCAAGATTTAGTGGCACTGATTAGGTGATGCAGAACCGTTTTCTTATATGTTTTAGTTTGTATCTCTGAGCATGTAGGTGGGAAAACAAAGGGTCCTAGGGGAGGATGTAGTCTGTGAATTTTTGGGAAATCCTCCACACTTCTGTCCAGAAGTGTGTCAACTTTGGACAGTATCAAAATATGTGCAGAATGTTTGCTCTGTCTTCCTGGCAGTTCCAGCAATGATTCGAGTGAGAAAAAGGATGGAGGGAGTTCAGTACCACCTTGATAAAAGTTTGTGGTTGGATTCTTGAACCTTGGTAGATAAAACCTAATGACATATCTGAATCAAAGGATTTATTCAGGTGTACTTAACATTTATTCAGGTGTACTTAACAATTAACTTGAGAAAGAGTGTGTCATATTGAACCTGTTTTACAGGATAATTTTTCTAAGGGGGAGAAAGGCTTGCTGGAATGTGGGTGGGGGGGGGGGGAGTGATCCAAGGAAATGAAGATGTTGGAGTGCTCTCCATAGGTCCAGTCTGAATGGGCCAGAGGTTTGCATATGGGAAGTGGCAGAGAGCCATCCAGAGGTTTCTAGGGATTGGGAGGTTTGGGAGCATAACAGGGATTACAATATGTTATCTAATAAGCCTAAGGGGAGTCACTAATTCCCTAATATAGGGTAAGGGGGAGAGTGGTTAGGAGGTGAGAGGGATCAGGCGAGAGTCTTACCTTCAAACGCTCTAAACGCTTACCTTTAGAGTAGGGCCAACTATTGGGTGTGTTCTAAGAGGAGACGGTAGATACGCGTAACACCAAGGAGCACTGTTGAGCGGGATGGTGAACTGGGTCTGTTTGAAAAGAGGCCTTGCCTCAGATGTTTGCAAATTGTCTAAAATTATTTATTGGGAATATATTTGCTGTACAAATGTATTCTTTATTGTGTTTATGTACTGTATATACTATTCATATATATTGTAGATTCGTTATATAGTATATATAGTTAGATATTTATGATGGGGGGTATTGTGATGTATTGGTAGGATACAATATTAATTGAAGGAAGGTTTGTTGGTGGGTTGGTCATGGTAGGGGGTTACATATATTTATTTTTAGTACTGTATGTTGGATTAGAAGGTTGGATGTAAAGGAAAGTGATTTTATTGAACATTTACTTAATTGTTAATTTAAGAAGTATAGTTTTTGCACAGTGGTGAATATCTAAATATGGGGGGGATTGTGACCACACAACCCAAAGGATAAAAGCCTGTCATCCCCACTCCTGATAGGCAATAAGGGGTTAATGAAGGTGTATCAAGGTTAACCTTTACAAACAGAAAGTTCAGCATGCACTGACCCTATTCCTTGATAAAGTTCTTGGGATGAAATGCATCAGAAGGAGCCACCCACGGTGCTGAGATAGCAACACCCAATAGCCGGTTGAAAAGGGGATGAGAGAAGCAAGGTAGCCACTTTGTAATCTTTGTTGCTTTCATTAAGACTATGCATGTAACCTACCCACCTGAAACTTTTCAAGCTGTAAATCTACAGTGCAGTTTTATGTGGTATCTGCTAACCTGAGCCCATACAAGCACAGTCAGAATTCTTAAGCCCTGATTAAAGAGGAGAGAGTTTTGCCCCCCAAATGCGTTGGATTTATTCTTCTATTAAATTGATTTTATCATTAACTTGCCTTGGACTTGTGAATGTTTGTTCGGTGGTCTCATTGAATTGTATGGATTCTCAACTCTGGGTCCTTTTCCTTTCTCCTGAGGGTGGTCCCCATTTTGTGGAATGCTGCTGAACCAGAACCTGTGTGATCAGTGACAATTTTAGTGACCCTTAGAAATTGTGAATCCAGCACCCTGTATGTTCTGGTGCTTGTGATCACTGTCAGCAGGTCTAGTTGATGTGTACACCCAGGTGATAGGAGTGGGTTAGACACAAGTATAAGAGAAGATGGATATCGAGCAGTGGAAAGACAAGTGGCGATCCTATGAACAATGAATGAAGTGCTGAAATAGCACAAAAAAATGTGAGTGAGATGGGGTTTTTTTTCATTAAAGGCTTTCAAAAGGCAAAACTCTATCAGTCATTTTGACTTTAACAATAGAGGTGAAGTGAATTATAAAGCTGGTCACAGAAGGGGTTCGATACTGATAATAATTACAAGTGTGTTAGACCTTATTAAGTTAAAGGTCAACAAACCCTGGTGAGTGATTTAGGAGAACACCAAAGTGAGGGACACAAATGTTTGCAGAGGATTCACAGTTTTCACTAGGAAGAAAAGGAAAAGTATACATTGAAGGGCATTTCTTTCAGTTTTTTATTACATTGGGGTTGATTTACTACTACTACTGGAGAGTGCATCATCTGGTGCAACTCTGCATAGAAACCAATCAACTTCCAGGTTTTTTTCTTTGTCAAAACTAAAATAAACATGTTGAAGTTAGAAGTGGATTGGTTACCATGCACAGCTGCACCAGATTTTGCACTCTCCAGTTTTAGTAAATCAACCCCATTGCATAAAGCAGTAAGACATTTTTGTGTGCAGGTGTTTACTAATATTTTCTAAGTTTATATTGTGTTTGTTTTTCTGTTCAAGAAACAGTACTTGCGCTTTATTCTAACAAATAAAAATTCCAGGACAGAATGAAAACCCCCAAAATGACCCCTTTTAAGAAATGCGTTTATCACAATTTTTTGTAAATAAAAAATATGCTGGTATTAGGTTGGTTAAAACATGTTGCTTGGTAATACAGTGTGCATCATTAACCCTTCATGTCTAAGGTAAAACAAATCTGAATCCTCCTGTATTCATTTGTATTGTAAATGTACTGTCTGCCCTTATGTTGTAAAGTGCTGCATAAACTGTTGGCGCTATAAAAAATCCTGTATAATAATAATAATGCCTGAACACAGTTTTGCAACTTTGACATGTGTTAGTAAAACTGTACATATCATCGTAAGCACTTAGTGTATCCAGGTTAATTATACCTCGAGGTTTTCAAGAAAAATTGGTCTTTCATTTGGTGTTAAATAGTAATGTTTATGTCCTGATATTTTATTTATTATCAGAGGAAAACTGACACAAAATAGTAAAAAGAAATACATTTTTAAAATTTAGATAATTTTTTCATATAATTTTTGCTATTACCATGACCTACCACCAAAGAACTACCCAAAACAAATTCTAATACTCCTGTTAATTGCAGTGATACCACATACATATATTGTTTGCTTTATGTACCTGTAGTAGGACCCAGAAATAACAGTGAACTTTTGCGTTTTTATCCTACCTAAACAACACTGACACTAACTGATACTAATACTACATTTAAAAATGCTTTTATCAATCCTACCTAAAACATACTGACCCTGACCTTTGATCCCAACCTTTGGCCTTGTCTTTGACTCTGAGCATGACCTTTGATCCTGACCTTGATGAAACCTTGATCTAGCTATTCTACCTTTTTTATTATTATTTTTTTTTTACACACACTTTTTAAAAAAAAAAATACTCCCCTAGCAAGAAGGAAAAGATACAGTGTATCTTTTTCTCCATTCAAGAGGAGAAAAAAACACAGGGGTGTACTGTACAGTAACTGATCACTGTGATAGCCAATCCCAGGTTATCATAGTGATCATGTGATCAGTAACTGTTCCTCCTAGTTCTGGATCATCAGCATGAGACCAGGAGATGTCTGTGACAGATCAGTCTCTGTGTTGGGAGCATGTTGTGCAGTGCACTCTCAGCATAAACACAGTAGTGCATATATGCAGCCCCACAGATAAAAAGCCACTTTCGGTAGGCTGCATATATGCGTATGCTCTGTGGGAAGGGGTTAATGTATACACCATACACAGAGGGTGGAGGAGGTGAAGGGGTTGTGCAAACTATGTACAGTGGGCAGAGATGAGGTGGTTAATGTGCAGGATAAGGGAGGTAAAGGATTTAGTATTGGGCCACATAAGGATTACCCCTTCACCATGAATCAGCTGCTATTGAACCCTTCATTTGCAAATCTTCATTGAAAAATACTCACTTCACTCAGGAAGGGGAGTGCCTTAAGTTGTTAACACTATAGTGTTTACATGTCTGATCACAGTGATGACAAGGTAAAGAGCTGCTCGGATCAGCTCTGCACATTGTGTTTGTGAGCTAAGCTGCCCTATAATGGCTCAGATGAGGGCCATTAAACAGGCCCAGTGGCTGTCCATGCCTTACATCTGCAGCTCTGCAGAAATACACATCCATCACTTCAACCAGCTATTTTTAAACATACAGCAGAAGTGAAGTGGCTAAAGGTTAAACACGTCTTCTCTGATTAAGAAAGGCATGGAATTAATATAACCACATGGACAGTTGAAATTTAAAAGTGAATTAATGCCCCTAGGCAGTAAAAAAGCATTGACAGTTATATACAGACGGTGAGATACAACACTTGACTTCAAGCCAGTCAAATGAAAACTCATTCTAACCTTAAACAGTGAGCATCAGGCACCCTAGTCACAAAGGAATGAGTACAATTTCATTATTAAACTGGCCAATAAAGGCGAGACCATTGTTTTGCTGGACTGCTTTGTGGCGTGGGATGCTTACCATCTTAACCATTTTAACTGCTTCCTGACCACCCTATAGCAGATATACTGCTACAGGGCTGCACAGGTGCGCAAAATCATGTATATATAGGGGGCGTGCGCGCAGCTCATGCCCTAGGCTGTCAATCACCGGATCCCGGCCGGTGATTACTCGCTGGCGCCCGGTGATTGCCGAGCATCTCCGATGGGGAGGAAAACTGTATGTAAATAATACAGTTCTCCTCCCTGTCAGCTTATGCACATTGCTTTGGATGGCTGTGCACAGCACAGCCATACAAAGCAGTGTGATTACAGTGAAGCACAGACACAAGTAAAACAGCACACAGCACACAGTTAACCCTTTGATCGCCCCTCATGTTAACCCCTTCCTGCCCATTGCCATTAGTACAGTGTCAGTGCTTTTTTTTTTTTTTGCACTGATCACTGTATTGGTGTCACTGGGGATGTCAGTGACACCAAGTCAGTTCCCCCCCAGTGTCAAAAGTTCTGCAGTCCCGCTATAAGTCGCTTATTACTAGTAAAAAAAAAAATTCCAATAACTATACATCTGACCGGCAACTGTAAGACCTGTCATATTGCGGCAAGTGCTCGGCGGATGCGGACCAGTCTGCAAGCATAGTTTTTTATTTCATTTCGGTGTCATCGAGACAACGATGGCCACTGTAATTGATGATGTATTACAATGATGGAACCTTTTTTTTTTGGCTTTTTTTTAATTAAAGGACTTGTCAAAAACTGTTGTTTTGTATTTTGTTCAATTAAAGGAATTTTTCAAAAGACTGGTCCCTTTTTTTTACTGAATGTAACCCTTTAGTAAATGGATAGGGGTATAAGGGGGGGGGGGGCAGCATCAGCACCCCTATTTAAAGGGGTACCCTGATGCTAATGAGCCCCCCTGCCCACAGACCCCCAAAACCATCGGGCCAGGGTTCTGGGGAAGAGGCCCTTGTTCCTATCAGCATAGGGACAGTATCCCAATGCTGAGGGCACCTAGCCTGGTAAGCCACAGGGAGGGGGGATGCTCAATCACCCCCCTCCTTTCCTGCGCTTGGATCAAGGGTCTTATAGGAAGTTTTTCTCCCCATTTTTTGGGCATGGGGTTCCCCTTAAATGTCCTATCAGGCCTAAAGGGCCTTGTATGGCTTTTAGGGGGAACCCCATGCAGTTTTTTTAAATTTTTTACTGTCGGGTTCCTCCTAACCTTCCTACCAGAGGGAGGGGGGGGACCCCATGCTGTTTTTACTTCAAGCAATGAAAAACAACTGCCCCTTTAAAAATGTTACTTTTTGACATTTTGTTTTCAATTATTCATGTCCCTCAGCACAGTCCTCATACCCCTTTTATGGCCAATAATGTTCATATAGGCCTTCAAAATGGGCACTTTGAATTTACAAGTTCGAGTCCCATAGACTTCCATTGAGTTCAAAGTTTGCAGTCGAACGTTCATTAGGTTAGAGCGTTCAACCACGAACTGAACAGGGGCGGGTGTTCTGCCCATCACTAGTTATAACCCCCCCAAAAATCACACTCTTTACCAGCATCTTCACCACCTCTACAAAATTTGTACAAGTCTGTACAAGTCTAAAGTCCTCGCTAGACATCAACAGTATGAACAACTTAAGATCCATCTCCTTGCTACTGCTTATGTCCACACTTCCAAGCCACCACACTGCTAATAAGCTTCTCAACCCCTTAGATCTCATTCACCTGGGAGTACTTAAGTGTAAAGCACTACGTAAAATGGAAAGCACTATATAAGTATATGAAATCAAATAAATAATTTCCTCAAACTCAGCCTTTCCAAAACCAAGCCCATACAGTAATTTCCCTCCCTCTTGGGTCACTTCCACCAAGATCAATGGCACAACTATCAGTCCCTGCCATAAAGCTGGGGTACTAGGTGTTATCATCTAACCTTTCCCATATCCAATCACTATTCAAATCTTGCCATCTTAACCATTTCCAGAGTTTGACACTTCTTAACAAATGATGTCACAAAGATACTAATTCACCACCACAATATCACTCTCATCAACCAATGCAGCTTCATTCTTATTGGCATACTTTTACACAGGTCTTCCTCAGTCTACCACGAAGGTTGCTGATAGATTTATTCACCTTACTAATCATTCAGCATCCATGCACTCATTTTTGCCAATCCTTTCACTTGCTTCTGCTCACCTAACAAATAAAATTCAAACTAATCACAACAACATACACATCCATCCACAACTCTACTCAAAGCTAAATCATCACATTGGTCTCATACTGTAAGCCAAGTAATCTCCTTTGCTCCTCCCAAGACCTTATGCTCCCTACACCTCTAATCACCTACTCCCATGCTCACCTCCAGAACCTTCTCCTGAGCCTCACACATGCTCTGGAGCTCTCTACCCTAATCTATCTGGCTATCTCCTACTCTGTCCACCTTTAGGCAGTCTCCAAAAACTAATTTCCCTAGAGAAGGCTATCCTGCCTCCACCTAAAAATGTTTACGTTCTCCTACAACTCATTCTTCACAGTTATTACCTTTTGTATCACTTGCCCTCCCTCTAGACTGCAAGCAGTCAAGAACTTGCTCCCTCTTGAATTGTATTGCAACTGTACTGTCTACCCCTTTATTATAGATCACTGCACAATCTGGAGATGCTATATAAATTCTGAATATTAATAATATTAATAATAATAGTAACATTTTTATGTATGCTGTACTAGAATTACTCATGCACACTATACACTGTGTTATGCATGATAACTCTACACTGCTCACTTTTCTACACTGTGCTGGTATTTGTATAATCTACACTGCTTTAAAGAGTTGCTTTAAAGAGAATTATTTAAAGTGACTGACATTTGCAGTGTTGCATTTACTGAAGTCTATGTTCCTGCATCTGTTATTAGAAAGGGAATTATGCTATTATGACCCATGCTATTTTGAGCAGTAAGAAATGGCAGTGGGGATGTGTGGGGTGTGTGCAGGAGGACTGTGGCTGGTATACTGTGCACACTACCTAGTGGCAGTGCAGAGCAGACCAGGAGCTGTATGTCCAGGCAGTGGCAGGGCAGTAAGTGAACAGTATGCAGTGGCAGGATAACGTGCAGTATGTAGTGGCAGGGCAGACAGTAAGTATAATGTATGGGCAGGGCAGCCAGTGAAAGTAGATAGTAGTGGGGCAGACAGTGAACAGTATATATGGAAGGGGCAGTCAGTGAGCAGTATGTAATGGTGGGGCTGTTAATGAGCAGCAAGTAATGGTGGGGCAGTCATTGTGCAGTGCACAGTGACAGGGCAGTCAGTGAGCAGTATATAGTGGCAGGATAGTCAGTGAACAATATAGTGGCAGGACAGTGAGTGAGCAGTATGTAGTGTCAGGGCAGTCAGTGAACAGTACGAAGTGGTGGGACAATCGGTAAGCAGCACATAGTGGCAATATAGTCAATGAGCAGTAAGTAGTGGCAATATAGTCAGGGAACAGTATGTATGGGCAGGGCAATCAGTGAGCAGTATGTAGTGAGGGGGCAGTCAGTGAGCAGTACACAGTGGCGAGGCAGTCAGTGAACAGTACATTGTGGCAGGACATTTAGTGAGCAGTACATAGTGGTGTGCAGTCAGTAAGCAATATGTTGTGATGAGCATTCAGTGTCCAGTATGTATTGAGGGAAGTCAGTGTATTATGTAGTGGGAACAGTCAGTAAGAAGTTTGTAATGGGGAAGTCAATGTGCAATATTTAGTGATATGGCAGATACTCTGCAGTATGTAATTGTGGCAGTGTGCAGTAGGTAGTGGGGGCAGTCAGTGTGCAGTAGGTAGTGGGAGCAGTAAGCAGTATTTGGTGATGAGGCAGTCACAGTGCAGTATGTAGTGGGTACAGTGGTAGTGGGGGCATTCAGTATTCAGTATTTAGTGGGGGGCAATTAGTGTGCAGTATGTAGGGGGGGGGGGTAGTTAATGAGCAGTATTTACTGATGGGGCAGTCAGAATGCAATATGTAGTGGGGGCAGTCAGTGTTCAGTATGTAGTGGGGCTGTCAGTGTGCACTATGTATCGATGGGGCAGTCAGTCTGCAGTATGTACTGATGGGGCAGTCAGTGTGCAGTATGTAGTGGGGGCAGTCAGTGTTCAGTATGTAGTGGGGACAGTCAATGTTCAGTATGTAGTGGGGCTGTCAGTGTCCATTATGTAGTAGGGCAGTCAGTGTGCAGTATGTAGTGTCAGGGAGCAGTTCCCAATCCTTTGTGTGCAGTGTTGTAGTCAGGGTAGAGTCCTGAAGCATCACAGATGGAGGGAATTCCTGAAGGAGAAAACCTCTGCCCATCAGCCACTTACCACATGGCTGGAGGTGCAGACTCCCTGGGCTGCCATATCTGCTCCTCCTTCCAGTCCTGTCCCATTTTGAGCCAGAGAGGCCATGTTGGCGACACCCCCATCCTGCCCACCATCAGCCTGGGGAGAGGCTGCACAGCTAGGAGAAAATCTGCACCATCTGCCAGCCACAGGAGACCCCCCACTGGGCAAAGAAAACTGCACTGTAGTGAAGCTGGGGGAGAAAACCAGAGGCAGCTCCTGCCAGCCCCCCTGGTGACCCAATGGAGTCCTCTCCAGTAGGGGAGGACTTCATGTAGCTCACTATGGGAGGCCCTGGTCTCAGAGATGGGGATGCTAGCAATATTTTTGGGAGTGTTACAGCACACCCAAACAGCCCCCTGGTGCTGCCCCTGCTGATTATACAATAATTGTTTTTGCTGGAGATGTGACTTGGTAGAAACAATAGGATACAGATACATTAACTTTCATAAACTCAGTATACTGATGATTCACCTGTATGATTTCTTGGGAGAAAATAATCCCTGTTACTTTTCAATATTCCCTCTTAAAAGCATTGGGGTTATTGTTACATGAAAAGCAAAACAATGATCTCTATTAAGTTGTTACAATTCACCCCTGTTACCTTGAACTCATATAACTGAACAAAGGATAGCACACAGTTACATGTGGAGAAAGTGTACTTCCTAGTAGGTGTGTACTGGATATACCATGTGTCACAATAACGCCACCCACGGTGACTAGTTAACCATTGGGTCCGTGACTGGGGTAAAGAGGGAATGAGAGGGACTTATGTTGAGCAATAAGACTTGCCGTGATACACTTTTACAGCCCGCACTACCTTTGGCCACCACTAGAGGGAGACTCCACTCAATTCTAGCTGACTCTCCACACACAATCTAGGGCACTCTAAGGGTTGGCGAGCAGTTTAGCAATTAGCACACCCTTCTAGGATTCCTCCAGCTATCCTACAAGCTAGAACCCCGGTGTTAATCACTCTTCCTACTGTCCACACCCCCCCACACCAGACACACACAAACAGTAGCTTGCCACCACCCAACAGTTTGTCCGCAAACTGTTCTGCTGGGCCACCACACACACACAGATCTCCGTCTAGCAGATCTGCTACTTTACAATCTGCATGCAATCTGCCAACATGCAGTGCAATTGCATACAGATTGACAAAGAACTTAGACCGAGCACATAGACACTACAATACAAAATTCTCTCCAGGGATATGAGCCTATTTAGTACACAGAAGTCACTTATTAATGTTATGATTTAATATCCCAAAAGTGGGCAGTGCATAAAATATGTACTAAGAAAAAAGAGTTACAGAAAATACAAAAAAGACACACACAATTGGCTATTCACTATAAAATAAAAAGGGAATAAAAACAGAAATAAACATTTTACCAAGATTTATCCTGTGACAACAGCAAGTCAAAGAAAATCTGCGATTCGCCAGTCAAGTGGAACCGGCTCCATATGAATCACGCCATTCATATCTTAGGGTCCTCAATTTATTGAAATATGGATGTGGGCTGGACTTTAGCTCTTGGCCAATCAACCCTGGGGGGGGGTGCTCCTCTCCCAACCCACAGGATGTTCTGATGTTCTGAAGTGCCCAGAGCTGAATGGGCCAGGAGTGGTTCAGATCACTGGATCAGGGATAGGATTTCCGTCACCAGCACGTCAGTCCGATCGTGACAGTACCAATCACTGTTCAGCTGTTGCAATCTGGTGCCTAATAATCATTTTGTGTGTTTCTCTGGGATTCTGCATAGGCTACAAATACAGTTTTACATGTACATGCAGCCTAAAATGTGTCCAATGAGAAGTAATTATTTTCATCTCTCAACTAATATTTGAGCTTTTATGAGAGATGGAATAGATTCCTTTAATCTGTTTGTATAAATTAAAGCTGACAGACATTTTCAGAGCCTTCTCTCTGTCTCCTGCTGATTCGTGTTGCTTAAATGGCTAGGATTCTTCTTTTAGGTTCAAAAAGGTGGCCATCTATGGCTACATAGATGAGAAAGGTTTATTGGCATCTAGGTGTCAACTCTAGCCTAGAAGCTGCTCTGTCCTTTCAAATGCTAATTAAAAACATGTCTCTGGCTGATTAACCTCCCTGGCGGTATGATTATGTCAGGAATTTTGTACCAAAAGCGGTACCATTTTTTTGCATGGAAATTTGGTGTTATGTATTGTAGGCCTGCAATTCTTCGTAATTACTTACTTAATAAATACTCATAAAAAATAATAATATAATAATAATAAATTTAATTCAATAATATAATTAAACCAAAAACACTGAAATTTGAAATATAGCGCCAAGTTCGCACATCACTGAGCAAAGTCGCAAAATCGTTTTCAGTGTCTGATGACGAATTTCCCCCATGAATCATTATCACTCAGTTCTGCAAGTAGTTCTGATTTACTATCGCTGTTCTCTAGCCGGTCTAAAACCGATTTTGACCTAAAGGGACACTTTTTGGACTCCGTGGACTTTTCTAAGTTTCCAGACAGAAAGAACAGTCAAAATGCAGGCAGGGCACAGGACAAAGCAGTAGGGACAAAATGTATGTGAAATGCTTTGATACAGGAATGTTTTGCTATGAAATAATCGTTTTAAAAAAAATTTCATTGATATCACTGTTCAACAGGTAAAAAGTTTTGGGCATAAAATTAGCTAATCTTACATAATTTTGGGGTGCTGAAAATGAAAATGACCCTAAAAAATGTTGATTGGCTCTAGTTTCCATGATATATTCACCCATCTAATGACGTAAGCCATTCAAAATTATGATGCAACTTCAGCTGCATATTGCGCAATTGATACTGGTGACCAATAGAAAATTGCATGTATACTGAGATGATGCAATATTAGCCTTTAATTGCATCACTTCACTGCATAAAAGCTGCAGTATCTGTAGCTGATTGTAGTTCGACAGCGTCTTTACATTTCGTTTTATGCTTATATAGGCTACTCAGTAATGCCTCGAACTTGTGTGAATAAAGCAGATAATTTCTGCTATATCTGCGGTGAAATAACTTTTATCTCACAAAAAAGGAGGATAACAGGAATGATTAAGAAAGCCTACAACTTGTATTTTGGCTGCAAGATAAGAGACCAGGACAAGAGCTGGGCACCACATATATGCTTCAATTCTTGTGGGACGGCACTGGAGCAATGGTTGAATGGAAAAAAGGCATCTATGCCTTTCGCTGTGCCAATGATTTGGAGAGAGCCAACAGATCATGTTAGTAATTGTTACTTTTGTATGGTGCCTCCAATTGTAAAAGGGCTAAATAAGAAGAAAAAGTTATCTGTCCACTATCCAAATATTCCATCGGCAATACGTCCAGTTCCTCATGGAGAGGGGCTACCAATTCCTAAAGCACCAGAATCCTTCGTGGTCGAGTCAAGTGAGGAAGAACCTGAAGCGTGTAGTCACGTGCAGTTGTAAGAGATAGCCCTTTCCTCGAATACAAGAGAAAAGCCAAGAGAAGCAAAACCGACACAAACTGAAGACAAAACTAGTGAGAATCCTAAGTATTAAAATGATTCAACTTAGCTTATGGCTATAATTTTTCTTGGTAATCCTATGCAATATATTATGCCATTTAGGCTTTGTTATGTAGTCAATATCACTTGCTTTATATTTGTGGAAAGACATCTATCTATATAATTATTGTGCATTATGTAGTCATTACGCCTATAGTAGAAAACTTTCCGTTTACAGAAAAACTAGAGCCAATTGACAAATTTCATTGTTATATTTGAACTCAGAATGTGAAATTCATTAAGAAATGGATCCTTTTGTTTCCAAAACTGGCAAAAAATAAAAATTTGTTGAACAGTGTATCTATACATGATTTTTGGTACTATTATCATTTTTACCAGGTTAATACGGCCTATCCATGTCGGAATTCCCTCCTGCAATATCTTTAATTCCTCTCTAATCTCGTTAATCAATGAAATATAGTTTAATTTATATAGATGTTTATATGAAGCTGTGAGTTTTACTCCTAAGTATTTTATATCTCTATCTTTCCATTTAAAGGGAAATTCCTTTTGTATTTTTTCTTTTTCATTTTTTAAAATGTTTATATTTAGAATCTCCGTTTTTGTTGGATTAATCTTTAAATTTGACAATTCTCCATATTCCTTTAATAGCTTCATTAAGTTTGGAAGTGTTATCCTGGGGTTTCCTACGTAAAACAACAAGTCGTCAGCAAAAGCGGCGACTTTGTGTTCTGTGTCCCCTATCTGGATTCCCTTTATATCTCTATTCAGCCTTATCGTTGACAGCAGTGGTTCTAATGATATAACATACAACAGTGGGGACAGTGGACATCCCTGTCTTGTACCGTTTGACATCTCGATGGGTTCTGACCTCTCCCCATTCACCACAACAACTGCAGAGGGGTATCTGTACAACTTTCCTATCCACTCTCTCATCCTGGGCCCAATTCCCATGACTTCCAGCGTATCCATCATAAATCTCCAGTTCACTCTATCAAACGCTTTTTCAGCGTCTATAGAGAGTAGCACCACCGGTTCTTTTCCCTTTTTACTTTTTTGGATCAACATCAATGATCGTAACCCATTATCTCTACCCTCCCTCCCGGGAACAAAGCCCACCTGGTCCTCATGTATCCATTCCGGCATTAGCTCTTTCAATCTGTTTGCCAAGACCTTTGCATATAGCTTAGTGTCAGTGTTTAATAATGAAATAGCTCTATAGCTCGAACACTGTGTAGCATCTTTTCCCTCTTTTTGAATAAGCACCATTTGCGCTTGTAGCGATTCTTTTCTTACTTCCATCTCTCCACCTAATGCATTCATATAATTTCTAAGTTTTGGTACTAAAATTTCACTATATTTTTTATAATATCTCACGGTATACCCATCTGGTCCTGGACTTTTCCCAGACACTGTACCCTTCAAGGCTAATTTTATTTCATCTTGTGAGATATCTGCATCAAGGGAGTTCAATTGGACTTCGCCTAATTTTAATAACCCAGCCATCTCTAGATATTTCTTTCTCTTTAGATTCTTCACACTTTCTATATTTTCTGTTTCTCGCAGGGGATTTATGTTATACAGATCTCTATAGTATTCCATAAAAACTTTGGTGATTTCTCTATTTGAGTGTTTCAGGTTCCCCTTAACATCTTTTATTTTTTCTATATAATTTCTATTTTTCTTTTTCCTCAGGGCCCTCATCAAATATTTTCCCGGTCTTTCTCCCCATCTATATCTCTCACTCAAGACTCTATTATATACTTTTCTCCTCTCCTTTTCCATTACACCTTCTAATTCTTCTTTCTTTTTTTTTAACTTCAGCTCTATTTCTTTTATTATTCTATTCTTATGTTGTTGTTCTAATATACTTATTTCTTCTAAGAGCCCACTCATTTTCTCTCTTCTTTCTTTTTTCTTTCTTGCCCCAATCGCTATCAATATTCCTCTTATATATGCTTTATGAGATTCCCACACTGTAGCTATAGACACATCACCTGTCTCGTTCTCCTTGAAATACCGTTCAATCTCTTCCCCTACTTTCTGGGCTATTTCCTTTTTTACTAATAATGTCTCATTCAATTTCCATCCCAGCCCTCCTGTTTTCTCCTTCCCCCATTCCAATTTCATTGTAACTGGGGCGTGATCCGATAAAGAGATTGTCTCTATTTCAACTTGAACTAGGTGGTCAATTAATTGATGTTCTATAAATATGTGGTTTAATCTTGAGTACCTCTTATGCATGTTTGAAAAAAAGGTATAGATATCAAATGATACCAATTAAACTCCCAGAGATCTTTTTTAAGGTAATTAAGAAACTGATAACAAAATACATATGGAGGAATAAAAAACCAAGATTGTCATATGAGTTGTTGAGTAGGAGGAAAGAAAGAGGTGGTTTAGGGCTCCCAGACTTTAAAAGATATTACAAAGCTGTAATATTGGCAAGAACTATAGATTGGAAACATAACTATAAAAAAAGTTGGGTGAGAATAGAGAATGAACTCAGTGGAACAAATTTGGGTAAGGTGATATGGGTACCAACACAGTATAGGGGTTTAAACGATAATGTAAATATATACACTTTGAATGTTTTAAAAATTTGGGATAATTTACACAAAAGTTTGAAATGGAATTTTAATTCAACACTGATTTCACTAAAAAACACAGAGTTTTTCCCCCCTGGTAGAGAAGAAATAGGGGGTAGGTGGTTTAAAAAGGAAGAGGTCCAAGTAAGAGATATTTTGGTGGGGGATAAAATAGGATCATTCGGGGAATTGAAAAAAAAAGAGGGTGAGATTTTTACTAAATTAGACGAGTGGAGGTATTTTCAATTGAGGAGTTTTGTTGGAAGTCTGCCAAAACCTCTAAGGACAAGAGACAATTGGAACTTGTTTGAAAAGGTTTTGGGAGTACAAGGTGATGGGAAGCACGGGATTGCCAAGGTATATAAAATACTCACTGAATTAGATACAAACACAAAGCCAACATATATAACAAAATGGGAAAATGATATGGGAAACGTGATAGATGAGGAGAAGCAGAGGAGAATCTATAGATTAACCCACGAAAACATTTCTATGAGAGAAGTAGAGATGAACTATAAGTGTTTGACAAGATGGCACATTACACCAAACGTAG
This sequence comes from Staurois parvus, assembly GCF_062004578.1. Classification (NCBI taxonomy): domain Eukaryota; kingdom Metazoa; phylum Chordata; class Amphibia; order Anura; family Ranidae; genus Staurois; species Staurois parvus. The sequence continues at coordinate 1,449 of NW_028318576.1, read as the reverse complement.
AAAATAAGATGTGTGTAGAGAGTTCACCGTGGTGTTGGAGGGGATGTGGTGAAATAGGCACAACATATCACATATGGTGGGGGTGCCCAAAAATCCAGGCATTCTGGAAGACAATAACCCAGTTGATAAGAAAAATAACAGAAATAGACATTGGCCTAGACCCAGAAGTGTGTATTTTGCATAACATGGATATATCAGTTAATAAATATAAAAAATCAGGGATATGGTGCTACATAAATGCTGCAAAAGCTCTGATACCCAGGTTCTGGAGGCAAATAGAGGCGCCGAAGGAAGAAGACTGGATTGAAGGAGTTGAGCAGATTAAAAAGATGGAGAGGTTGTGTTATGCCCAGGAAGATAGGATGGAGACCTACAATAGGAAATGGGAGAACTGGGAAAAAGCTAAGTTATATATGAAATATAGGAAAGATTAAAGAAAATAATAGGAAAATTGTACTTGCCGAGATAAAATGATGCAGAGAAAAGGAAAAGTAGGAAGATGGAATTAGGGCGGGGGGTGGAGGAGGGGGGGGGGGGGGAAAGTTGGAATAGAGTAAATAAAGTGGAAACGTTGGATAATATAATGTATAGATATATATATATATGTTTGTATATTATGATGATGAAATGTATTTAAAATGAAAATCAATAAATATTTAAATTATAAAAAAAAAAAAAAAAAAAATTTCATTGTACTTTAATTTTCAAATTTGCCGCCGGTTCCGGCGCCCGTACGTCCCGACGTCACAGGGACCGGAACACGGAAGCCAGATGCCGGCATCGGCCGGAGGAGATGGCCGGGGATGCTGCAGGGGATGCATCGCGGGAGCGAAGGACAAGGTAAGCGCTGTAGGGAATCCCTGTGCAACGCCACATCGTAAGCCCGAGTGTAGCTCGGGGTTACCGCTTTTGGTACTGAAACTTTACCCCAAGCTACACTCGGGAGTACCGCCAGGGAGGTTAAGGAATACTGTATCTCTAATAGCACAAGATTAAACTATATCTACTATTGAACTACATCTACAGATCATGTCATATCTCAGTTACTGATACAATTATTCTACTCTTACATGTATGCTACACCATGTGTTAAAGCAGAGTTCCGCTCAAAAGCAGAAGCTCCGCTTATTTGCCTACTCCCTCCCTCCACTGCCATATTTAGTACCTTTTGGGGGGGAAGAGGGAGCGGGTACCTGGTTTTGACAGGAACCCATTCCCACTCCGGCTCAGTTTGCTGTGGCAAAGTGAGCTGGAAGTTCGGCCCCCTCCTCCCTCCCACAGTCTCCTGGGAACTTTCACAGGACCAATCAGGAGGTGCAGTGTGACTCATGCATGCGCAGTGGGCACCAGGCTGTGAAGCCACAAGCTGTCACAGCCTGGTGCCCACAGTTGAGATGCCAGCACTGTGAAGGAGAGAAGGAGAGAAGGGCCGGCGCAGGTGAGAACATT